>NC_034178.2:22312117-22642134 GCF_002021735.2 Oncorhynchus kisutch
GAATGCAACATGTAGTGTTGGTCCTATGTTTCATGAGCTGAAATATTAACTCCCAGAAATGTTCCATATGCACAAAAAAACATTTATCTCATGTTTACATTCCTGTTATGGGCCATTTATTCTTTGCCAAGATAATCCAATCCATCCACCTGACAGTTGTGGCATATCAAGAGGCTGATTAAACAGTATAATGGGCACTCTAAAATGTACAGTTTTGTCACACAACACAATGCCACAGATGTCTCAAGTTTTGAAGGAGCATGCAATTGGCATACACTAGAGCTGTTGCCATAGAATTGAAAGTAAATTTCTCTACTATAAGTCGCCTCCAACGTCGCTTTAGATTAGCAGTACGTCCAACCGGCCTCACAACTGCGGACCACGTGTAACCACGCCAGCCCAAGACCTCCACATCTGGCTTCTTCACCTGCGGGATCGTCTGAAACCAGCCACCCAGACGGCTGATGAAACTGAGGAGTATTTCTGTCCGTAATGAAGCCCATTTGTGGGTAAAAACTCCACAGTGGTTGGGCCCGGCTCCAAAATGGGTGGACCTATGCCCTCCCAGGCCCACCCATGGCTGCGTCCTTGCCCATTCATGTGAAATCCATAGATTAGGGCCTAATGAATTTATTTCAATTAACTGATTTCCTTATATGAACTGTAATTCATTGAAATTAGTTTATACAATGTTTCAAGGTTGTTGCAGACAATGTGATTTATAAGATATTTATTTTATCAGGATATTTTCTACCTGCAGACTGTTTATATTAGTTAGCTTTATGTAGGCTATTTTTACATAGTTGGCAATGGCAATAGAAGTTGTTTTAAGTTTGTATCATTTTAATTTAGATTTGGATCAAATTTTGAGTAAGGATTTTCAGATATGAAGATGTTATTACTCAAATGAAACTGTTTTACAAAATGTGACAACCATAACGGCACAGACTGGTAGAAATGGTAGGATAAATTGACATTCAAAATGTGAAAGGTTGCCAACCCCTCATGTAGCCTATTGCTAGCAACTTCAGGAAAGTAATTGCAGAATCTGCAAAAGTCAGCAGGAGAATAATTGGGTCAGGTTACGTTTTTTCCCCTTCTGGTAATGTAGATCTCTGGCGCCTTCGAGGCATTTGTCTTATTTCATCAAACTGTAAGCTTAAAGCATCAGACAAGCTCAATGCGTATAGTTGATTTTATAAAAAACACAGAGTGTGTCTATATATGGAAAAATACTAAAAACTGCAGTCAATTGATTGGTCGGAAGAACAGACGACTCTCGGGTTACCAAAATCTTTTTTAGTCGTGGACAGACCTAAAGCAAATGTTTTGAATGTATTGAATGTAGACTCCAAATAACATTGGCTGCACAAGCACAATCTTCACAAACGAGCAAATTGAGACTGATGATCTAACCTATTTTAATGACAAACAAAATGTCATCAGCTACAGCAACCTAACAGAATATAATACAATTTACTTGAGTATCATTGTCAAAAGTTCTCAAAACCAGACCGGGCTAAATGTGAACATTTTGTTAGGCCTGTGGTTCACTGGATAGCCAGCTATAAAATGGTGACCTTTCTGTGATGAGTCTCACACTGGGCTGGAGTTAAAAATAACATAAAACCTTTTGATCAAAAGCTCATTAGCTTGTCCAGCAGTATCTATACGGCCCAACTTAAAATAAAATTCAATGTTTGCCGACCAGCACCAGACAACATGCAGTAATTAACCTTCTCATTTCAATTACTTTCATAATAAACTCTATAAAAACGGACTTGTCTTTTCAAATATTGAGATTCTGTGAACCCTAAAAAAAGTAATGTTTTTCTTTCACCACCAATAATTAGCTTTTCCTTCTTAGTCATGAGGCATTTTCACACTCTCAATTGCAGTGGGCAATAGTGGGCAATTGATAAAACTTGCAGTTGACATAAAGCCTAGAAGAACCAAGAAAACACACAAGGCCACGCATCATGGTCAGTGATAACGCCTTCAGACGTTGAACTTTAATAAATTAAAAGCTGTGGTAACATTTGAGCTCTGCAGGGGAAGTGACATGAAAATGGTTCACATCACTCTTCTGCTCTTGACGTCAATAAAGCTCAACAAGGACGCAGAATATTCATGTTCACCTTCCTGCTACCTTAACATACTGATAGTATGACTTGTGAAAATGCTGACTAACACACACACAATTTCTACCCTTTGGAAACTTTCAGCATTCTGTAATTAAAATTGATGTATTAACACGACATATGAAAACTATAAAGGCAACCATTGCAAATCTGAGTCCAGGGTAGTGGACGTTCACTCAAGACCAGGGGATAAAGGCAGGGGTGGAGGGCAGTAGTGAGGAGGGAGATGGGCAGGATAGGCCATTTTCTGGAAAGTTTACATATGCACTCCTCCCCATGCATTTAAATGCACTGGATTGGTGTAATTGTGGGAGAGGGAATTACCACCCTATTTTTTGCAACAGTCAATTCCTTTGAAATCCATGAAGGGAAGTGAACAAGTGTACACTAAGGGCAGAGGGGATGAGAATCGGGACACTGTCTAGGTTTCTCAGCATCTCGACAGTCAACTGGGGGATTTTATTCACAGCCTAGACAGAGATTGTCCAGGGTCCATGTGCTCCTAGTGTCAGTGGGATCCTCTTAGTTACCCACAATGCTGGGGTCGTGTGCAGAGTCTGGCAGTGTGGAGTCATGGCAGTGGTACAGAAAACAGTTTCCCCAGCAGCTGTAGCAGATGAGAAACAGGGCTGCCAGGAACACTAAGGCACAAATGGTACATGGCTTCCTCTCCAGAAGGAAGCTGAGCAGGTAGAAGCCCATGAACATTGAGTGATTGAACCATAAGGCCGGATTCAGGGGTTTCGGGATGAGGAGGACTGGGAGCAACCACTGAAGGCAGTACATTGTCTGCGAGGGGGAAGCGAAATCACACCAAGCTCAATCAGTTGGCCACAGGGCTAGATGGAATATCACACAGTGAGGTTTCCTAACCACGGCAGATGTGACGTGGGAGCAGGTTGTAACCGTTTACCTTCAGGTTAGGCCTAAAAAAAGGAAAGGAAACAGTAAATAAAAAGGTGCAGATAACACATCAGCTATACATTTCTCTTTGACATGACATTGTTAGCAATATTTCCCTGCAAATGCAAAAATAGCTCAACTTGGTCACGCTCTCATCACCTAGCTACGCTAGTCTGCTAACCCGATGGATGTTGGGTTAGATCGAGCACAACAAATATCTTTCATTGCATTAAAGGCAAGTTAACTATGGTGGGGTTGATTTGATTGACTAGCTGCAGTTAGTAACACTATAATGTTAGCTAGCTTCAAGAAGAAAACAAGCAGGGACGTCAAACATTCAGCCTGTTGCACAGACAGTGATTAGTGCTGAGCGATTAACCCAAAATGTCCGTTTTTTTCCGGCTTTTAAAACACATACAAACTTCAGATGGGCCTGGATATGTACTGGCTTAAGCAGGGGGACACGTCTGGCACTGCAGGATTTGAGTCCCTGGCGGCGTAGTGTGTTACTGATGGTAGGCTTTGTTACTTTGGTCCCAGCTCTCTGCAGGTCATTCACTAGGTCCCCCCGTGTGGTTCTGGGATTTTTGCTCACCGTTCTTGTGATCATTTTGACCCCACGGGGTGAGATCTTGCGTGGAGCCCCAGATCGAGAGAGATTATCAGTGGCCTTGTATGTCTTCCATTTCCATAGTTGACTATGATGAAAATGACAGGCCTCTCATCTTTTTAAGTGGGAGAACTTGCACAACTGGTGGCTGACTAAATACTTTTTGGTCCCACTGTAATTGACTCAAGTCAGTTAAATTACTTGAATTACATTTCGTTCTAGGTTTTTCCTGTGAGCTCGATGTGCAGAACTGTTCGATGTAGTAGGGAATTGTAGTTTCCAACAGGCCAATATTCCACATTGTTCAGCACAGAAAACGTGGTAATTAACTACAATGACCATAATCCACTGTGTGCCCGCTTAAACTTCAGAGCGGGCGCCCGATTGACAGGGATAAAAAGCAGTTATTTCGTGACCCTGAAAATACATGATCTAGCTTTTGTGACGATAGCATTATGTTGTTACAAGTGTCAAGCTTATGGCCATGTGGCAGCCATGTGTGGGAGGGAGGTTCCTAGGTGTGAGAAGTGTACAAAAGAACATAAGACAAAGGAATGTGTAGTATTGGGGAAAGTAGTGGTAGGTGTTAATTGTAAGGGTGCCCAAGGGGCTGGGGATCAGAAATGTCCGATGCGAGAGGGACATGTTGAGGTTCCCAGGGTTAGAGTTGTGCAGAAGTTGTCGTATGCTGAGGCAGTGAAGAAAGTAGAGGGAGATGGGTCAAGGGGGAGGGATCCTGAGAGGAGTGGTGTGAGTAGTCGATCTGAACCAATAGAGGGATAGGCCAACAAGTGATAAACATTTCAGTAAGATTGGATTTTTTAGTGAGTATAGGGTTAGATGGTAGGGTATTTGTTTATTTTCAAGCAAAGTATAAGGAAGTTATACTCCAGTCTAGTAGCTGGCGGTAATGCAACACTTATTGGATGTCAACTGCTGTTAAACCTCATCGAAGAAGTGAAGCATCTTGTAGTGTGCGTCACCCTGGCTGTGTTCATTCGCCAGAGCGAATGTATGTCCATTGAGAACGCACACGACTATACGACTTAGCTAAGAATGACGTGAATAATCAAGTCAAAAAACGTTGGGTAGTTAGTTAGTATATAATTAATATACTGGCCAGTTCAATGTATTAGTAGCCAACTAACATACCGGTAGTACCTACTGCTGTAATGATATGCATGCTATGCGTTTCGTAAGGATAGCGTAGCCAACACATTGTCAGCCAACATAACGTGTAGCGTATATAATTATTAAGCCATTATTTTATTGCTCAACATTTTCTTAACATTTGTCATAATTAGTTAAAGCAATTCGTTTGTATCCACTCTCGTTGGACTTCGGCAGCATATTTTCCGCATTTTTCTTAATCTGAAAACATGAAACCACACCGATTTCCTGAAGAATTGCATTATGGGCTAACATACTCAATTCACGTCATGTCGTACTTTTAGTACGAGTATTCGAACGCAGCTCCTAAATATATATAAATTCTAACACAGCTCCTGTCTTTAGTGCACACCCGTCATGTAAAAATATCCAATTTAGGCTACGTGTGGTTTTTGAATGGTAGTAGTTTCAACAGTGCATACAACCGGATTTTCCGGTTTATTGCCACTTGTCAAACGTTTTTTGTTGTTGTGTTTGTGCAGTGTACAAAGTGCTTGTTTAAAAAAATACAAGTAAACTGATTATTGTTGCACATGTGTAGATAGTATATTTTAGGTCTCCGATATATCACGTAGTGTTTCTGCATATTGGTTATTGATTTGGACACGTTCAAACTGTTTTGACTATTTATCAAAAGGTCTTGTCAACAGGAAACAACGACAAAACATGATACTGTAATGTTAAACTTAAGTTTTAGGAGTAACGTTATACATTTACCTTTCAACATTAATTTCCAATGGTATCGTAATTCATTGTGTAAAAACTGCTGAATAAATCCAAAAACGTGCTGTGATATATCATCAACATAAATCTATCACCAAAACGAGTAGTTAGCTAGCGAACGTTAGCTTGTTCGGTTAATAATTAACGTTAGCTGGCTAACGAGCTTCTAGCTAGCTAAAACAATCGTGTTGAAATAGTAGTTTGTAACAACTTGTCCAATTGAATTATACATAGCTAATATTTCGCGTTTGAAGCTAAGTATTTGAATAACAACACATCATACAAAGAATAGAACCAGACCTGTCAGTTTCCAGGTTCATTCTTGATAGTTTTCTTGATGGACTCCATTGCTGCTGCCTATAGACGACTGCGTAGAAATCCCAGAGAGGAAGAGGCGGCGCCAGAGGGTCCCCTCCTGTCAAAATCTATCCACACGGGTAAACTAACCGATAACTAGCAGACTACTCCCATTGTCAGGACGGACACAAACAGTATCTCTGGCTTTAGCATTTCAATTGCAAAACCAACATAAAAAGATGGTAACAAATTTGCCTTGGTGTAAATTATGTTACAATTATTTTATTCACTAGTAAGAACCCAATACATGTGCTAAAAACATATATAGTGTCCTACATAATAAATATGAGGTCAATAATTATATAGTTCCACATTTTAAATTACGTCAAATATTTTTCAGGCTTTATTCTGTTGATCCTTATCCAATATTGCTGTCAGAGAAACCGTAGCTTGACCACTCCAGAGATGTTACAAAAGAAAGAGACACGAATTCTCCTTCTTCGGTGGGGTTTATCGGCAGTTGGCATCCAACGTTATGGGGCATTACCGCCACCTATTGTACTGGAGTGTAGGCCAGAGACGGATAAACTAAATCCTACCTGCCAGCGCTGCTGCTCTTAAAAAATATATAGTCTCAAATATTTTATCTAATGACGTTCTACTCAATACAGTATTTCAATTCATTTCCTGTATCCCCTTTTCCTTCATACTAGATCTCGTCATCTCTGTTTCCCTCCAATAATGTCCACACTGTATCAATACATGCTCTGTTTCCTGGCAATACTCACATTTTCCTGTTGGATGTTTTCCTATCACATGTAAGGTCTTATTCAACTGGCTGTGTCCCACCCTTAATCTTGGAAATACAGCCTCCTCTCTTCTGTCCTTTCCTGCCGTTCTCCACTCCCCAACTTTCCTCTGTACTTGAAATAAATGCCTGCCCTTAGGATCTCTATTCCACTACTCCTGCCATTTCTCCACCATCACTGTCCATGTCATGCTTTTTGCCTCTGCCTTGCTCATTGAAACTACCACATCAACATCCCCACTACTTAGTGCTTGTTTAGCCAGTACATCAACTGCCTCATTCCCCTCGACCCCCACGTGAGCTCGGATCCATGTAAATATTAGCTGTATACCCATTTATTTACACCTGCCATGGGTTTGTAGCACCTCATAAAGCAGGTCTTGTCTGCTACGTGATATAAAGGACTGAATACGCCTTAGCACTGCACATGACTCAGAGCAAATAACTACTCTTTATGGCTTAACTTCCTTCACCCTCTGCAAGGCCAACAGTATGGCCATCATCTCCGCCATATATGCAGCCAGATGATCTGTAATAAGTTTCCTGACTCTCACCCCACATTCCTGCACTACAAATGCTGACCCAGTACGTCCTGTCCTTGGATCTTTTGAACCATCCTGATATACAGTATCAAGGCTTCTCTTAAACAAATCAGATGGATCAACACCCTCCCTATCTTTCTGTAGTCTCCAATACTTCTAGATCTACTACTGGAGGTGAGAGTAGCCATGGTGGATTTACAGGAATAGCTACAATTGGACTAAACTCCCTTCCATACAGTCCCATCTCCTTCGCCTTAGTATTACCCACCCACCCAAAGCTCGTGTTCTGTCTTCGCTCATGTTCCCAGCATGCCTGTAAAATCCCTTTCGCAGGATGAGATACCCCATGTCCCTTTAGGCTGACCCAATAATTAATTGCCAGCTGCTGTCTCCTGATCTGCAATGGCATTTCCCCCATCTCCACCTGTAGTGCAGCCACTGGAGACATCTGAAACGCCCCACTACTGAGTCCTTGTATGACATCTAGCCTTTCCAATGATGGACGGGTTGCCAAACCATATGCTATACTTCCATAGTCTATTACAGATCATATCAATGAAACATATATGGTCTTCAATGAGGCACACCCAGTCCTTCCCTGTCAGACAGAGCATCACATTTAGTACCTTCTTACACTTTCCCACCGTAGTACGTAGTATCAAAGTATACCCCAAGGAACCTAAAGGCCCCCACCCTCTCCAAGTTTCTCCCATATAACCTTAAGCATACCTCATCTCCCACCTTCCTCCTGGTAAAGAACACTGTCTGAGTTCTCTACACAGAACCTGAATCCCCACATTAATGCCCACTGCTCTACCTCATCAATTGCTTCCTGTACCTTCCTGACTATATATGGCACATTTCTTCTTCTCTTCCATAAGGCCCCATCATCTGCAAATAACGACCTCCCAACGTCCGGCTGTACCTGAGAGTAAGCATCATTGATCATGATTGAGAACTGTCGTGGAAGATTCAGAATTTGTTGGTAACATATGTAAGATGTTTTATATTCATCAAATGTGTGTAAGTTAATTCTCATCAGAATGGTATTTTTGTATAATACTGTGGCGAGGTTGCAGTTATCTGTTCTATGTCAAGACTAAGTTGCATGGTTCGCTGAGAGAGGAGAGGTCAAAGTGTCATCATGTGTAAACATATCTTTTACTCCCTACCTTTTTTCTAGTGGTGAAAGGAGGGTGGCAGTGTCTGGAATCATTCTCATGCTCCCTTTTATCTTAACCTATAGCCTCACTCTCCTCTCCGTGAGCTTGTCCAGGTTTGGTTGTATTTTGAGTTGGTTGTATCTAAATGACAATTTGATATATGCTTGTTGATTTGGAGGATTGGTTTATGGTTCTGGGGTTTGGGAAAGGATTTGCTATAAAGGATCCCATTTTGCCATTGTGTGGGGACTCTCAACTTTTCATTAGAGATACTGAACTGTTGAAAGTCAAAATGCTATAGAGCTTATATAATAAAAAATGGACGTTGATAACTAACTCTGACTTGTGTGTGTGGTTTGCTCCCATGATTTGGTAAATAGAGGAAATTTCCACGACAGAACAGGACTTATCACGCTCCCCTGTGGTGTACCATTATCCACCATGTAGCTGCCTGAGAGAGACTTCCCCATCCTCACCTTCCAAACAGGAAATCCTTTATCCTGTTGTATGTTCTTCCTCCTACCCCCATAATATCAAGCTTGATTAACAACCCCTCCTTCCACATCATGTCATATACCTTCTCCACATAAAAAAAAATACAGTTAACAACAGTCTCCTTGTTCACCTAAGCAGAGCACTGGGTCCATTGTTCCCCTACCCTTCCCGAATCCGCTCTGATGTGGCGATACTAACCCCCTGCTCTCCAGGAAGTAAGTTTGCCTCTTAAGGCTATTGGCCGATAGCTTGTTGGCCTCGTTGGGTCCTTCCCTGGCTTCCGGATTGGTACCACTACGGCCTCCTTCCAGCTGCCTGGTAGTTTCTCCTCCTCCCACACTGTTGTACAACACCAATACCTTATCCAGTGCCTCATCACTAAGATGGGCCAACATAACATAGCACACCTCATCTTTCCCAGGTGAAGTTAACTCAGCCTTACCTATTGCCCTGTTCACCTCTGCCATGGTAAATGGTGCATTCAACGCATCATTTACATCCTCCCTCTATCCAGCAGTCCCGGATGCTCCTCTCTCGTTCTCTCTCCCAAATTTGCTGAGCTATGCACTTGGACAAACGCTTTGGCCATCATCTCTGCCACTCATCAACACTGGATAATCCCACTCCCTTCTGACCCCACTCATCCTCTTAATCCTCCCCCACTGGTGTCGCCCTTCCAATGGTGTCACAGAACCGACGCCAACATGACCTCTATGCCTGTCGAATAGTTATCCTCACCAGAGCCTGGGCCTGCTTATACTAAATCAGATGTTGGAAGTTGTGTGTCCTTTTTAGTACTCTGAATGCCCTGTTCCTACTCCTCACCATTGCTCCACACTCCTCCAAACACCACGGAACTGCTTTCCCCCTCCTCCTCCCTGAACTCTTAGGGATCGCCTCAGTAGCTGCTCCAACTAAAGCTGCTCTCACCCAGTTATTCATACTATCCACTTCCCCTCTCAAATCCACCCAAGCCATCACCCGCTCACTTAACTCCTGAAACGGATCCCACATGCTCTTTCAAACACCCACCTGCCTACTCCATCCACTGACACCTCCTCCTCCCTCTGGCCTACTGTGCATACTATGGGGTAATGATCACTCCCTACTGTCGACTCTTCCCATTAATAGATTCCTGCCATCGCACTAGATACCAGAGTGAGGTCCAATGCAGACTCTTTCCCTGTAACTACATCAATCCTAGCCCCTCGGCCATCATTCAGGCACACCAGATCTTTAACTTCTATCAGATTTTCCATCACTTGGCCATTTCCATCCAAATTGAATTCTAAATAAATCACTGACAGTATCACCAGCAACGCACCCCCACACCTTCACACCTCCTCCTCCATGCTTCACGGTGGGAACCACACATGCAGAGATAATCTGTTCACCTACTCTACGTCTCACACTGCCTGTTCACCCCGCTATCATCCAGAAGGCGAGGTCAGTACAGGTGCATCAAAGCTGGGGCCGAGAGACTGAAAAACAGCTTCTATCTCAAGGCCATCAGACTGCTAAACAGTAATCACTAACTCAGAGAGGCTGCTGTCTACATTGAGACCCGATCACTGGCCACTTTAGTAAATGGATTACTAGTCACTTTATACAATGCCACTCTTCATAATGCCACTTTAATAATGTTTACGTATCCTAATTTACTCATATCACATGTATTTACATAAATCATAACACAAGCATTTCGCTACACTCGCATTAACATCTGCTAACCATGTGTATGTGACCAATAAAACTTGATTTGATTTGATTTAGGCCTACCTGGTTTATTGTTGGTTTGTTTCAGGGTAGGGGAAAAAATGATTATTTTGATGATGTATCCTATACCAAGTCTAAGACTATCACATTATTACAACAAATATTTTATTTTAGGCTTATCTTGCTATGATGCAGTTGTTGCTGCTTGTTGCTGTAAATGACTCAACCGGGATCAAATCAAATCAAATTTATTTTTATAGCCCTTCATACATCAGCTGATATCTCAAAGTGCTGTACAGAAACCCAGCCTAAAACCCCAAACAGCAAGCAATGTAGGTGTAGAAGCACGGTGGCTAGGAAAAACTCCCTAGAAAGGCCAAAACCTAGGAAGAAACCTAGAGAGGAACCAGGCTATGTGGGGTGGCCAGTCCTCTTCTGGCTGTGCCGGGTGGAGATTATAACAGAACATGGCCAAGATGTTCAAATGTTCATAAATGACCAGCATGGTCCAATAATAATAAGGCAGAACAGTTGAAACTGGAGCAGCAGCACGGCCAGGTGGACTGGGGACAGCAAGGAGTCATCATGTCAGGTAGTCCTGAGGCATGGTCCTAGGGCTCAGGTCCTCCGAGAGAGAGAAAGAAAGAGAGAAAGAGAGAATTAGAGAGAGCACACTTAAATTCACACAGGACACCGAATAGGACAGGAGAAGTACTCCAGATATAACAAACTGACCCTAGCCACCCGACACATAAACTACTGCAGCATAAATACAGGAGGCTGAGACAGGAAGGGTCAGGAGACACTGTGGCCCCATCCGAGGACACCCCCGGACAGGGCCAAACAGGAAGGATATAACCCCACCCACTTTGCCAAAGCACAGCCCCCACTCCACTAGAGGGATGTCTTCAACCACCAACTTACCATCCTGAGACAAGGCTGAGTATAGCCCACAAAGATCTCCGCCACGGCACAACACAAGGGGGGGGGGGGGGCACCAACCCAGACAGGATGATCATATCAGTGACTCAACCCACTCAGGTGACGCACCCCTCCCAGGGACGGTATGAGAGAGCCCCAGGAAGCCAGTGACTCAGCCCCTGTAATAGGGTTAGAGGCAGAGAATCCCAGTGGAAAGAGGGGAACCGGCCAGGCAGAGACAGCAAGGGCGGTCCGTT
Source organism: Oncorhynchus kisutch (assembly GCF_002021735.2). NCBI lineage: Eukaryota > Metazoa > Chordata > Actinopteri > Salmoniformes > Salmonidae > Oncorhynchus > Oncorhynchus kisutch. The sequence continues at coordinate 22,323,864 of NC_034178.2, forward strand.
GCTCCAGAGCCTTTCCGTTCACCTTCCCACTCCTGGGCCAGACTACACTCAATCATTTGACCCACTGAAGAGATGAGTCTTCAGTAAAGACTTAAAGGTTGAGACCGAGTTTGCGTCTCTGACATGGGTAGGCAGACCGTTCCATAAAAATTGAGCTCTATAGGAGAAAGCCCTGCCTCCAGCTGTTTGCTTAGAAATTCTAGGGACAATTAGGAGGCCTGCGTCTTGTGACCGTAGCGTACGTGTAGGTATGTACGGCAGGACCAAATCAGAGAGATAGTTAGGAGCAAGCCCATGTAATGCTTTGTAGGTTAGCAGTAAAACCTTGAAATCAGCCCTTGCTTTGACAGGAAGCCAGTGTAGGGAGGCTAGCACTGGATTAATATGATAAAAATTTTTGGTTCTAGTCAAGATTCTAGCAGCCGTATTTAGCACTAACTGAAGTTTATTTAGTGCTTTATCCAGGTAGCCGGAAAGTGGAGCATTGCAGAAGTCTAACCTAGAAATGACAAAAGCATGGATACATTTTTCTGCATAATTTTTGGACAGAAAGTTTCTGATTTTTGCAATGTTACATAGATGGAAAAAAGCTGTCCTTGAAATGGTCTTAATATGTTCTTCAAAAGAGAGATCAGGGTCCAGAGTAACGCCGAGGTCCTTCACAGTTTTATTTGAGACGACTGTACAACCATTAAGATTAATTGTCAGATTCAACAGAAGATCTCTTTTTTTCTTGGGACCTAGAACAAGCATCTCTGTTTTGTCCTAGTTTAAAAGTAGAACGTTTGCAGCCATCCACTTCCTTATGTCTGAAACACATGCTTCTAGCGAGGGCAATTTTGGGGCTTCACCATGTTTCATTGAAATGTACAGCTGTGTGTCATCCGCATAGCAGTGAAAGTTAACATTATGTTTTCGAATGACATCCCCAAGAGGTAAAATATATAGTGAAAACAATAGTGGTCCTAAAACGGAACCTTGAGGAACACCGAAATTTACAGTTGATTTGTCAGAGGACAAACCATTCACAGAGACAAACTGATATCTTTCCGACAGATAAGATCTAAACCAGGCCAGAACTTGTCCGTGTAGACCAATTTGGGTTTCCAATCTCTCCAAAAGAATGTGGTGATCGATGGTATCAAAAGCAGCACTAAGGTCTAGGAGCACGAGGACAGATGCAGAGCCTCGGTCTGATGCCATTAAAAGGTAATTTACCACCTTCACAAGTGCAGTCTCAATGCTATGATGGGGTCTAAAACCAGACTGAAGCATTTCATATACATTGTTTGTCTTCAGGAAGGCAGTGAGTTGCTGCGCAACAGCCTTTTCAATTTTTTTTGAGAGGAATGGAAGATTCGATATAGGCTGATAGTTTTTTATATTTTCTGGGTCAAGGTTTGGCTTTTTCAAGAGAGGCTTTATTACTGCCACTTTTAGTGAGTTTGGTACACATCTGGTGGATAGAGAGCCGTTTATTATGTTCAACATAGGAGGGCCAAGCACAGGAAGCAGCTCTTTCAGTAGTTTAGTTGGAATAGGGTCCAGTATGCAGCTTGAAGGTTTAGAGGCCATGATTAATTTCATCATTGTGTCAAGAGATATAGTACTAAAACACTTGAGCATCTCTCTTGATCCTAGGTCCTGGCAGAGTTGTGCAGACTCAGGACAACTGAGCTTTGAAGGAATACACAGATTTAAAGAGGAGTCCGTAATTTGCTTTCTAATTATCATGATCTTTTCCTCAAAGAAGTTCATCTTGGGGAATGCTGCTTTTTAGTTAGCAGTATCAAAAATAAATTTCGGATTGTTCTTATTTTCCTCAATTAAGAAAAATAGGATGATCGAGCAGCAGTAAGGGCTCTTCGGTACTGCACGGTACTGTCTTTCCAAGCTAGTCGGAAGACTTCCAGTTTGGTGTGGAGCTCGGGTATTTTCTGTGTACCAGGGAGCTAGTTTCTTATGAGAAATGTTTTTAGTTTTTAGGGGTGCAACTGCATCTAGGGTATTGCGCAAGGTTAAATTGAGTTCCTCAGTTAGGTGGTTAACTGATTTTTGTCCTCTGGCATCCATGGGTAGACAGAGGGAATCTGGAAGGACATCAAGGAATCTTTGTGTTGTCTGTGAATTTATAGCACGACTTTTGATATTCCTTGGTTGGGGTCAAACCTCAAATCTTCCAAGCTCAGGGCCGACACTGTAACCACAAGGCCACTGAGTTGGTCTCATTACTTGACTTCAACTGGGGTTTTGAGAATGAACAGTGGTTTAATTCGGTAGTGGAGCTGTTGGTGAATAAGACAGACGCATGCATGCTGAGAGAGACTATTCAATGTACTGTATAGTCAGGTTTTCAACCTATTGTGCATCATACCATTAAAGCTGGAATCCGTAGCGGTGAAACTCCCACGTCTGTTTGCAATATTTCAACAACAATGTAGTTACTTCAAACAACAAACACCATTTCCCCCCTTGGACATCATTGCACATCATTGCCTCAGGATTCTCCTCTACCCAGTTTCAAAAACAAAACAATAAGAAATGCGCCAGGGGGCGACCAATGCAGATTCACCTTATGCAGATCTCAGCTTTAAAGGGTGACTGCACTTCCTGATTTGACCTCGTTTGAGATTTGGTTCATTAAGAAATTCTAGCGGCCATGACTGAATTCAAACGTGAGTTTGTTTCGGGGTGTGGTTGGATTTGGGTGTCTCATGTATGTGTTCACAGGTGGGAAGAGTTAGCCAAATTATTTAGCCAATTAGCTTCAGCCAGCTGGTGTGCGGCCGTGGCAAAGTTGGTTTGATTTTGGATAGCCTATATCCGGGGCTAGGTATGGACCGTTATACATTTCTACAATTTATAGTTGATTTGATTTGAAGTCATTGACGCATGTGGGCAGGATTGAAACAAACCCAACCTTCATTTATGCAGTCATAACCACAAGTCTGATAAAAGTTTTGCACGAGACTGACTTTATGACCAAAGTTGGCCAATTTACACTTTGTAGTCAATTTTCACAGTAGAATAGATGCTTCTGACTCATATCGATGCCACATAAGCTGTTTTCGACATGAGAAGTTGGTCATTAGGGACAGTTGCTCTTTAAGCCAAATAGGCACCCCATGTATGGCACAATCTACAACTAACTAATGTACTGGTGCATCTCAGGCAGTTCAAATTGTTGATTGAGGAACTCTTTGCTGAGGAATATGATTGTTTCTCTTGAGTATGTTTTGTAATCTTGTATATTTGTATTATGCTGTATTTGTAAATTGTGTATATGCAGGGCTCCCTTGTAAACTAGATATTGGTCTCAATGCTTCTAAAATGGTGAAATAAATGTTTAAATATAAATTGGCTCATGGTCACCATATCACCTCCATTATACCCCCCTTTGACCTCCTCCACACAGACCCAACTGGGGCACGACACCAATGTGACAGCCAACCTGAAAATCCAGGTCTCCTGTGTGCTAGAAGACAGCACTAGCCTGCGAAGCCAAATCAACTCTTTAGGGTTAGGTTACTCATACTCGAATGTGGTCCCCAAACTGCCTCCATTACCTTTGCATCCTGAAGACAGTTGACAGATTCTTGTATTAGATGCACACACTTAGAATGACAGATTTGTGGAGGAACTAAATTAGTGTCGTGTCTTTGGCATCATTAAAATGAAGACTGTTATTTTATCAAATCAATTCTCTGTAATTATTGTTACGTGATTATTCTAATCATGTAAATGTAATTAACTAGGAAGTTTGGGCACCAAAGAAAATATTCAGATTACCAAGTTACAATTTTCCTAATACAACTTTTCAGATATTTTAATATCTGATCAATTAATCTTCTGATTAATGAATTATTCTTTCAATCATTTATTCATTAACTATCTAAATAATCACAGAAATGCATAAACAAACAGTAGTACATATGGTTACAAGGAAATGATAGAGGAGGTTCCCTAGTGGGATAAACTGGCTTGGTGGTCATTACAAGTGCATCAAAGCTGGGACCGAGAGACGGAAAAACAGCTTCTATCACAAGGCCATCAGACTGTTAAACAGCCATCACTAACACAGAGAGGCTGCTGCCTACATACAGACTTGAAATCATTAGCCACTTTAATAAATGGATCACTAGTCACTTTAATAATGCCACTTTAAAAATGTATACATATCTTACATTACTCATCTCATATGTACAGTATATGCTGTATTTTATACCACCTATTGCATCTTGCCTATGTCGCTCTGAAATTGCTCATCCATATATTTATATGTGTATATTCTTATTCCATTCCTTTACGTAGCCTAGTTATTGCTGCACTGTTGGAACTAGAAGCACAAGCATTTCACTACACTCGCAATAACATCTGCTAACCATGTGTATTTGACCAATAACATTTGATTTGATTTGAATTGGACACCAGATAAGACAGGAGAATTACACCAGACATAACAGACTGATACTTGCCCCACGTCACATAGACTATTGCAGCATAGATACTGGAGGCTGAAACGAGGGGGTCGGGGGACACTGTGGACATGTCCGACAATACCCCTTGACAGGGCCAACCAGGCAGGATATAACCCCACCTGCTTTGCCACAGCAGAGTCCCCACACCACTAGATGGGTATTAACCAACCACCAACTTACTACCATGAGACAAGGCTGAGTATAGCCCACAAAATTCTCCTCCACCACATGAGCCCGAGGGGGTGCACCACCGGACAGGAAGATCACGTCAGTGACTCAACCCACTCAATTCGAATATAGCACAAAAAAGCCTGGCACAACGTGACACACCCCTCCTAGGGACAGCATGGGAGAGCACTAGTAAGCCAGTGACTCAGCCCCCGTAATAGGGTCAGAGGCAGAGAATATCAGTGGAGAGAGGGAAGCCAACCAGGCAGAGATAGCAAGGGCTGTTCATCATGCTAGTGCCTTGCCGTTCACCTTCGCACCCCTGGGCCAGTCTACACTCAATCATAGGACCTACTGAAGAGATGAGTCTTCACTAAAGACTTCAAGGTCGAGACCGAGTCTGCGTCTCTCACATCGATAGGCAGACCATTCCATAAAAATGTAGTTCTATAGGAGAAAGCCCTGCCTCCAGCTGTTTGCTTAGACAATCTAAGGACAATAAGGAGGCCAACATCTTGTGACCGTAGTATACGTGTAGGCATGTACAGCAGGACTAAATCAGAGAGATTGGTGGGAGCAAATCCATTTAATGTTTTGTAGGTTAGCAATAAAACTTCTTCGAGATAGGGGGCGCTCTTTTAATTTTGGGATAAAAAACGTTCCCGTTTTAAACAAGATATTTTGTCACGAAAAGATGCTCGACTATGCATGTAATTGACAGCTTTGGAAAGAAAAAACTCTGACGTTTCCAAAACTGCAAAGATATTATCTGTGAGTGCCCCAGAACTAATGCTACAGGCGAAACCAAGATGAAATTTCATACAGGAAATGCCGCAGATTCTGAAGGCGCTGTGTTCCAATGTCTCCTTATATGGCTGTGAATGCGCCAGGAATGAGCCTGCACTTTCTGCCGTTTCCCCAAGGTGTCTGCAGCATTGTGACGTATTTGTAGGCATATCATTGGAAGATTGACCATAAGAGACTACATTTACCAGGTGTCCGCCCGGTGTCCTGCGTCAAAATTATTGCGTAATCTCTAGGTCCATGCGCGTTCCATTTTCTTCAGAGGAGAAAGTCAACTGCCACGAATGATTTATCATCGATAAATATGTGAAAAACACCTTGAGGATTGATTCTAAACAATGTTTGCCATGTTTCTGTCGATATTATGGAGTTAATTTGGAAAAAAGTTTGCGTTGTAATGACTTAATTTTCCTTTTTTTTTCTTACCCAAACGTGATGAAGAAAACGGAGCGATTTGTCTACACAAATATTCTATTTGGAAAATCTGAACATTTGCTATCTAACTGAGAGTCTCCTCATTGAAAACATCTGAAGTTCTTCAAAGGTAAATTATTTTATTTGAATGCTTTTCTTGTTTTTGTGAAAATTTTGCATGTTGAATGCTAGGCTAAATGCTATGCTAGGCTATCAATACTCTTACACAAATGCTTGTTTAGCTATGGTTCAAAAGCATATTTTGAAAATCTGTTGTTAACAAAAGGCTAAGCTTGAGAGCAAATATATTTATTTCATTTCATTTGCGATTTTCATGAATAGTTAACGTTGCGTTATGGTAATGAGCTTGAGGCTGTATTCACGATCCCGGATCCGGGATGGCTAGAATCAAGAGGTTTTAAAATCAGCCCTAGCCTTAAAAGCCATGTGTGTGTGAGTGAGTATCCCTAACCGTGGCAACAGACAAAGAACTATGAATGGATCAGTGGTTCACCAATCAGGGCCTTGTGTAGTAACAGTAAAAATACATTGTGTGTTTTTAGGGGCACTAAATGTTCTTGCAAAGATCCCATGAAACGTGTCGAGAACATGAATATCTTAAATTCTGAGACCACGGTAATCACGTTCTGGGTAAGTTCTATTTGACATTAAGGGAATGTCCTCCAAAGTTGTGGGAACATTTGTTGCTAGCTGGGATTTTTAAATTGAGCCTTGTATCATGTGCCATATTACTTTGCTATATCTTTTATTGGTTTGAAGGCAATCCCCATTGTATAGAATGAGCAATCTTAGGTATTACAGTCTGGTACCAGGTCCTTTCTCAATGTGACTGACGACTCGATTCGGTCTTGTGTATCAAAATGTAAAAGTGTCATTTTTACATTTGAGAAAATGGCCCTTGAATATTTTGGTACACTTACTGGAGAGCTCGTCTTTGTATACACCCATTCAGCATCATTCACACCCTCTTAAGCCTTAGCCCCACCCACCTCTTTAAGGATTCACATGTGAGGCCATGTACTAAACAACCAAAGATTTCAAGACTAAAGGCTAATTTAATCTGGAGTGCCAGAGTGTGCTCTGAGCTTTGTCAGATTGTCTGTTTATTGTCTTTAGCGCGCACATTGGCCGAGGAGTAGGGTTGATCCGATTGTTTTGACCCAACAACAGCAGTCAAACACCCAAGCTACCTGGCTAATGTTGGCTAGCTTACTAGCTACTTCCAGACACAAATGAGAGAACAGCTCACTCTGACCATTTTACTCACCCTAGCAGAGCTGGTTAGGCTGTTTTTTTTAATCCAGAGCGTTGAAACGCTTACTGCAACTGTGCTGTAGGCAAAAAATGTATTACGCTTTTTTGCCAAGGTTAACTAACATGTGTTCGTAAATTCCTCAGATATTCTGCGCTCTGGCACACTCAGATGAGAGTGCTCTGAAATCTCAGTAGATATTTAGTAGAATTTAGAATTTTCAGTAGAATTTACCAGCTACGTCTATCGGCAGTTGTCGCTGTGTCATCATGAACATTCTATTGAAATGGTTACTTGCATAGTGGAGTCTTTTGTTTAGACATGTAGCTAGCTAGCTAAACAATGAACCATAATCCCATCTCACACCATTACTACCCTGCATGAATCTGCAGGTAGCTAACCAACCAGGCTCAATGTTAGCTAGCAAATGGCTCTGAGATACGAATAATGTTCCTACACAGATCCTACAAGTAACGTTAGCTAGTGAGCCAGCCAGCTAGCGTTAGAAGGCCAGCATCCCAGAGTCGCTTCTTCCCTGTTGACGTTGAGACTGGTGTTTTATGGGTACTATGTAATGAAGCTGCCAGTTGAGGACTTGTGAGGGGACTGTTTCTCAAACTAGACACTCTAATGTACTTGTCCTCTTGCTCAGTTGTGCACCGGGGCCTCCCACTCCTCTTTCTATTCTGGTTAGTCAGTTTGCGCTGTTCTGTGAAGGAAGTAGTACACAGTGTTGTACGAGATCTTCAGTTTCTCGGCAATTTCTCGTATGGAATATTCTTCATTTCTCAGAACAAGAATAGACTGATGAGTTTCAGAATAAAGTACTAGGTTTCTTGCCATTCTGAGCCTGTAATCGAACCCACAAATGCTGACGCTCCAGATACTCAACTAGTCTAAAGAAGGCCAGTTTTATTGCTTCTTTAATTAGCACAACAATTTTCATATTTGCAAACGGGTTTTCTAATGATCAATTAGCCTTTTAAAATTATAAACTTGTATTTAGCTAACACAACGTGCCATTGGAACACAGGAGTGATGGTTGCTGATAATGGGCCTCTGTACGCCTATGAAGATATTCCATACAAAATCAGCCGTTTACAGCTACAATAGTCATTTACAACATTAACAATGTCTACACTGTATTTCTGATCAATTTGATGTTATTTTAATGGACCAAAAAAAAAGTGCTTTTCTTTCAAAAACAAGGATGTCTAAGTGACCCTAAACTTTTGAACGGTGTCACGCCCTGACCTTAGTTATCTTTGTTTTCTTTATTAGTTTGGTTAGGTCAGGGTGTGACAAGGGGTGGTTTGTTGTGTGTTTGTCCTGTCTAGGGTTTTTGTATGTGTTTGGGGTTGTTTTATTAGTCTAGGTGTTTTGTATGTCTATGGTTGCCTAGATTGGTTCTCAAATAGAGGCAGCTGTTTATCGTTGTCTCTGATTGGGAACCATATTTAGGCAGCCATATTCCTTGGGTAATTGTGGGTGATTGTCTATGTATTAGTTGCCTGTGTCTGCACTTAGTCTATATACCCTGCATACCACTGCTGGCTTGCATCTGAAGCTAAGCTTCATACATATATATATCCCTGGATGGGAGACCAGATGCTGCTGGAAGTGGTGTTGGAGGGCCAGTAGGAGGCACTCCAACACACTCCAGGGCAGTGATTGGGGACACTGCCCTGTGTAGGGTGCTGTCTTTCGGATGGGACGTTAAACGGGTGTCCTGACTCTGAGGTCATTAACGATCCCATGGCACTTATCGTAAGAGTAGGGGTGTTAACCCCGGTGTCCTGGCTAAATTCCCAATCTGGCCATCAAACCATCATGGTCACCTAATAATCCCCAGTTTACAATTGGCTCATTCATCCCCCTCCTCTCCCCTGTAACTATTCGCCAGGTCGTTGCTGCAAATGAGAATGTGTTCAGATACAAAATATCTTCACGTTCGTTTGTTTTTGTAAGTTTGTTGTTCTTCGTTTCATTAAAATAGAAGATGTATTCACATCACGCGCCTTGGTCTCATCGCTATAACGAACGTGACAAACGGTAGTTTAGATGTGATTGAAATGAGATAATAATTGTTTGATTTACACTTTGTTTCAAGCTTGAGCATTTATTGAGTGTACTTTTGAGTTGACATGTCTTCCTTTTAATAATAATTTGTAACTGGTAATTGGTTGTTTGTGTTTAATTCTTATCTTCAAGGGATATTTAATCATTGAGCAGTTCTCCATACTGTGTGGGTTTATTATATTTCCTATTAAGTAAATACATATCTTTAGGAGTGCCTTACATATTAGGTGTAGGCACTGCTCTACATTATTTATGGTTATGCCTATACATGTTTACACACATTAACTGTCACATGCTGACTACTTACAGACCACCTAGTCTAATGGACCTATTATTTAGGTGTGTGAGAGTACTATTAGACTAGATGGTCTCTACGAAATCAGACTGTCCGTCTTTGATTAGCTAGCAAAAATATCTAACTCAAGTCCTTTCTCTTCCCCTCTCTGGCCTTGGACTGTTGCCTAGCAACAGGTCAATTCCCAAAATATGTCACACATGCAATACGGTAACTAATACAGTCCCTGACAGAAAAAGCTAACCAAGGGGAAGAAAAAGATTCTGGTGGGAAAACAAATGTGTCTCACTACACTCCTGTAATGCACTTATATGAGTAGTGGGTGCGGAGTCAGGTGCAGGGAACAGAGGGTAAAGTACAATTGTTTTTTATTCCGGCGCAGGAAAACGGTCACGCCAAAATGCCAGGCGCATAACAAAGACCGGCCCAAAAACAGGACCCAACCAATCCGGAGAAAAACAAGAAAATCGCACAAACACGAACAGAGGAAATAAGCCCACACTAAAGCAGGCAGGCATCACCGTGTTAAAAAGCCCAACTAAAACCTAAACAAGAAATCGGTATAACCAATAAGACAAAACCAACAGAAAAGGGAAAAGGGATCGGTTGTAGCTAGTAGACCGGTGACGATGACCGCCGAGCGGCGCCCGAACAGGAAGAGAAGCCACCTTCGGTGGGAGTCGTGACAGTACCCCCCCCCCTTGGCGCGTGAGCGCAGGACGATCCAGATGGGGGTGATGGAAATCCCTCAACAGCGGCGGATCCAAGATGTCCCCCACCGGTACCCAGCACCTCTCCTCCGAACCGTACTCCTGCCAGTCCACGAGGTACTGCAGGCCCCTCACCCGGCGTCGAGAGTCCAGAACAGCACGTACTGTGTACGCCGGGACCCCTCGATGTCCAGAGGGGGTGGAGGGACCTCCGGCACCTCACCTTCCTGCAGGGGACCAGCTACCACCGGCCTGAGGAGAGACACATGAAACGAGGGGTTAATACGATAGTAAGAAGGGAGTTGTAATCTATAACACACCTCGTTTATCCTCCTCAGGACTTTACATGGCCCCACACACTGCAGCCCCAGCTTCCGGCAGGGCAGGCGGAGGGGCAGGTTTCAGGTCGAGATCCAGACCCTGTCCCCCGGTGCGAACACAGGGGCCTCACTGCGGCGGCGGTCAGCGCTCCTCTTCAGCCGTCCACCAGCTTGCTTAAGGGATTCCTGGACGGCCCTCCAGGTCTCCTTAGAGCCCTGCACCCACTCATCCACCGCAGGAGCCTCGGTCTGACTCTGATGCCACGGTGCCAGGACCGGCTGGTAGCCCAACACGCATTGAAATGGTGACATGTTCGTGGAGGCGGAGTGAGTCCTGAGCCCACGGGACGTCTGCCCATGAGACCCATTCTCCTGGCCGGTTCTGGCAATACGACCGCAGAAACCTACCCACCTCCTGGTTCACTCTCTCCACCTGCCCATTACTCTCGGGGTGATAACCCGAGGTCAGGCTGACCGAGACCCCCAGACACTCCATAAACGCCATCCAAACTCGGGACGTGAACTGGGGACCCCGATCAGAAACGATGTCCTCAGGCACCCCGTAGTGCCAGAAGACATGGGTAAATAGGGCCTCCGCAGTCTGTAGCGCCACACTCTGCCCGTGCAGGTCCCTGAGAATCTCGTCTACAAAGGATTGAAAGACAGGAGAACGGGCAACGGGAGGAGACGGCAGGACTTAGAAAACAGATCCACGACCAGGATTGTGGTGTTCCCCTGAGACAGGGGAAGATCCACCGACAGATGAGACCACGGCCGTTGTGGAACGGGGAGGGGCTGTAACTTCCCTCTAGGCAGGTGCCTAGGAGCCTTACTCTGAGCGCACACCGAACAGAAAGAGACATAGAACCTCACGTCCTTAACTAAGGTGGGCCACCAGTACTTCCCCCTAAGACCCCGCACTGTCCTCGCCACACCAGGATGACCCGAAGAGGGTAGCGTGTGAGCCCAGTGAATCAATTGATCATGGACACCAAGCGGCACGTACTTAAGACCTGTAGGACATTGTGGAGGTGCAGGTTCCAACCGTAACGCCCGCTCAATGTCCGCGTCCACCTCACATACCACGGGTGCCACCAGCCTTGAAGCTGTAAGGATGGGAGTCGGATCGATGGGACGATCCTCGGTGTCATAGAGACGGGACAGCGCGTTGGCCTTCATGTTGAGGGAATCTGGTCTATACGAGACAGTGAACCTAAATCTGGTGAAAAAATCATGGCCCACCTTGCCTGACGAGGATTCAGTCTCCTCGCTGCACGGATATACTCCAGATTACGGTGGTCAGTCCAGATGAGGAAAGGGTGCATGGCCCCCTCAAGCCAGTGTCTCCACACCTTCAGGGCCTTTACCACAGTCAACAACTCCCGGTCCCCCACATCATAGTTTCGATCCGCCGGACTGAGCATCTTCGTAAAGAAAGCGAGCTTCTGTGGCGTGCCCGAGTGCTGTGATAGCACGGCTCCAACCCCAGCCTCGGACGTGTCCACCTCCACTATGAACGCCAAAGAGGGGTCTGGATGTGCCAACACGGGAGCATCAGTAAACAGCGCCTTCAAACGATTGAACGCTCTGTCCGCCTCTGCCAACCACCGTAAACGCGCCGGCCCCCCCTTCAGCAGTGAGGTAATGGGAGCCGCCACCTGGCCAAAACCCCGGATAAACCTCCGGTACTAATTGGCAAACCCTAAAAACCGCTGCACCTCCTTTACTGTGGTCGGAGTCGGCCAATTACGCACAGCGTTAACGCGATCACACTCCATCACCATCCCCGAGGTGGAAATGCGATAACCCAGGAAGGAAACGGCTCGTTTGGAGAACACACATTTCTCAGCCTTAACGTACAGGTCATGCTCCAGCAGTCACCCAAGTACCTTGCGCACCAGAGACACATGTGCGGCGCGTGTGGTGGAATAGATCAGGATATCATCAATATACAACACCCCACCCTGCCCGTGCAGGTCCCTGAGAATCTCGTCTACAAAGGATTGAAAGACGGCTGGAGCATTCTTTAACCCATACGGCATGACGAGGTACTCATAATGGCCAGATGTGGTACTAAACGCGGTTTACCACTCGTCTCCATCCTGAATACGCACCAGATTATACGCGCTCCTGAGGTCCAGTTTCGTGAAAAAACGCACTCTGTGAAATGATTCTACCGCAGTAGCGATGAGAGGTAGCGGGTAACTAAACCCCACTGCGATGGAATTGAGACCTCGATAATCAATGCACGGACGCAGACCTCCCTCCTTTTTTTCACAAAAAGGAAACTTGAGGAGACGGGTGACGTGGAGGGCCGAATGTACCCCTGTCCCAGAGATTCCATGACATATGTCTCCAAAACCAACGTCTCCTCCTGTGACAATGGGTACACGTGACTCCTGGGAAGTGCAGCATTTACCTGGAGGTTTATCACGCAATCCCCCTGTCGATGAGGTGGTAATTTGGTCGCCCTCTTCTTACAGAAGGCGAAAGCCAAATCAGCATACTCTGAGGGAATGCGCACAGTGGAAACCTGGACTGGACTCTCCACCGACGTGGCACCGATGGAAACTCCTATACACCTACCTGAACACTCCTCTGACCACCCCTGGAGAGCCCCCTGTTTCCATGAAATCCTGGGATTGTGACTAGCCAGCCAGGGAACGCCCAGCACCACTGGAAACGCAGGTGAATCGATAAGGAAGAGACTAATCCGCTCCCTATGATCCCCCTGTGTTACCATGTCCAGTGAAACCGTGGCCTCCCTGACCAGCCCTGACCCTAACGGTCGGCTATCTAAGGAGTGCACGGGGAAGGGTGGATCTATCGGCACCAGCGGAATCCCCAGTTTACGGGCGAGTCCGCAATCCATAAAGTTCCCAGCTGCACCTGAATCGACTAGTGCCTTATGCTGGAGAGAGGGAGAAAAGTCAGAAAAATAAATGAATACAAACATGTGACCAACAGTGAGCTCTGGGTGAGTTTGGTACTGACTCACCTGGGGTGACCGAGAAGTGTTCTGCCTGCCCTTTCGACTCCCAGACGAGCTCCCCCAGCACCGGTCGGAAGTGTGTCCTCTCCGACCACAGCTGGTGCTGGAGGAGCCTCCTCCTCCGGTTCCCCTCGATGCGACCCCCCCCTAACTCCATAGCTATGGGAGCGGGAGAGCCAGGAGGTGGAACTGACAGGGCCCTTTCTGACCACCCGCGGGCAGCTAGCAGATTGTCCAGTCGGATCGACATGTTTATGAGTTCATCGAGGGAGAGAGTGGCGTCCCGACAAGCTAGCTCCCTGCGGACGTCCTCCCGGAGGCTGCACCGGTAGTGGTCCATCAGGGCCCTGTCTTTCCACCCAGCCCCAGCGGCCAAGGTCCGGAACTCCAGCATGAAGTCCTGCGCGCCCCTCGTCTCCTGCCTAAGGTGGAACAGCCGTTCACCCAGAAACGGAGGGTGAACTCTGGGTAGTGGTCCCTAGCCGAGTCTGGGCCATTCCAAACTGCGTTGGCCCACTCGAGGGCTCGGCCCATCAGGCAGGAGACGAGGACGCTCACACTCTCTTCACCCGAGGGAGTCGGCCTCACGGTAGCCAGGTACAGCTCGAGCTGGAGCAAAAATCCCTGGCACCCAGGCGCCGCTCCATCATACTCCCTCAGGGAGACGAAGGGGAGACAAAGTGCCCAGCTCGGAGGAGCTGGAGGCGAGGTAGGGAGACCACTCCTCTTCCATTGGTCCATTCTCTCCATCATTTGGTCCAGCGCCGACCCAATCCGATGGAGGATGGCCGTATGATGGAGGACGCGCTCCTCCATAGATGGAAGGGGGGTGGCCGCTGCTCCTGCTGACTCCATGGTGGTGCGGGCTTCTGTAACTACTATGAAGTAGTGGGTGCGGAGTCAGGCACAGGGAACAGAGGGTAAAGGATAATTGTTTTTTATTCCGGCGCAGGAATAAAAATAAAAACACCAAAAGCATAACAAAGACCGTCCCAAAAACAGGACCCAACCAGTCCGGAGAAAAACAAGAAAATCGCACAAACACAAACACGAACAGAGGAAATAAGCATCACCGGCTTAAATAGCCCAACTAAAACCTAAACAAGAAACAGGTGTAACCAATAAGACAAAACCAACAGAAAAGGGAAAAGGGATCAGTGGCAGCTAGTAGACTGGTGACGCCGAGCGCCGCCCGAACAGGAAGAGGAGCCACCTTCGGTGGGAGTCGTGACAACTCCACTGTGAACAATATGGCAGTACTTGAAATTGATACAACTTAATTTGAAAGGACTTTTTCTCAGATTCAGATTCCCTTTCTTTATATTTATGGCTTCCGTTCTAGGAATAGGGCATGCCTTTCATTAAATAGTAGAAAACAAATAATTCAGTCGACATTCATACCGGTTATAGATTATGGTGACGTCATCTATATCAGTGTTTCCCAACTCCAGTCCTCAAGTACCTCCTACAGCACACACTTTTGTTGTAGGATTTGGGAAACTTAGCTTTAAAAATGCTAAATTCTCTCAGCCTCATTGCAAAATTTTTTGTTGAATAGCATGAGATTAGCTATAAAACGTAACATTTTTCTCTCTCCCCCATTGCAATATCTGTAGAATTGCAGAAAATTAGCTTTAAAAGAGCAACATTTTCTCTCGGCCTCATGGCAAAATGAGTATAATAGTGTAACATTTGTGTGGTGGGGGGTGGGGGGGGATTGACCCCAACTCTGAACTAGCCGTATGCAGTCACCATGGAAAATGTGAACAAATCTTCAGAGAGGGACTTTCTACCACAGTACGATGTCATGCAAACTGGTACTGACAAATCCGGAATTAAAGATGATACAAGAGGTATTCGATACACTATAGAAAATCCAACCTTGCCAGCGTTCCCCTTCCTATATCAATCCCACTAATCAGATAACCCCTTTTATCACCGGCCAGTCTTATTTACAAGTCCACAGATGGAGCTGAATGTTCATATTGGGCTGATAAGCAGCAAGAATAACTGAGAGTCAACCACTAAGAGAAACAATAAAGAGGACACAATAGAAAAGTAGAATAGAGAGAATAGAAACAAGAGCAACAAAGGTTTATTTGTCATACTGAAATTATTCTTTAAAATGTTCACATATACAGCTCTTAGATATATCATAAATGCAACAAAAATGGGGCATTGGATTTTCACAATATCTCACAAAACACACATGCAGTTTCAACAGCTTACTCTCTGTTTACTCTTCTATCGCCACATAAGACTTCATCACTAAGTAACTGTATGACTGCTCCTTAAGAACAAGACACACATTGGCTAACAGTCGATGGTACACAAAGTTGTCCTTTACTGATCCATAAACATGCTAGTTCATTTTGCTGTGCTGATCATTATCATGGGTTAATAACTTAAAATCAATTGAGTTATCACTGGTCAGTTTGCCAAGGTCTCAGGATGTATCCACTTCCTTAAAGGTTTTGTGTCCTTAATTTTTTGTTAACATTGAGGGCCTTTCTACACTTTAAGATGAATCCAAAACAAACAGGATTGTTTGGAAAACAGTGTGGCGGCTACCTTGATGATAATGTACAGTTGAAGTCGGAAGTTTATATACATTTGAACTTGTTTTTCAACCACTTCACAAATTTCTTGTTAAACAAACTATAGTTTTGGCAAGTCGGTTACAACATCAACTCTGTGCATGACACTTGTAATTTTTCCAACATTTGTTTATAGACAGATTATTTTACTTATAATTCACTGTATCACAATTCCAGTGGGTCAGAAGTTTAAATACACTAAGTTGACTGTGACTTTAAAAAACTTGGAAAATTCCAGAAAATGAATTCATGGCTTTAGAAGCTTCTGTTAGGCTAATTGACATAATTAATTGGAGGTGTACCTGTGGATGTATTTCAAGGCCTACCTTCAAACTCAGTGCCTCTTTGCTTGACATCATGGGAAAATCAAAATAAATCAACCAAGACCTCAGAAAAACCTCACGTTCATCTGTACAAACAATAGTGCGCAAGTATAAACACCATGGGACCATGCAGCCATCATACCGCTCAGGAAGGTGACACGTTCTGTCTCCTAAAGATGAACGTACTTTGGTGTGAAATGTGCAAATCAATCCCAGAACAACAGCAAAGGACCTTGTGAAGATGCTGGAGGAAACAGGTACAAAAGTATATATATCCGCAGTAAAACAAGTCCTATATCGACATAACCTGAAAGGACGCTCAGCAAGGAAGAAGCCACTGCTCCGAAACCTCCATTAAAAAAGCCAGACTACGGTTTGCAAATGCACATGGGGACAAAGATTGTACTTTTTGGAGAAATGTCCTTTGGTCTGATGAAACACATTTTTTACTGTTTGGCCATAATGACCATTGTTATGTTTGGAGGAAAAAGGGGAGGCTTGCAAGCTGTAGAACACCATCCCAACCATGAAGCACAGGGGTGGCAGCATCCTTTCGTGGGGGTGCTTTGCTGCAGGAGGGCCTGCTGCACTTCACAAAATAGATGGCATCATGAGGCAAGAAAATTATATGGATATATTGAAGCAACTTCTCAAGACATCAGTCAGGAAGTTAAAGCTTGGTCGCAAATGGGTCTTCCAAATGGACAATGACCCAAGCATACCTCCAAAGTTGTGGAAAAATGGCCTAAGGACAACAAAGTCAAGGTATTGGAGTGGCCATCACAAAGCCCTGACCTCAATCCTATAGACAATTTGTGGGCAGAACTGAAAAAGCATGTGCGAGCAAGGCCTACAAACCTGACTCAGTTACACCAGCTCTGTCAGGAGGATTGGGACTAAATTCACCCAACTTATTGTGGGAAGCTTGTGGAAGGCTACCTGAAATGTTTGACCAGAGTTAAACAATTTAAAGGGCAATGCTACCAAATACTAATTGAGTGTATGTAAACTTCTGACCCACTGGGAATGTGATGAAAGAAAGAAAAGCTGAAATAAGTCATTCTCTCTACTATTATTCTGACATTTCACATTCTTAAAATAAAGTGGTGATCCTAACTGACCTAAGACAGGGAATTTTGACTAGGATTAAATGTCAGGAATTGTGAAAAACTGAGTTTAAATGTATCTGGCGAAGGTATATGTAAACTTCCAACTTCAACTGTAATTGTGATAACATAAGTTCTTGTGTGGTTTTTGTGTGTAAAATGTGAAGATGATATCATGCTAACCGTCATTCAATCGTCAAATGTCAACATACATCAGTATTGCATCAACCATAATATGAATACTGTGAGCATTATTGTGATGCTACAGTTGTTCACCTTTTTGAGTGAGAAGTAGCCTAGTCCCAGATCATGTTGGTGCTATCATGTCAACTCATTGTCGTCTTTGGCATGACAAAGAGTGGCAAAGAGTGGCATGATGGCAAAAAGACTGGTACCCAAACTAAGTGAGAAGGTATTGAAGTGTATTCCAGTTGTGCATATGTGAAATGTATGTATTCACGTGTAATAACTGAAAACTTAAGACTAGCAGGGCCTTTATGAGTCCAACATCTCTGTAGTAATACAACATTACCTAACATTCATCAAACACAATCAGATTAACATGGACATTCAACGGATCCTCTCTATTTAACAGTTTGAATAACAAGCAATGCAACATTACTCTTGGTCATAACCTATAGACAGACACTTTATTGATTGTTGAAAACACCATAAGAAAAAGCCTCCTAAAACCTTGAACTGATATCTACGGCTAGATTACTCTGCAAGTTTCATCAATGTACAGTACTTATGAGTAGGCCTATGACGTGAACAGCAGCAATTGGAGGTCAAATATTTTCTACGATACATTGATCCAACAATGGTTCTGTATATAAATAGTTGTTAAATATCTGTAAACTTAATTCTCTGATATATTGTCTATATTTGTTGTGAATATAATATTAACTCCATGATTCAAAATTAAAACAATGGCCACCTTTACATAACTTACAGTATATATGGCTAATAGCAGTAAGCCAGATATTTGTAATTTCTTCCAGGAAAATGTGCTCCTCCTTTCCAAAAGTGCACTTGCCAATATAGACCAACAATGAGTGTATACTATTTGTTATTATTGTTTCACTCACTTCTCTTTGACCTGCATTGTTGGAGCTGAGCATACGAATATCAATGTACCCTGCAAACACATCTAACCCTGTGCATGTGACTAATAAACTCTGATTTAGATGTGTTTTTATGTTGGGCTATTACATTTATTACATACACTGAATGGATATCAACTTCGCAGTTGAATTGTAAGAGAAGACAAATTGCCAAATCCTTAGCCTCAGTTGATGTTAAAGGAGCCTTAGCTTTAAATCATTAATATTCTTTCTGAGCTTTATAAATTGTCTCATTCAGTTGCTCTATATGTAATGCATCACCAGATGGTAAGAAAATCATAATCTGTATACTAGTACTTTGTTCTTACCACTTTCTTTAGAAGTGATTAGCTTTCTCCATTAAATCATTTGAAAAGGCTTTGGTTTGCATTAAATAATTTGGTCTGTAGTAATATTTCATTTGGATAATAACTTATCTGGAGGCGATATATTTCATTATCATGAATGTTTGATATTTATAATAAATAAATATTGTGCTGCTGCTGTTTAACATGCTGATTTGAAAAGAGAGAGGGGGGAGAGAGAAAGAGAGAGATTTATTCTTCCAGCTCCATTATTCCATTGCAAAGTTTCATAAGGACTTCTATGATATATGATCTATGTTACCAAATGGCTCTAATGTATTTTTAAAGATAAAGGCTAAATTTGTAGCAAACAACTGGGACAATTATAGTATATAATTATGACCCCATTTCTTTGGTCAAGACCTTGCATGATGGTATGTGTGTGTGGACATTCTCCTTAACACATTTTGGAGGAAAAGTTGTTGCCGGTTCTCAACATTTGGTATATATATTTCTACATCATTATGAAATAAAATAATCTGTTGTTTTCTTAAATTCATCAAAAACCTGGCCCAAAGCCTCTGATGCATATCTAACATTTCACTTGCTTCGATGTTATTGTTTGTGCTGCTGTATATTCTTGCCAAGACCACGTTATAATAACAACCAAAAGGTTAAGTGGCTCCAGTGAGTTGCTACATATTTAACTTGGCTTATTGGCTCACATGAGCTTAGAATGTTAGCATATGTGTACACAATTTACAGTGACTAACTTTTTAAGGCATTGTATCCGTACATGATAACAACAACAGCATTTATAGGCCTATACATATTGTACATGTTTTGTTCATTAACAATGTGATAAATATATTATCCAGACATATATTCAAGTCTTGAAAAGATGCTGATAGCCATCTGTTTACAGCATGTCAAGTTAGCCTATACAATGAGTTCCTCAAGGGTGCCCATTGTGCTTTTCAGTTCCATCTCAGTCTCTGATTTGATCCTACATCCAACAATACATGATGTGTAGTTCCAGATGTGCTCTTAGTCTTAACCACATTCAGCTTACCTTGCTTGCTTCACTTTTCACAAAGCCCCTCAAGCAATGATTACAACCCTTCACATAGTCTGTGGATAGAAATGTGCTCAGATTGTCCTACTCCTGTTGGGTCCCACTGGACATCTGTGTTCCATCTGTACTTATGGCTGGGGCTGTGGTGCCAGTGTGACTAGGTTCACATTCAACAATAGATTCTGCCCCCTCGCCCAACTGTCTCATCCGCAGGTGAATCGACCCGTACGTCTTCCTGGGTTGGACAAAAGTCCTCTGGCGGTACAGCTCACCTTTGCATATGGACACCATTAGCAAGATGGACAAGAGCATTCCCCCTAGAGTCAACAGTCCCAGGCCTGCTATGATACACTTGTCGAGATGCGAGCCCAGTTGTGCGTAGTACATCTCCAGTTTCTCCATCTGACGAGCTGACACCAGGTCTGGGTTGACCTTAGCCTCTCTGGGGATGGTATAGGCAATGATTACCAGTACTATTCCACCCACCAAGAACACCAGGGCAGATATGAACCCATAGTCGACAGAATGGTCATTAAAGTCAGTCACATGACCCTCCTCAGACCGGGGTGACAGCTCATTTCGCTGGAAAGGCTGGGGTTGTGTCTGGTAGCCCCTATCATTAGACATGGACTGATGAACACTCGAGCTGGCTGGGTCACTGAACCTCATCTCGTGCTCTTCTTCCTGATATGACGTGTTCTCGATTCCAGCTCTGGGCGCTGTCCGAGGACCTTGTCCCGGAGTTGTAGCGGCCTCGCAGGCAGCGCGCTTGTCCCCATCCCCCAATTCATGGAGCTCTACGGATTTCACAGACTCCATCGACATTCAGTGGATCTGCTCATGTCGTTAAATTATGCCACCCTTAATTATTTTGCTGAACACCTGCAGAAATTTATGAAATTATGAAATAGACATTGACATGTAGGCTTATTACGCATGCAGTGCCTGCCTCTCAAATTTGAATAGTCCACCATATTTAGTGAAATCTAAGCGTAATTTAAATCGAAATGGAATATTCTAGGTTAACAAAGGCCACAATATATTTCTTTAAATGATATAGAATAACATATGCAGTCGTCACAAAACAATAAGTATTTCAAATTAAAGCGTTGAAGTGTGTAAACCTTGGTCATGGAGAGCGCATTCCTTAATCAGGAAAATCACTGCCTAGAAGTGCACGAATCACATTGAACGCTGGCAATGTTAACAATCCAAACCCGCATTTACTGATCCATGCAGGCTATTTTAATTATACGTATATTAAACACTTCACTGTTGATTCGCAGATTGTAGACTATTTATTTGGGAATAAATGCATCCCTCCCACCATTTAACCTCGATGGAACGCCACCATGTAGTGCTACTGCTGGTAACACAGATGCTCCGATTATCATTAAAAAGGGTGGAGAGAGTCAAAAAACGTTGATATATTATTAACAAGAACAACCTTTTTCATTATCATAATCATAGCTCATCTGCTAATTGTAGGCTACCAGATCTAGAGATTGACGAGAGTCTAGCTGTGTGACAATAGGCTGTAGGCTAAATATTTACCTCAAACAGTCGGCTACTGACACATTTTCTATATGAATTAGGCCTATATATCATGAAATCACTTCAATTTTCGCACACGATAGAGGTTTAATAGTTTTTAAAAACAGTGCACAATCAACACTGGGATGACCTTGATGACCATCACAATAACGTTGCCTATTTATTAGATGAAATGTTACGTTTTAAGAGGTCGATATCTATATATAGGCCTATGCGTCAATGAATCAAAGAGAACAAATATTCAACAATAATCACATTAGCCTACGATACTATAATAAACATCCCACGCATAAAAAAACTAACGGCCTACTCCTCTCTTGATATATCAATATTAAACACAATAAAGAAAAACCTACCCCAGGTGTTGATGCACCAGTGATAAGATTTTTTTTGTACAAAGATGCCGGTTGCGAGTGAGACGGAAAGACCTCGAGAGCGACTGGCCATGCGCAAACAAACAGCGCCGTGAAATTGGTGGTTGAAGGCGAGCGCATCGCTTCAGTCGGTAGTAGAGCCTTCAGTCATATTAAAAGCATAACCTGCACACACAGAGCTGTAACTACATATGAGTACGAGATCCGGACCTCGGTCATTTTTCCTCATTTGTAAAAATAAAATAAAAACTATATATAGCCTGTTTATATATTTGATACACAATCAATAAATAAGTTACGGATCAACATCTAAATATTATTCCCAGCATTGATCAAAGCTCAGAACGCTTATAGGCCTATTCTTGATCGGACTGAGTTTCTAATCACGCCTGTCTCTTTGTGAACGAGTAGAATCATTCGTTATGTTCGTCTGCTTCCCCCGGATTTGCCTTTTTTTAGCAGCACATTCACCCCTCTCTCAATCGGCTTCCTCCGAGGGCCTGAGACGTGAAACGACCTAGCCTACCCCAGTTCGCAGTCGGCTCAAGTTTGTAGCCTGTCATGATTCACACGTGTCATTTAATTTCACAGATAGAACAATAGGACAAAAATGCATTCCCTTGGCTTTTCCACTCACTTACAAAACTTAGTCCACTCTGCAGTCGGAGAAGATGTAACGAGATGGATTACATTTTATCTCAATAGAATTTTCTGTTCCCAAAACTAAAATCTGTTACGAACAGAGTGAACTAAGTTTTGTAGACCTTACGCTTTGCCAAAGTTTCAAAAGATTATGTTGTTTTGAAGGAGTGCAAATGCGAATTGAGTTATTACACAGGCGTACTTCACAAAGTAGGCGTTCCCTAATGGTGATATGCAAATGTTTGACAGAACGCGCCAATAGGATCGCTCTACCTCTGCTTGGCTCCGCCCATCTCCTTGCCTGTTCTTCCACTATGACTCATTTGTTACCATTTGAAATGCTTGTGTCATGACGTGTGACAAATGTAACGTGGCAAAGTTATAACTTGACATTTGAAAACATTCAGCACTATTTGCAAGCGTGCAGCTCAATTTGAGGTGCAACTCATTTAATAAACTTGCGACAGCTGAATCTTCTGTGAATAAAACATACATTTTACAATGTCGAAGCTGCATGCTGAAACAAGTATAGGTACAGCGTCCCAAAGTATGGGTAACTTCACACGTGAAGTGTGTGGAAGTGGGCGTGTCAACTGAAGTGGGAGGATCAGCAGCGATAGGCGTCACATGTGCGCTCTGATTGTGTTTGGTTGTGTTTGAAAGTTGACGTGTCAACCGAAGTGGAGGAACAACAGCAATAGGCGTTAAACAAAAAGCCAGTCTTTGTTGTTGGAGAATCATTACTGTGACGTTTGAATGTTAATAACATACAGTGTATAGTTGTCTAATGTTTGTGGGGCATATAACTTGTTTAATGATACTCCTCAATCACTACGATCAATCAAATATTTTCTTGAGTGTAATTTAAACAGAGCTGAGATTTGCTTCAAAGTGCATTCACCCTATTGCTTACACCTATCAAGATGTTTCAGATATACACAAGTGCCTAGGGAGGAGGGGTTAGGGTTTCTTCTGGTCAGGGCCTAACTATACTGGCCCAATATTCACATTGCCTAGAGATATCACTTATTGGGACAGTGGTTTGGGTGTTTGTCATTAGTGCTGGTGACCTGGGTTCAAGACCTGTTAGGGGAGACACCCTACTCTCATATTCTTAGAAATCTACTATATGTTAATGTTATTATTGCTGTTTTAAATATAATTTATCAGACATTTCAATTGTTTTTGTCAAAATGTAGTTGTATATGCATATTTGTTTATTATCATAATGTGTATAGATTTCTACGCATTTCTGGAACTTTGGCTACCGGCTTTATGGCTTTGTGCACGACCTCCAGATGCTTCTTCAGGCTTGATGTGGTGTTTCTGGACAAAGAGATCAATGCTGCCTTTGCAGAGTTTGCATTTGACTAAAATGTTGTTCTCTTTCTCCTCGATTAACTCAAAATAATGGGACCATATTCACAAGGAAAAGGTTAAGTGGGGTAATAACACAGCTTTAAGACAGCATGAATTCTGTTAGCATTAGACAAGTCTTTAAAAAATATATATAACACGTCGGTAGAGATATGCTTCTGAAAGTAATATATAGCTTACGAATAATATTACAATATTTGAAGACAGTAACTCGTTATATTACTCTGTTACTCATAAAAGTAATACAACTGTAAGTAATATATTACCCCCAACACTGGTCCCAAGCTATTCTATTGCAATTAGTCTATTTTTCCACATTCAAACTTGGAGATGGAACTTTGTGTTGTGTATTGTTTTGGAATAACTGGCAACATCATTGCTTAAACGGGAAATGTGAGAAAGTTTCTGATATTCTAAGAATATGGCAACTATGTTCTGAGTATATTTCAGAAGCAACACTACCACCTGGGCCATGTTTCGGCAACAGTCCCGTTAGTTCTCTTATAAACTGCTTACACAGACAACTTATATTTGGATGATTTAGCTTATTCATTGTTCATAATTAATTCATCATTATCGTTTTGGTTCATGCATGTGACCGACCAATACCTCACCTCATCTTATCACAGCACTGGCAAACCATGGCTGACCAACTCCCTGACCAAAAGACTGACATTTAGACCATCATAAGAAGGTTCATGTCCATTCTAGTATTCTAATTCCTAACTCTATGGCGGTAATTCACTCACACCACAGATGAAAATGTTCAGGTTCTCTCACAGCGTTCCCGCCTCAGAGTGAGCGGTGGTGGTGCAAGGGGAGACATAACGTTAGCCAGTCTCTCGACAGTTGCCTTCTAAGAGCGAGAAACAAACCAAATGGAAATCGCTCACCGTCCTCACAGCGTCCCGCCGTGGCTAAGAGTTGATTATATTTGCCAACTACAATTTATATTAGCTAGTTATAGAGTGGCGAAGAGGAGGAGGACCTCAGCGGACCCTTTGTGTCCGGAAGTAATTCACCCCTTCATTTTTGTCATTGCACTCTGTGGAGTTACTATTTTCTCGTGTCAATTCACTCGTGACATTCCTGGATTACTCATTATATTAATAAAGTTGGATTTAAATAACAAATATGATTGTCCATTTAAAAAAAAAAAGGTTAAGGGTACAAGACCGTGTACATATCTGGCTGTGTTGGCAAAATCACAACATATCCCATCAAGCCATGGTCGAGGGGAGAGGCTGCCCATTGTCACAGTTCCAAGATAAGTCAGAAACGTCCAGCTACCCTACGCCAATAACATGGAACTTGAATCCATGTTAGGTACCTGGGGTGGCAGGTAGCCTAATGGTTAGAGCGTTGAGCCAGGAACCAAAAGGTTACTAAATTGAATCCCTGAGCTGACAAGGTAATAATCTGTCGTTCTGCTCCTGAACAAAGCAGTAAACCCACTGTTCCCCGGTAGGCTGTCATTGTAATAAAGAATTTGTAATTAACTGACTTGCCTAGTTAAATAAAAGGTCAAATAAAAACATTGTCTTATGACATACAGTTAAAGTTGGAAGTTTATATACACCTTAGCCAAATACATTTAAACTCAGTTTTTCACATTCCTGATATTTAATCCTAGTCAAAATTCTGTGTCTTAGTTCAGTCAAGATCACCACTTTATTTTAAGAATGTGAAATGTCAGAATAATAGTTGAGAAAATTCTTTATTTCAGCTTTTATTTATTTTATCAAATCCAATTTTATTTGTCACATACACATGGTTAGCAGATGTTAATGCGAGTGTAGCGAAATGCTTGTGCTTCTAGTTCCGACAATGCAGTAATATCCAACAAGTAATCTAACTAACAATTCCAAAACTACTGTCTTATACACAGTGTAAGGGGATAAAGAATATGTACATAAGGATATATGAATGAGTGATGGTACAGAGCAGCATAGGCAAGATACAGTAGATGGTATCGAGTACAGTATATACATATGAGATGAGTATGTAAACAAAGTGGCAGTTAAAGTGGCTAGTGATACATGTATTACATAAGGATGCAGTCGATGATAGAGTACAGTATATACGTATGCATATTAGATGAATAATGTAGGGTAAGTAACATTATATAAGGTAGCATTGTTTAAAGTGGCTAGTGATATATTTACATCATTTCCTATCAATTCCCATTATTAAAGTGGCTGGAGTTGAGCCAGTGTCATTGTCAGTGTGTTGGCAGCAGCCACTCAATGTTAGTGGTGGCTGTTTAACAGTCTGATGGCCTTGAGATAGAAGCTGTTTTTCAGTCTCTTGGTCCCAGCTTTGATGCACCTGTACTGACCTCGCCTTCTGGATGATAGCGGGGTGAACAGGCAGTGGCTCGGGTGGTTGATGTCCTTGATGATCTTTATGGCCTTCCTGTAACATCGGGTGGTGTAGGTGTCCTGGAGGGCAGGTAGTTTGCCCCCGGTGATGCGTTGTGCAGACCTCACTACCCTTTGGAGAGCCTTACGGTTGAGGGCGGAGCAGTTGCCGTACCAGGCGGTGACACAGCCCGACAGGATGCTCTTGATTGTGCATCTGTAGAAGTTTGTGAGTGCTTTTGGTGACAAGCCGAATTTCTTCAGCCTCCTGAGGTTGAAGAGGCGCTGCTGCGCCTTCTTCACGATGCTGTCTGTGTGAGTGGACCAATTCAGTTTGTCTGTGATGTGTATGCCGAGGAACTTAAAAAACTTGCTACCCTCTCCACTACTGTTCCATCGATGTGGATAGGGGGGTGTTCCCTCTGCTGTTTCCTGAAGTCCACAATCTCCTTAGTTTTGTTGACGTTTGAGTGTGAGGTTATTTTCCTGACACCACACTCCGAGGGCCCTCACCTCCTCCCTGTAGGCCGTCTCGTCGTTGTTGGTAATCAAGCCTACCACTGTTGTGTCGTCCGCAAACTTGATGATTGAGTTGGAGGCGTGCGTGGCCACGCAGTCGTGGGTGAACAGGGAGTACAGGAGAGGGCTCAGAACGCACCCTTGTGGGGCCCCAGTGTTGAGGATCAGCGGGGAGGAGATGTTGTTGCCTACCCTCACCACCTGGGGGCGGCCCGTCAGGATGTCCAGTACCCAGTTGCACAGGGCGAGGTCTAGACCCAGGGTCTCGAGCTTGATGACGAGCTTGGAGGGTACTATGGTGTTGAATGCCGAGCTGTAGTCGATGAACAGCATTCTCACATAGGTATTCCTCTTGTCCAGATGGGTTAGGGCAGTGTGCAGTGTGGTTGAGATTGCATCGTCTGTGGACCTATTTGGGCAGTAAGCAAATTGGAGTGGGTCTAGGGTGTCAGGTAGGGTGGAGGTGATATGGTCCTTGACTAGTCCCTCAAAGCACTTCATGATGACGGATGTGAGTGCTACGGGGCGGTAGTCGTTTAGCTCAGTTACCTTAGCTTTCTTGGGAACAGGAACAATGGGGGCCCTCTTGAAGCATGTGGGAACAGCAGACTGGTATAGGGATTGATTGAATATGTCCGTAAACACACCGGCCAGCTGGTCTGCGCATGCTCTGAGGGCGCGGCTGGGGATGCCGTCTGGGCCTGCAGCCTTGCGAGGGTTAACACGTTTAAATGTTTTACTCACCTCGGCTGCAGTGAAGGAGAGACCGCATGTTTTCGTTGCAGGCCATGTCAGTGGCACTGTATTGTCCTCAAAGCGGGCAAAAAAGTTATTTAGTCTGCCTGGGAGCAAGACATCCTGGTCCGTGACTGGGCTGGATTTCTTCCTGTAGTCCGTGATTGACTGTAGACCCTGCCACATGCCTCTTGTGTCTGAGCCGTTGAATTGAGATTCTACTTTGTCTCTGTACTGACGCTTAGCTTGTTTGATAGCCTTGCGGAGGGAATAGCTGCACTGTTTGTATTCGGTCATGTTACCAGACACCTTGCCCTGATTAAAAGCAGTGGTTCGCGCTTTCATCACATTCCCAGTGGGTCAGAAGTTTACATACCAAATACTGATTGAGTGTAGCATTGACATTAAATTGTTTAACTTGGGTCACACGTTTCGGGTAGCCTTCCACAAGCTTCCCACAATAAATTGGGTCTTCTTGCTAGCACACACTTTTTCAGTTCTGCCCACACATTGTCTATAGGATTGAGGTCAGGGCTTTGTGATTGCCACTCCAGTACCTTGACTTTGTTGTCCTTAAGCCATTTTGCCACAACTTTGGAGGTCTGCTTTGGGTTGTTGTCCATTTGGAAGACCCATTTACGACCAAGCTTTAACTTCCTGACTGATGTCTTGAGATGTTGCTTCAATATATCCACATAATTTTCCTACCTCATGATGCCATCTATTTTGTGAAGTGCACCAGTCCCTCCTGCAGCAAAGCACCCACCACAACATGATGCTGCCATCCCCATCCTTCATGGTTGGGATGGTGTTCTTCGGCTTGCAAGCCTCCCCCTTTTCCCTCCAAACATAACGATGGTCATCATGGCCAAACAGTTATATTTTTGTTTCATCAGACCAGAGGACATTTCTCCAAAAAGTATCATCTTTGTACCCATGTGCAGTTGCAAACCGTAGTCTGGCTTATTTAATGGCGGTTTCGGAGCAGTGGCTTCTTCCTTGCTGAACGGCCTTGATTGATTTGCACATTTCACACCAAAGTACGTTCATCTCTAGGAGACAGAGCGCGTCTCCTTCCTGAGCGGTATGATGGCTGTGTGGTCCCATGGTGTTTATTCTTGCGTACTATTGTTTGTACAGATTAACATGGTACCTTCAGGTGTTTGGAAATTGCTCCCAAAGATGAACCAGACTTGTGGAGGTCTACAATTTTTTTCTGAGGTCTTGGCTGATTTCTTTTGATTTTCCCATGATGTCAAGCAAAGAGGCACTGGGTTTGAAGGTAGGCCTTGAAGTACATCCACAAGTACACCTCCAATTGATTCAAATGATGACTCGAATTAGCCTGCCAGAAGCTTCTAAAGCCATGACATAATTTTCTGGAATTTTCCAAGCTGTTTAAAGGCACAGTCAACTTAGTGTATGTAAACTTCTGACCCACTGGAATTGTGATATAGGGAATTATAAGTGAAATAATCTGTCTGTCAACAATTGTTGGAAAAATGACTTGTAGATGTCCTAACCGACTTGCCAAAACTATAGTTTGTTAACAAGAAATTTGTGGAGTGGTTGAAAAACGAGTTTTAATGACTCCAACCTAAGTGTATGTTTACTTCCGACTTCAACTGTATATCTCGAAAACAGTCATGACTATTTAGCAAAAATAATTGTCAAGTTTTTTCCCAACTAATTTCTTAGTTACATGATTGTATAACTAGTAAAGGAGTTTTGAAGTTGAGGGTGCAGTATTTATGAAGTTTGGCAATGAGAATGAAAACTAGCAAAGTTCAGCAAGTTAAGCCAGGGAAAACCGGGAAAATTAGCTCGGGCCTACTGCGCATGTGCGCCCATGCACAATAGTCTATTTCAGGAGACATATTGCAGTTTCTCTGCCCTGATATCAGGAGCCGGTGGCAAAAAGTTTGATTAAATAAATCAGACGACTCACATTTAAGGATAGTGAATCTATATGCAATCCTGAAATCAGCTGTAACTGTCAATAGTAAAGCTTAATACAATGTTTGAGTGAACCCTGAACACAGAAAATGAATGGTGAAGTCGCTTCCAGACACGGTAGACTCCTCACCACTTTTTTTTATTTGTATTTCATCCCCCTTTTTCTCCTCAATTTCGATCCTGTCTCATCACTGCAACTCCCAAACGGGCTCGGGACAGGCGAAGGCAGAGTCCCCCGCCAGCTTAACCCGGAAGCCAGCCGCACCAATGAGTCGGAGGAAACACTGTTCAACTGGCGATAGGTGTCAGCCTGCAGCCACCCGGCCCACCACAAGGAGTCGCTAAGTAAAGCCCCCTCGGCCAAACCCTCCCCTAACCCGGACGACGCTGGGCCAATTGTGCACCGTCCTATGAGACTCCTGGCCATGGCTGTAGTAACGTGCCACTTGTAAAGCTGTGCCACTCGGAGGCCTCTCCTCACCACCTTATTAGCTATAGAGCTCAACAGCTTGTAGTCTTAAAAACGTAAATGAGTTACCGCTGGTTCATTCAGCCATTCCTATGGGGAAAGTGAATGGGGAAAGAAGAGAGTTTTGGGAGAAATGCAGAAATAAGGTCTGAGATTAACACAAGCTATGGATATCTTATATGTTTTGTTCTAAGAGATAATTCAGAAAG
Source organism: Oncorhynchus kisutch (assembly GCF_002021735.2). Classification (NCBI taxonomy): domain Eukaryota; kingdom Metazoa; phylum Chordata; class Actinopteri; order Salmoniformes; family Salmonidae; genus Oncorhynchus; species Oncorhynchus kisutch. The sequence goes on from NC_034178.2 coordinate 22,354,101, forward strand.
TTAACATGACCTTTGTGAATGATGAAGCTTTTATGTGTTTAGGTGCTTTTTTTGATGACATAAATGCTTCAAAAGTCACAAAAAGTGATGATAACTGGAGAAGATTCTCATATAACAAAACATGCATTATAATGCGAAACATGATGTGATGGCGACAGATGAATGGCACGAGAATGAGCCTCAGGATATCATCACGGTATCTCTGTGCAAATTGCCATCGATAAAATGCAATTGTGTTTGTTGTCTGTAGCTTATACCTGCCCATACCATAACGCCACCATGGTGCACTCTGTTCACAATGTTGACATCAGTAAACCGCGCACCCACACGATGCCATTACCCGTGGGCTGCGGTTGTGAGGCCGTTTGGATGTAATACCAAATTCTCTAAAACAACGTTGGAGGTGGCTGATAATTTCTTTATCATTCAATTCTCTGGTAATAGCTATTGTGGACATTTCTGTATTCAGCATGCCAATTGCACGTTCCATCAAAACTTGAGACCTCTGTGGCATTGTGTTGTGTGACAAAACCACACATTTTATAGCAGCATTTTATTGTCCCCTGCCCAAGGTGCAACCGTGTAATGATCATGCTGTTTAATCAGTTTATTGTTATGCCACACCTGTCAGGTGGATGGATTATATTGGCAAAGAAATGCTCACTAACAGGGATGCAAATAAATGTGAGCAATTATTTTTTAGAGAAATAAGCTTTTTGTGCATATGGAACATTACTGGGATCTTTTATTTCTGCTCATGAAACATGGAACCAACACTTTACGTGTTGCGTTCATTTTTTGTTCAGTGTATTTAGGCTTGCCATAACAAAGGCGTTAAATACTTATTGACTCAAGACATTTCAGCTTTGAGGCTCAGTGTATCTCACCGTGTGCCACAGGATGAATAGCTATTCCCAGAGCATAACATATGCCCACAGGCAATCTGAGATCCATCCCTCCCTTCTCCCCACTCCTTTCCCTCCCACTCTCTCTCTGTCCTTACACAGCCAGTCAATGACCTAGGAAGCCATCTAAACCACTGAGGACACATTCACCCCGGCTGGGGTTTCAACAGCACTGGGCTAGATGGAACCACAAAGCTTTTTATCATTTGGTCCCAGTCTTAACACCACACAATACATCGAGTTACTGGATATGAGAGGCTCTTCTTCTTGCTGTTGGCATCTGTGAAGAGGAGGAGCAGGACGGGAGAGTTTGGAGAATGTGAGTCAGCCATGTGATTACTCGCATTGATTTCCGTTACATCTGCTCCGTCCCACTTCATCATTAAGGGAGAGGGCTCCCACAGCGAATTGACAATTCCAATTTAGCAACTTTCAAGAGATTGTTTATGTATATTTGGTTGGATGTTGGAGAGACAACAATACAGCAGGTAGGTGATCCACTAGGGTTGAACCATCCTGTAGTTGGAAAACACAGAGGTAACACGTAGGCCTACTGTAACATGTACAGTGGGGCAAAAAAGTATTTAGTCAGCCACCAATTGTGCAAGTTCTCCCACTTAAAAAGATGAGGCCTGTAATTTTCATCATAGGTACACTTCAACTATGACAGACAAAATGAGCAAAAATAATCCAGAAAATCACATTGTAGGATTTTTTATGAATTTATTTGCAAATTATGGTGGCCCGTCATGTAGTCCAGCATCCAGTTGCAGAGGGAGGTGTTTAGTCCCAGGGTCCTTAGCTTAGAGATGAGCTTTGAGGGCACTATGGTATTGAACGCTGAGCTGTAGTCAATGAATAGCAGGAACTCCTTTTGTCCAGGTAGTAAAGGGCATTGTGGAGTGCAATAGAGATGGAATCATCTGTGGATCTGTTGGTGCTGTATGCAAAGTGTTGTGGGTCTAGGGTTTCTGGGATAATGGTGTTGACGTAAGCCATGACCAGCCTTTCAAAGCATTTCATGGCTACAGATGTGAGTGCTATGGGTCGGTATTCATTTACGCAGGTTGCCTTAGTCCCTGTGCCCAAGAATACTATGGTGGTCTGCTTTAAACATGTTTTTATTACAGACACAGTCTGGTTGAAAATGTCAGCTGAGCAGCACATGCTCAGAGTACACATCATGATAATCTGTCTGGCCCTGCGGCCTTGTGAATGTTGACCTGTTTAAAAAGGTCTTACTTACATCGGCTATGGAGAGCGTGATCACACAGTCATCCAGAACAGCTGATGCTTTAGTGTTGCTTGCCTCGAAGCGAGCATAGAAGTAATTTAGCTCATTTGGTAGGCTCGTGTCACTTGGCAGCTCGCGGCTGTGCTTCCCTTTGTAGTTTGTAATAGTTTGCAAGCCCTGCCACATCCGACAATCGTCGGAGCCAGTGTAGTACGATTCAAATCTTAGTCCTGTATTGATGCTTTGCCTGTTTGATGGTTCGTCTGAGGGAATAGAGGGATATCTTATAAGCGTCCAGGTTACAGTTCTGCTCCTTGAAAGCGGCAGCTCTACCCTTTAGCTCAGTGCGGATGTTCCCTATAATCCATGGCTTCTGGTTAGGGTATGTTGGTAGGTCACTGTGGGGACAACGTCATCGATGCACTTATTGATGAAGCCAGTGACTGATGTGGTGTACTCCTCAATACCATAGGATGAATTCTAGAACATATTCCAGTCAGTTAGCATCTGCGTCATCTGACCACTTCTTTATTGACCGAGTCACTGGTGCTTCCTGCTTTAGTTTCTGCTTGTAAACAGGAGTATTTGCCAGATTTGCCAAATGGAGGGCGAGCTTTGTACGTGTCTCTGTCTGTGGAGTAAAGGTGGTCTAGAGATATTTTTCCTCTGGTTGCACATTTAACATGCTGGTAGAAATGAGGTAAGACGGATTTAAGTTTCCCTGCATTAAAGTCCCCGGCCACTAGGAGCGCTGCCTCTGGATGAGCGTTTTCCTGTTTGTTATGGCCTTATACAGCTCATTGAGTGCAGACTTAGTGCCAGCATCGGGTTGTGCTGGTAAATAGACAGCTATGATAAATATAGATGAAAACTCTCTTGGTAAATAGTGTGGTCTACAGTTTATGATGAGATACTCTACCTCAGGCAAGTAAAACCTTAAGACTTCCTTTAAACCTCTACGGGATTGGTGTCCCTAAACCGGGACGGTTGTTGCTAATGTGACTAGAATGAGGTTGTATACAACTGCGAACTTTCCGGAACATAGACATGTCTTATATGGGCAGAAAGCTTAAATTCTTGTTAATTTAACTGCAGTTTCCAATTAACAGTAGTTTTTACAGTGAAAAAATACCATGCAATTGTTTGAGGAGAGTGCACAAGAACAAAAAAACTTGTATCACTGTAACTGGTTTGACTAATTCTCTTCTGAAGGTAAATAATGTACTGACACTCCGTAATCTTTTTCCGATTTGTCATCCTGAGGGTCCCAGAGATACAATGTAGCATAGTTTTGAAAGTGTGTAAACTTAATCTATTACCATATCATTTTTGCATGCTCTCTATAGTTATGTACTTGAAAATCTATCAATTGACACTTTGGGAAAACTCCTGGCAGACTTAATACAAAATATTGTGCAGTAATGTAATTCTTCACTGGATCAGTCTGAAACTTTGCGCACACACACTGCTGCCATCTGGTGGCCAGAATCAAAATTACACAGACTTATCTGAAAGTATGGCCTTCTGCATTTCAAAGATGAAAAAAAAACGAGAATGCATGTTTTTTGTTTGTCTTATCTTTTACCAGATCTAATGCTTTATATTTTCCTACATTAAATTTAACTTTTTCACAAACTTCAGTGTTTTCCTTTCAAATGGTATCAAGAATATGCATATCCTTGCTTCAGGTCCTGAGCTAGAGGAGGTTAGATTTGGGTATGTCATTTTAGGCGAAAATAATAAAAAAGGGTCCGATCCCTAGATTTCGTGCACCAGCTGTTGTTTACAAATACACAGACCTCCACCCCTTGTCTTACCGGATGCAGCTGTTCCATCTTACCGATGCTGCGTAAACCCTCCGGCTGTATTTTATCCATGTCGTCGTTCTGCCACTACTCGGTGAACATAAGATATTACTTTTTTTATGTCCCGTTGGTAGACTATTCATGATCGTAGCTCATCTATTTTGTTATCTAATGATTGTACGTTGGTTAATAGGACTGATGGTAGAGGCAGATTATCCACTCGCTGTCGGATCCTTACCCAACCTCCGTCCCTGATATCTCCGTCTCTTTCTCATGCGAATGATGGGATGTTGGCCTTGTCGGGTGTCTGAAGTAAATCCTTCGCATCCGACCCATTGAAGAAAAATTCTTTGTCCAGTACGAAGTGAGTAATCGCTGTCCTGATATCCAGAAGCTCTTTTCGGTCATAAGAGACGGTGACAGAAAAATGATGTACAAAATATGTTACAAATATCACAAAAAAAACACACAATAGCACATTTATGGGTTAAGAGCCCATAAAACGGCAGCCATCTTCTCAGACGCCATTCAGGTAGTACAATGGTATTTTTCTAAGACCAACTTACAAAATGTTCTTAGCTTTAAAAATGACTTCAGGAACAACATTTTGGATTATTCTGTTTATATGTAACCAATTAGTGAACACAATTTCTTCTGCTTCCAGGTTGCTGACGATAATAGAATGGCTTGGAAATGTAAGTTGTGTGCAACCCCATTTCACTTCAGAACACATTTACTAAAACACTATCATCTAAAGCAGTTATTCCGAGTCCACTGCCATGTCTTTATGAAGATAGTGTTTGCACATTTCTGTCTCTCATTTCTGTCTCTCAATGCACTCCTCTATCGCAATAAGGCAGGTCAGAAATACTGTTGGTCAGGAGCATGCATCTTTTAACTGCCCTCTGTGTACATTCAAGCAACCTTTCTTGTAATCTGTACTCTTCAGTCACCTTAGGGGAAATGTAAAGAAGCATGAGATGGTGGCATGCCCATTTAAAACCTGTTGAGACTATGGGTTCCCCTACAGGAACTACACCCCCCCCGTTCAGCTGAAACAGTGGCGCAGGGAATGCAAAAATATTCTTAGAAATATTTAACCTCCACACATTAACAAGTCCAATACCTCAAATGAAAGATAAACACCTTGTTCATCTACCCAGCGTGTCAGATTTTTTAAATGTTTTACGGCGAAAACACAGCACATATTTATGTTAGACCACCACCAAAACAAAGACAAAAAGGCAGCCATTTTGTACCACAAAAGATAAAATGACAAAAAGCAGGATAAAAAAAAAGAAATCATTCACTAACCTCTTGAAAATCTTCAGATGACAGTCATATGACATGTTACACAGTACATTTGTTTTGTTCGATAATATGCATTTTATATCCATAAATCTCGGTTTACATTGACGCAATGTTCAGAAAATTCTCCAAAATGTCCGGAGGAATTATAGAAAGCTACGCCAGATAACAGAAATACTCATCATAAATTTTGACTAAAGATACATGTTCTACATATAATAAAAAATATACACTGGTTCTTAATGCAACCGCTGTGTCACATTTTTTTTTTACGTTACGGAAAAAGCCTAACATTGCAATAATCTGAGACGGCGCTCAGACGTAACAATATTTCTCCGCTATGTTGAAGTCAACATAAATACAAAATTACAACATAAATATTCCCTTACCTTTGATGGTCTTCGATCAGAATGTAGTGCAAGGAGTCCTACTTCAACAATAAATCGTTTTGTTTCATAATGTTCAATTCTAGTGTCCATGTAGCAGCATCTGCTACCACTTTCAGCTCAAATGCCCAAAAAATGACTTCTGGTCCAGGATAATTTTGCATCAAAACTTCCAAATTACAGGTCGACGAAACTGGTCAAACTAAGTGCAGAATCAATCGTCAGGATGTTATAAACGTACAAAACGAATGGCATTCCAACCGGGCAATCCTAGTTCATCTCGGGCTGATTGGAACAGACGAAGCACTCCAAACGCATATGCGCTTTCAAGCACATTAATCTTTTGCGACACTGTAGTAATTTGCTTCCCATTAGGTCAAAGTTCACAGCAAATGCTCCATTGCACTTTGTACTGAATGAGGACATCTAGTGGAAGACATAGGAAGTGTTTCCAGATCCATAACTTGTTGGGAAGGGAGGGGGCGATGACGTCAAAGTTGCCCCAACTTTCAGGATTCCAAAACTAGTTTGGAAGATTGCCTGCCCTGTGAGTTCTGTTATACTCACAGACATAATTCAAACGGTTGTAGAAGCTTCAGAGTGTTTTCTATCCAATAATAATAATAATAATAATAATAATAATAATAATAATAATAATAATATGCATATATTAGCAATTTAGGTCAGATTTTGATGCAGTTCACTATGGGCACGCAATTCATCCAAAGGGGAAATACTGCCCCCTATCCTTAACAAGTTGCGATTACCGCACAAATGCATACTCATTTAATTCACACAAGAGTAGGACACACCAAGTGTTAGGTCAGGTTTCCGTGATGACATTGTCTGTCAGCAAACTGATAACTCCCCTGTCACTAGCTCAGATGACTTAAATGAAGAATGTCCCAGCCAGAGCACAGAAATAGATGCTTCAGACAATGATGACACTGGTGAATTGAGGAATCAGCTGAAAAAAATTATTATTAATTATTTTAGAAAAATGCAGTCTATCCTTCATGTGTCAGATACAGCTACAAGAAATCGTTTAACACTTAAATCAGATTTTCTCCAAGTCCCATACATTAATTAAGGAGGCAAATAACGAGGTATTGCAGAAGCATGACCACTCTATTAATGATACTACCCTTAATGAATTTGTCAGTGCGGTCATAGACAGTAATATTCTTGCCAGTGGTAGTGCTGAAGGTGCACAGGAATTGTTGAAGTCATACCAAGGATCATTTAGCCATTTGATTTTGAATGAAAGACCACTTGATTTGAAAAAAAGAAAAGAAAAAGTGGGCCTTATTGCCATTAGCCCACACAAACACATTGAATAACATTACATGGAACAAGAGAGTTCCCACCAAAAACCTAAAGGAAGTTTGTTCTAAAGCGTCCGTCCAATATTGAAGATCGAGATTATCAGGAAACAACAACAAAAAATATTTAACCCCTTATTTTAGACACTAAACAGTCTCCATACCTACTTCCATAAATTTTTTAAACTGGTAGCGGGGGACCTTCAGATGAGTCTTGCGAGGCCTAAAGCAAAACAACCGACATGTACGTGTTCGTGAGAGTCTCACCTTTGCACCAAGGGGTCATATTAGTGTGTAGAGCTACACTACGGCTGTATTGACTTCAGACGAGTCCCAAGATACTGTTTTTGCTCTACCCCCACAAGCAATAATAGTTTACAGACCAAACTGTTCGGACGCTAGAGACGATTTTGTGAGAAGACTGATTTTCAGGATGGTCTGACAAAAACCGCTCTAACTCTGTTACCTTTCACCGCAGAAGTGCGACAAAGGAGGATAAGGTCGATTGAGACAAATCCAAAGCAAAAAATGAATTGAAACAGATTGTGGATTTGTATTATGCTAAGTGGATTTGTATTATGCTAATTAGATTCAAGGGGGCGCAGACATAGACCTTAGAGAACACAGGCAGAGCATCAGCTAGCTATGCGAATACGATTTCTCTGTGAAAACGAAAACTGTGTATTTATCATGATGGATATCAAGGCAACCTGAGGATACCTACTTTTTAGTGTTCATGTTATTTCATCTTGCAGAAATCTGTATCCACAATTTTTGGAAAATGTACATTTATGGGAATCGATTGTCCAGACATATCCCATTATGCTGGGATAAACTTATATCCACTCAGATTACGTGGTATGAAAGTTCTAGAAAAAGGGAAAAAAATGACCCTTTGGTATCTCTTTTCCCAAAAGTGACCGCATTTGCTACATACTTTAGTTTTATGCTCTTGTGAAGGTGAGCTGTAATAGATGGAGCAAAGAAATTGATATACTGTGACTAAAAATAGAGGGCAGGATTTCCTGAGCTCACTGAAGGCCGTTATTCAAATTGAGTATTTGACAGCTTCTAATGAAGCCTATTCATTCTACAGTGTTTTGCATTCGAGTTGTTTTTAAACACAAAAACAATTAAAATAGTAATAAAAAAACAGAATGTAATAAATATTTTATTACAACATTTTGCTGGACATAAACCAGTGAAGTCTGAAAAACATTTTAATAAAGATGTCAGTAAAAGCAAACTATTATGTTAAGTTGGGTAGCAGACATAACTTGGATCAATCATTAAGTTCTAATGCTGTAGGTGTTTCCGAACGACTTAGATTGTAAAACAAATTGGACAGGTTCTCACATTTTACTTTTGGGGACACAAGCAGCAAAAGCCAGTCTCTGCAAGCAGCATTTGAAAATCAGAACAAATATTAGCTGCTTGAACATTTGACTATGAACTCCAAAATGTTTAAATTAGAACGGCTGTCTGTAAATAAGCCCTCCCCCCAAAAAATAATTGGGGGTAAAAAGTAGCTTTATTCCTCACACTGAACAAATTAGTCAAACAGTTTTATTAAAAGGGATTCTCCAGTACTTTTGTATACTTTTTAAGCCAGTAGTTTGGAAGGTAGTGTCACCTATGTGCACCACGTTATTGCTCTCTCTCACTCACTCTGCTGTTTGTGCATCTTGCTAGCGGTCACTTGCATGACGAGGGCTGAAGCTCATTGGTTGAAACCGAATTGCTAAGGGGCTGGCCCACATGAGGGAAAATGACAAAGCACAGCTTCCAGAAAAACAGTTACTTTCAAACTAGGGATTTCGTTGCTAATTCAAGCAAAACAAATTCTGCACATAGATCATGCATGCGCATGAACAAACTACACATTGAGCTACCAGGAAGTGTCAAAGCGGGAGGTATTATTATTTTTTTAATATATATTTTTGCCAAAGTTCCAGAGCCTGTCTAAGTGTGTATTCCTCACATTAGAGACAGGAAGTGGTCCAGGATGTGTGAGGAGCGGAGGAGTGCCTTTTCTTCTACATGAACATGTCATCGTAGCCTGGCGGCGGCATGTGGTCTGGGTCTGGCCTGGAAACCACAGAGCATAATACAGTCATACATCCATAAATAATACTCGTCGACAAGTGCCCTACTCAAGACATACCTGGTGGGCAATTTCTGTGACGGCCCACCACACCAGCCATTTTTTCACTCTTAGATGACAGCCTAGAAGAATTGAACCTTGACTTCAGTTACATAGACTGACATATTGCATCTCAAATACCTGTGTGTGTTTACAATAGCCTTCACTTTCTTACCCAACATACAGATGAAAAGCCATCTCTTTTCCTAACTCAGGCACACTTGGATTGATTTGAACACCGGAATGTTATTTATTGTGCACTTATTCATGTCAAATAAATCCCATATTATAAAAGTGAAGTTACACGCTATAACTAGTAATAAATAAATAATATTGAAGGCATTTATAAATATTATGAACAAAAATAAAAATACAATTTCACTGAGTTACAGTAAATTGAAATAAATGCATTAGGTCCTTATCTATGTATTTCACATAACTCAGCAGGGGCGCAGCCATGGGTGGGCATAGGCTCACCCACTGGGAAACCAGGCCTAGCCAAATCGGAAACACTTCTCCCCCTCCCCCACACAAAAATGGCTTTCTTACAGGCAAAAATACTCCTCAGTTTCATCAGGTGGCTCGTCTCGGGCGATCCCGCAGGTAAAGAAGCAGGATGTGGAGGTCCTGGGCTGGCGTGGTTACATGTGTTCATGAGGCCGGTTGGACATGCAGCCAAATTCTTTAAAACAACGTTTAAGGTGCCTTTGTTTATGTTTGAGAAATTATCATGAAATTCTCTGGTAACAGCGCTGGTGGACATTCCTGCAGTTGGCATGCCAATTGCATGCTTCCTCAAAATTTGAGACATCTGTCCCATTGTGTTGTGTGACAAAACTGCACATTTTAGTGGCCTTTGTCCCCAACACAAGGTGCACCTGTGTAATGATCATGCTGTTTAAATCAGCTTATTGATATTGCACACCTATCAGGTGGATAGATTATATTGGCAGAGGAGAAATGCTCAGTAACATGGACGAAAACAAAATGGTGCAACCCCCCCAAAAAAAAGCTTTATGCGTATGGAACATTTCTGGGATCTTTTATGTCAGCTCATGTGCTCAAACTTTACATGTGGCATTATATTTTTCTTCAGTGTAGTTTATTCACCATCACTCCTACAAATGTAAGCTAGTAAGCAATAAATAGATGTATTACTTACACAACTTTCCAATTATGCATTAATGATTAATACAGTTCATACATTAAAACTGTAAATAATGAATATAATCAATAGTTCAAAATCTGTAAATATCAACATATTTCTAGCTTACTAACATTTACAAATGTAAGAATACTACTACTTATGAATGACATCTAAAATGGTGGACATTAGTAATACCCAAAATCAAATTCAAGAAAATAACTCCTACCCAGGTCTGTGTCTTCCGACAGGCCCAAAGGGGTCAAAGCGGGCCCCGGGTGGCACAGCACCCGGCGGCAGGATGCCAGGGAGCCCACCAGAGGGGTCAAACCCTGAGCGGGGATAACCAGCCCTCAAAGGGTCCACGATCATCCCTCCTCCACGACTACTGGGAGACACAGAAACAGAGCCGTCATTGGTCTATTGCATTAGATAGAAAATGCTATTTGCTGTGATAGTGACTCAATAATAATCCACTTTCCTAATATTTGAGCCTGATCTTCATTGTCCGCATAATTTAAGTCATGTAAATTAAAATATATGAAGATAAGATGTCAAATTTTGAATAGTCTTTTAAATGAATACCATCTACATAGTCAGAGTGGTTGGATAAATGTCTTTAGCGCCTAGTGCTTTAAATTCAAAGAAAACAATTGCTTTGCAGTTAAATGTACAGTACACAAACATTTTTGGTAAAAAAGCCCAGCCATAGTGAGGAATGGTCCAACGCCTGCTTCATTGTCTCTTGTTCTACCATTGCTGAGTGCAGGAGGGAAACTCACCCAAAGGGATCCAGATCGGCTCCACCTGCAGCGAAAGGAGCCATGGGGTCTGGCCTGAAAAACACATGACGACACTAGAGTGTATCACAAAGCAGACTTCACGCTATGGTCTTTTAAAACCTACTTTGTTAAAATAGTGAGTTATAGCTTGCAAAATAAACAAATGTGAATCTGGGTGACAACATGAGGAAGTATTTTTTTCCTACATTAGGACTGTTTCACTCAAGAGATTAGGTCTGCGTCATGTGGTATCGTAACACACGGAAAATTTAAGACCGCATATAGTTGTACCCATGCAAGGTATTGTCAGATGTCAACTAAATCTATTGATCCAAAGTGGAAAACTGGTTGATTTGATTGTACAGCCAACAACCAATTCACGTCAGCTGCCAACTAAATACAATATCATTGTACATTCAACGTTGTGCCGTTCGCCCGCAGGGGTCTTGATTGAAAAACAAAATGTGAAAAGTATGCATGCACGTCAATATAGTATCACTTACAGTTGAAGTCGGAAGTTTACATACACCAAATATATATTTAAAAAACTTAACTCAGTTTCACAATTCCTGACATTCCCCATCTTGGGTCAGTTATGATCACAACTTTATTTTAAGAAAGTGAAATGTCAGAATAATAGTAGAGAATTATTTATTTAAGCTTTTATTTCTTTCATCACATTCCCAGTGGGTCAGAAGTTTACATACACTCAATTACTATTCGGTAGAATTGCCTTTAAATTGTTTAACTTGGGTAAAGATTTTGGGTAGCCTTCCACAATAAGTTAGGAGAATTTTGGCCCATTCCGCCTGACAGAGCTGGTGTAACTGAGTCAGGTTTGTAGGCCTCCTTGCTCACACACACGCTTTTTCAGTTCGCCCAAAAACGTTTCTATGGGATTGAGGTCAGGGCTTTGTGATGGCCACTCCAATACCTTGACTTTGTTGTCCTTAAGCCATTTTGCCACAACTTTGGAAGTATGCTTGGGGTCATTGTCCATTTGGAAGACACATTTGCGACCAAGCTTTAACTTCCTGACTGATGTCTTGAGATGTTGCTTCAATATATCCACATCATTTTGCTGCCTCGTGATGCCATTGATTTCCATTTTTCGGCACCAAAGTACGTTCATCTCTAGGAGACAGAGCGCGTCTCCTTACTGAGCGGTAAGACGGCTGGTGTTTATACTTGCGTACTATTGTTTGTGCAGATGAACGTGGTACATTCAGGCGTTTGGAAATCGCCCCCAAGGATGAACCAGACTTGTGGAGGTCTGCAATTTTTTGTGGGGGGATTTCCCCATGATGTCAAGCAAAGAGGCACCGAGTTTGAAGGTAGGCCTTGAAATACATCCACAGGTACACCACCAATTGACTCAAATTATGTCCATTAACCGATTAGAAGCTTCTAAAGCCATGACATAATTTTCTGGAATTTTCTAGGCTGTTTAAAGGCACAGTCAACTTAGTGTATGTAAACTTCTGACCCACCTGGAATTGTGATACAGTGAAAAGTGAAATAATCTGTCTGTAAACAATTGGATGAAAAATTACTTTGCATGACACAAGTAGATGTCCTAACCGACCTGCCAAAGCTATAGTATGTTAACAAGAAATTTGTGGAGTGGTTGAAAAACGAGTTTTAATGACTCCAACCTAAGTGTATGAATGCTTCAGACTTAAACTGTACATATAAATACACTTTTTTCCCAGAAGACTATAGCTTTCAACCCTGGAACTGAAACATGTATTCATGGTGTATTGTGGCAAGGCCCACAGCAGGAGAGTGACCATCCCTTTTAATGAAGGCGAAAGTTGCAACCCTAGAAGACTCTACAGGCGATGTGAGCTGAACTCGAGAAATGCCGCCCATTGGCCTGCGTTTTTGAACACCTATAACTGCCATTTAGAGAAGAAACTTTTTTTTGTTGCCTTAAATAAATAAAATAAGTTTATAAAGTGGCACAGCATCCACATTACATTTTTTGGGAAGAACACCAGATACATTTACAGTAACTTCAGAAAGTACTCATACAGCCGGATTTCCAAATGGTTTAAATTGATTCCTCACACATGCAATTTCAGCAAATTAAGTACTAACATCTCATTTACATAAGTATTCACACCCCTTAGTCAATACTTTGTAGAAGCACCTTTGTTGGCAAATACAGCTTTGAGTAGTCTTGGGTATGTCTGGATCAGCTTTACACATCTGGATTTGGGGATTTTCTCAAGCTCTGTTAAGGCAGATGGGGAGCGGCAGTGAATGGCAATCAATTATTTCCACAGAATTTAAAATGGGATTCAAGTCTGGGCCACTAAAGGCCTTTGACATTCTTGTTCTGAAGCCAATGAAGACCACTGTACTCTTGGAAACACCCCAGATTTATGTCTCATCACAATTCTCTCATATCTATGGATAGTTCCTTGGACTTCGTGGAATAGTTTCTGCTCTGACATACTTTCAACTATGGGACCTTACAGTTAATTCGGATTGTATTTAGACCCCTTAACCTTTTCCAGTCTTAGCCTTATTCTGGACCAATTATTTATTTTTTTGTTAAAAAAAGCACACATCGACAAAGCTAACAGGTTTAGAAATATTTGCTAATTGACAACAACAAAAATGCTAATGAGATCAGGTGCACCCTGTTTCCATTGATCATCCTTGAGATGTTTCTTCATCTTGGACTCCACCGGTGGTAAATAAAACTTAAGACATGATTTGGAAAGGCACACGTATCTATACATATTTTTTATTAAAAGCCCCACGGTTGACAGTGCATTTCAGAACAAAAAAACAAGCCGTGCGGTTGAAGGAATTGTCCGTAGAGCTCAGAGACATGATTGTGTCGAGGCACAGATCTGGGGATGGGTACAAAAACATTTCTTCAGAATTGAAGGTCCCCAAGACACAGTGACCTTCATCATTCTTAAATGGAAGAAGTTTAGGAAGTGTCTTGATGGTTCCAGATTTGGCCGCCCGGCCAAACTGCGCAATCGCAAGAGAAGGGACTTGGTCAGGGAGGTGACCAAGAACCCAATAGTCACTCTGTCAGAGTTCCTCCTTGGAGATGGGAGCACCTTCCAGAAGGACAACCATCTCTGCAGCACTCCACCAATCAGGCCTGTATGGTAGTGGCCAGGCAAAAGCCACTCAGTAAAAAAAGGCACAACAGCCCACTTGGAGTTTGCCAAAAGGCACCATGAGAAACAAGATACTCTGGTCTGATGAAACCATGGTTGAACTCTTTGGTCTTTATGCCACGCGTCATGTCTGGAGGCAACCTGGCACCATCCCTACGGTGAAGGATGGGTAGCAGCATCATGCTGTGGGGATGTTTTTCTAGCGCCAGCGAAAGGGAGATTAGTGAAATAATTGTTGGGGAAATGTGTCATGCACAACGTAGATATCCTAACCAACTTGCCAAAACTATAGTTTGTTAACAATAAATGTGTGGAGTGGTTGAAAAACAAGTTTCAATGACTCCAACCTAAGTGTGTGTAAACGTCAACTATGCGTGTGAAATTTGTTTCGATTTAGAAAATACCATTATCATGCACCTATCTCAAAACGGGCAGCGGGGAAGAAAAAAAAATGTCAATCTATGCACTTAAAATAGCAAATGGAGGACAATTTTCCCATGGTTCATTTTCATGCCAGCCAAGTAGGCTATACTCCTGCTGTAAAGAGAAGCAATGTGCTTAATATTAGGAAAGTTGCATAGCCTATAGAACTGTTGCGCAACATGACCACTCATGAAGTTCGAGATTAGATTTGCATTAATGTCAGTGATTAGAGGGACAGAGTACCAGGCATTTATCAAATTTGGTAGACTAATGACCAGGTAATACGGTGACCGTAACAACCCTAGCCATACCTTACTTCATTGATAAATTACAGAAATAAGAGTCACCAGATCCAATCACAGGGTTGACTAACTCTGGAGATCCCTCCATCTCCACTGAGATAAAAACAGATTAACATTTTTTATTTTTTTTTGCACCGTACTTGTGGACTGATCTCAGAACTCTGAAGTAGGATGTTTTGGTGCAGTTCAGACAGCTGTTTGATTACATTTTTCCATGATCGTGTTTTGTAAATAATTAAATTAACTTGTAAATGTTTATTACATTGGAATTGTAAATATGTATGATTGTGTGCAGGGCTCCCTTGTAAAAGAGGCCTTGGTCACAATGGGATTCCCTGTTTAAATAAACTGAGTATACCAAACATAAGAACACCTTCCTAACATTGAGTTGCAAAACATTTGGCCATCAGAACAGCCTCAATTCTTCAGAGCATGGATTGCTGGCCCATGTTGACTCCAATGCTTCCCACAGTTGTGGCAAGTTGGCTGGATGTCCTTTAGGTGGTGGACCATTCTTGATACACACAGGAAACTGTTGAGTATGAAAAACACAGCAGTATCGCAGATCTTGACACTCAAACTGGTGAGCACGGCTAGCATACCCGGTTCAAAGGCACAAATCTTTTGTCTTGCCGATTCACCCTGAATAGCGCACACATACACAATCCATGTCTCAAGGCTTAAAAATCTTTCTTGAACCTTCTCCTCCCCACTGATTGAAGTAGATTTAACACGTGAAATCAATGAGAACATAGGTGAAACCTAGTCAGTCTGTCATGGAAAAAGGCAGGTGTTAATGTTATGTATACTCAGTGTACATTTAAATTAAATTCTGTCCATCAAGTTATAGTAAATGAAAACAGTTGACAGACTACTGTGTGAAGCTTTAACCTACCCTATCTTATGTGACCGAACGGCTCGGTCTTACGTAGCAAAATTTGAAATTGTTTACATTGGATAAAATAAATCAAAAATTGTATATCATACACTAGAGTTGAGAAACAATGGGACAGTAATTCTGCTCTGAAAGTTGATAAACCCCACTTACGAGAAAATGGCTCTTGAATGTTTTGGTACACCTACTGTCTACAACCATTCAGCATTGTTCACACGCTCTTAAGCTTTAGCCCCACCCATCTCTTTAAGGATTCAAATGAGGCCATGTGCTAAACAGAGTGAGTACGGTAGTGTACTAAATAAACAGATTAAGACTAAGTGCTGGTTTATGTCCATGTCTATTGATATATCTGTTGACAGTTGTCATAGTGACATAATTTTGTCTTCAACATCAAACTTGTCCTGGAGGTCCAAAATAGCATAATTGGTGTATTTTACCACCAATAAACCAATCCTTTAAAAACATGTAGTATGTCAATATAGCAAACCAGGCAACTAAAAGAAACTTCTAAATAATGTTTTGGTTCATTTCTAGCTTGTTAGCTAGTTAGATAACGTTAAGTAAGCTGGCTAGCCAGTTCAAATAATGACCATATCATATAGCTGACGTCTTCACTTAAGCTAATCGGTATTCATTATTACATGAAAATAAACAGTCATTATTTACAAGTTAATGGCAAGCCAATTACAGAAATTAGCTTACGGTTGTGAGTTAAGAAATAAAAGCAAGGCCTTCTACTGGAGAATTTTTGAAATTGGACACGAAGTGTTTACATTCAAATGCCACTCCTGTAAATTAGTGACGTGCATCACCTACTTTCCTGAAACGAGTAACATATACATAAATACCATTTTGTAATGTTACTAGGCTAAACAGTGGGTATAAATCAGTGACTACAGCTGATATAGTACAGTAGGGGTATTCAAGTCATGTTCTTCTTTACTAAGGTGAACATCAACTGGCCCAACACTCACTAGTTGAAGAACCCTGTAGTAAGGTATGTTGTACAAACCAGTTAGGCTGCCTACTGGTCTGTGGATGCCTTGTGGGAATGCGGAGAGGGTCACTGTCCGGCTGGGAGTCATTGGATTTCTCTCTGCTACTCTTGTCTTCCTTTCTTGGCGCAGGCACTGAGGGAAGGAGCTGGCTCTTCACCTTCTGAGACAAATCTTCTGCATTCTTGAATACACTGACAGAGGGGAGGATCATGTCAAAACCAACATGTTTTAGTTACTTATAGGAATAGTAAGGTTCATTCTGTACAAATCTGGAATAAAAATTGTAATGCATGAAAATGTACTTTGTCGCAAGCTTTGAATCATACTTGTCATTGGATCTACACTGAACAAAAATATAAAAACACAAGAGCAACAATAAAGGGTTTATTGAGTTCACAAAGATATCAGGCAATTGATTAGGTCCTAATCTATGGATTTCAAATCAAATTTTATTGGTCACATACACATGGTTAGCAGATGTTAATGCGAGTGCAGTGAAATGCTTCTGCTTCTGCTACATTACTGCGACCGTGGAGTAATGTAACAATTTCACCACAAAGTGTGAAGGAATGAATAAGAATATGTACATATAAATATATGGATGAGCGATGGCCGAGCGGCATAGGTAAGATGCAGTAGATGGTATAGAGCACAGTATATACAGTGGGGAGAACAAGTATTTGATAACACTGCCGATTTTGCAGGTTTCCTACTTACAAAGCATGTAGAGGTCTGTAATTTTTATCATAGGTACACTTCAACTGTGAGAGATGGAATCTAAAACAAAAATCCCGAAAATCACATTGTATGGTTTTCAAGTAATTAATTTGCATTTTATTGCATGACATAAGCATTTGACACATCAGAAAAGCAGAACTTAATATTTGGTACAGAAAACTGTGTTTGCAATTACAGCGATCACACGTTTCCTGTAGTTCTTTTTGCCCACTCCTCCATACAGACCTTCTCCAGATCCTTCAGGTTTCGGGGCTGTCGCTGGGCAATACGGACTTTCAGCTCCCTCCAAAGATTTTCTATTGGTTTCAGGTCTGGAGACTGGCTAGACCACTCCAGGACCAAGAGATGCTTCTTACGGAGCCACTCCTTAGTTGCCCTGGCTGTG
Organism: Oncorhynchus kisutch; assembly: GCF_002021735.2. Lineage (NCBI taxonomy): Eukaryota > Metazoa > Chordata > Actinopteri > Salmoniformes > Salmonidae > Oncorhynchus > Oncorhynchus kisutch. Next base: position 22,372,020 of record NC_034178.2, read on the forward strand.
TGTTTCGGGTCATTGTCATGCTGGAAGATCCAGCCACGACCCATCTTCAATGCTCTTACTGAGTGAAGGAGGTTGTTGGCCAAGATCTGCGATACATGGCCCCATCCATCCTCCCCTCAATACGGTGCAGTCGCCCTGTGCCCCTTACAGAAAATCATCCCCAAAGAATGATGTTTCCACCTCCATGCTTCACGGTTGGGATGGTGTTCTTGGGATTGTACTCATCCTTCTTCTTCCTCCAAACACGGCAAGTGGAGTTTAGACCAAAAAGCTCTATTTTTGTCTCAGACCACATGACCTTCTCCCATTCCTCCTCTGGATCATCCAGATGGTCATTGGCAAACTTCAGACGGGCCTGGACATGCGCTGGCTTGAGCAAGGGGACCTTGCGTGTGCTGCAGGATTTGAATCCATGACGGCGTAGTGTGTTACTAAGGATTTTTTATGAATTTATTTGCAAATTATGGTGAAAAATAAACTTTTGTTATTGACCAAATACTTATCTTAATACTTTGTTATATACCCTTTGTTGGCAATGACAGAGGTCAAACGTTTTCTGTAAGGTTTTCACACACTGTTGCTGGTATTTTGGCACATTCCTCCATGCAGATCTCCTCTAGAGCAGTGATATTTTGGGGCTGTTGCTGGGTAACACGGACTTTCAACTCCCTCCAAAGATTTCCTATGGGGTTGAGATCTGGAGACTGGCTAGGCCACTCCATGACCTTGAAATGCTTCTTACGAAGCCACTCCTTTGTTGCCCGGGCGGTGTGTTTGGGATCATTGTCATGCTGAAAGACACAGCCACGTTTCATCTTCAATGCCCTTGCTGATGGAAGGATGTTTTCACTCAAAATCTCACGATACATGGCCCCATTCATTCTTTCCTTTACACGGATCAGTCGTCCTGGTCCCTTTGCAGAAAAACAGCCCCAAAGCATGATGTTTCCACCCCCATGCTTCACAGTAGGTATGGTGTTCTTTGGATGCAACTCAGCATTCTTTGTCCTCCAAACACGACGAGTTGAGTTTTTACCAAAAAGTTATATTTTGGTTTCATCTGACCATATGACATTCTCCCAATCTTCTTCTGGATCATCCAAATGCTCTCTAGCAAACTTCAGACGGGCCTGGACATGTACTGGCTTAAGGAGGGGGACACGTCTGGCACTGCAGGATTTGAGTCCCTGTCGGCCTAGTGTGTTACTGATGGTAGGCTTTGTTACTTTGGTCCCAGCTCTCTGCAGGTCATTCACTAGGTCCCCCCGCGTGGTTCTGGGATTTTTGCTCACCGTTCTTATGATCATTTTGACCCCACGGGGTGAGATCTTGCTTGGAGCCCCAGATCGAGGGAGATTATCAGTGGTCTTGTATGTCTTCCATTTCCTAATAATTGCTCCCACAGTTGATTTCTTCAAACCAAGATGCTTACCTATTGCAGATTCAGTCTTCCCGGCCTGGTGCAGGTCTACAATTTTGTTTCTGGTGTCCTTTGACAGCTCTTTGGTCTTGGCCATAGTGGAGTTTGGAGTGTGACTGTTTGAGGTTGTGGACAGGTGTCTATTATACTGATAACAAGTTCAAACAGGTGACATTAATACAGGTAACGAGTGGAGGACAGAGGAGCCTCCTAAAGAAGAAGTTACAGGTCTGTGAGAGCCAGAAATCTTGATTGTTTGTAGATGACCAAATACTTATTTTCCACCATAATTTGCAAATAAATTCATAAAAAATCCTACCATGTGATTTTCTGGATTTTTCCCCTCATTGTCTGTCATAGTTGAAGTGTACCTATGATAAATTACAGGCCTCTCTCATATTTTTAAGTGGGATAACTTGCACAATTGGTGGCTGACTAAACACTTTTTGCCCCAATGTATATCCAATAGTTCTTCCTGGCTGTATGTAACAAGACTTAAGATTTCTTGGGGTAACAGTAAGAAATAAGTAAAAAATTATAATACTGCAGAGTTTCCTAAGAACCCGAAGCGACCATCTGTCAGCGCCAAATCACATGACTGAATAGAGATACGCGTCAGTTGGTCACAGATACCATAAAAAGTAGGGGCATGGATTAGAAAAACAGTTAATATCTGGGGTGACCACCATTTGTCTCATGCAGCATGACATCTCCTTCACATGGAGCTGATTAGGCACCAGTAGAATGTTTTTCTGGACATTGGTGGGTACTGGAACATGCTGTCGTAGACGTCGATCTATAGCATCCCAAACATGCTCAATGGGTGACATGTCTGGAGAGTATGCAGGCCATGGAAGAACTGGGACATTTTTGGCTCTCAGGAATTGTGTACAGATCCTTGAGACACGTGGTCATGATGAAACAAGAGGTGATGTGGCAAATGACCGGCACAAAAATGGGCCTCAGGATCTCATCACGGCATCCCTGTGCATTCAAATTGCCATCGATAAAAAGCAAGCATGTTTGTTGTCCATAGCTTACGCATGCCCATACCAAAACCCCACCATGGGGCACTCAGTTCACAATGTTGACATCAGCAAACCTCTCACACGACACCATCTGCCCAGTACAGTTGAAACAGGGATTCATCCATGAAGAGTTCTCTTCTCTAGCATGTCAGTGGCCATCAAAGGCGAGCATTTGAAGTCCGTTATGACGCCAAACTGCAGTCAGGCCAAGACCCTGGTATGGACGACAAGCAAGCAGATGAGCTTACCGGAGACGGTTTCTGACAGTTTGTACAGAAATTCTTCAGTTGTGCAAACTCACTGTTTTATCAGCTTTGCGGGTGGCTGGTCTCAGACAATCCATGTTGGTAAAGAAGCAGGATGTGGAGGTCCTGGGCTGATGTAGAGGTCCTGGGCTGATGTGGTTACATGTGGTCTGCGGTTGTGGGGCCGGCTGGATGTACTGCCAAATTCTCTAGAAGGACGTTGGAGGCAGCTTATGGTAGAGAAATGAACATTGCATTTTCTGGCAAGAGCTCTAGTGGACATTCCCAGTCAGCAAAACTGCACATTTTAGAGTGGCCTTTTATTGTCCCCGCACAAGGTGCACCTGTGTAATGATCATGCGGTTTAATCAGGGGCTGCAGGTAGCCTAGCTGTTAGAGCATTGGACTAGTAACATAAAGGTTGCAAGATTGAATCCCCGAGCTGACAAGGTACAAATCTGTCATTCTGCCCCTGAACAAGGCAGGTAACCCACTGTTCCTAGGCCGTCATTGAAAATAAGAATTTGTTCTTAACCGACTTGCCTAGTTACAATTTTTTTTAAATCTCAATATGCCACCCCTGTCTGGTGGATGGATTATCTTGGCAAAGGAGAAATGCTCACTAAAAGGGACAAACACAAAATTAGAAATACACTTTTTGTGCATATTGAACTTTTATTTTATTCTTCACATGTTGGGTTTCTATTTTTGTTCAGTATAAATGGATTGATGAGATATTTACTTGAAGTTGGGATATCGAAGACTCTAGGCAACAAAGCAAGAATTGGTGTAATAAAGATTTACAGCATGGCCTATAATATGTAGTAGTATTTCGGTAAGTCACTATATTTTTTGTGTGTGAAAAAAAATATTAAAAGAATGTGGTACATGTGGTCCAGTGGATTTCCTTAGCCAAACTTACAAATCTGTTGTTTGTCACTTTTGCTCCATTAAGTACAGTCCAAATTGAGCAAGACTTCAATACATCCCCAAAAATATGACATACTGACCAACCTTTCAAATGTCTGCAAATGATCTGCATCCACATAATCACTGACATTCATTGTCAGGTCTGACACCTGTTCAGTGGCCGAGTCCTGACACAATAGAAAAGAGTCACACTTAGGCCTACTGTAGATGTAGGCTAACTACATTTGAGAAATAACCACTTAAGATTTGAAATAACATTTTGAATAGCTGTATAGTTACCATTAAGTTGAAGATCAAGGTGGAATCCACAGTGATGGCTTTGACCAAGAAATTAGACTTGTCATCATTTGACTTGTACCGCAGGGTGTACAATTCCTTGCTGTCATTCCACCCTGTAGGAAGCAACTCCGACTTCTTGTCACCACTCCGAGGCTGAATTAAATGTAAATAACAGATTTATTCATTCATAATTACAGGTATGCATCGTCACGTGTCATGTTGCCTAACGTCAGACCCTCTCAAGATAACTATTTAAAGCCACAATCATGAGTGTTTCGGCCCCAATGTTAACCCCGCCACTTTTTAAAATGTAAACTAAGGATGAGGCTGAAAGAATGTAACCACACATATTCATAGATGGATCAGATACAAAGAATGACGGTTCTGGCTACAGATTTTAAGAGCAAAGAACGTGATTTAACCAAACAGATGTGGTATCCATTGTAATTGGGGGTTACATGTTAGGTACGGTTAGGCGTAGCACAGCATTTCAACAAACTTTAACTCGGCGATAAATCTTCGTTCTCGTTTCGGTCAAACATGCATCTTCTAAAAAGTGTCCAGGTGCAGGTGGGTCATTTACGCAATAAGGCCCGAAGAAGTGTGGTATATGGCAAACAACGCGGAGTGCCTGGATACAGCCCTTAGCCGTGGTATATTGGCCACGGCTAAGGGCCTTATTGCAATTATAAACTGGTTACCAACGTAAACGGACCAGTAAATATTATCATCGTTTGGTCATACCTATGGTATATTGTCTGATTAGCGTGTTACAAAATCTAACTAGAGACCTGATTGGCAAGCTAATTCACAAAACACATCCACATAAGCAAAATAATTAGTATTATTGACATATTGGCATTCATACAAATTCAAGAAAAGTATTGATTTGTCAACCCAGTTTGCTGACACCATCACAACTGGCTACCAGCGACAGATTAGCAGTCTGACATGCCTTGCTAACTAACTAACGTTAGCTATTAGCTAGCTAATTTAGCCAAATGACAACACTACCAACTATATATATATTAATGATTGTAAATTAACTAGCCAACTATAGTTGGTTAGCGAGGATACATGTCAGACGGCTAATCTGGCGTTGTTAACAAATTGGGACGTTGTCAGTAAACTCTAAAGCACTTAGCCATAAAACATGGAATTATAAATTAAATTATTTGTAGCCTGCAGGAATCACACTCACCTCATCTCCTAACCCAAGGCATTTGTACCCACTCTTTACAATTTCCCAGTGAACAAAACACACAACGACGTCTTGTGGACATGTAATACTGCCTGCTACGCAGCTATACAAAAGCTCTAAACCAGCCATCTTTCGGAAAGTTATGAATCGATAGCAATGTTTGACCGAAAACGAAAGACACGGCTGTTTATGTTCCTCATTGGGACGATCTCAATGGCTCAACAACGCGATCTCTCCTTTCCCCTTGTCTCCTTCTCAAAACCCATTGGATGAGAAAACCAGAGGTACCGCCCCCCTGACCTTCTCCTCCAATGTGTTGTGAAGTGATCCCTGGGGGAAGTGAACTCGTCTCAGATTTTCAGAAAATTATGCCTAAAAAAAGTGTCTCGTGAAATATATGCCACTCAGAAGAGGCTTTCCATAGCATTGTACAGTACATTGACTGCATACATTTATAATAGGGCTATGGGAACATGATCCCTGCGGGAATTGAGGACCACAATACGAGTCATAATACCCATAAAGCCTAGCGGTGACACCCGGAAATGATTCCAATCGTTTTCCCACCATTAATTTTACCATAGAGGATTTTAGAACTGCTTCATATAAGGTCTGTCTAGGCTTATCCTGCAGTGACTTTTGATACTGAGCAAATCTTTCTCAGACCAGGTCACTTTTGTCAATATATTCACCTGTATGCTATGTACCAGATTGTAACCACTACTCAGTGGTGGAAAAAGTACCCAATTGTCATACTTGAGTAAAAGTAAAGATACTTTCATAGAAAATGACTTGAGTAAAAGTCACCCAGTAAAATAATAATTGAGTGCAAATCAAAAACTATTTGGTTTTTATATATAGTTAAGTTTTACAAGTAAATGTACTTGCTGAAATATACTGAAGTATAAAAGTATAAATGAGGTCAAATTCCTTATACTAGGCAAACCAGATGGCGCAATTATTAATATATTTTTTTACATATAGCCAGAAGCACTCTCCAAAACTCAGATATAATTTACAAACAAAGCATTCTTGTTTAGTGAGTTCGCCAGACCAGAGACAGTAGGGGTGACCAGGGATGTTCTCTTGATAAGCGTGTGAATTGGACCGTTTTCATGTCCTGCTAAGCATTCGAAATGTAGCAAGTACTTTTGGGTGTCAGGGAAAATGTATGGAATAAAAAGTACATTGTTTTCTTTAGAACTGTAGTGAAATACATGTAAAAGTTGTCCAAAGTATAAATAGTACAGTAAAGTACAGATACAAAAAAAAAAACGACTTAATTAAGTAAGAACTACAATGACTGATCGCTGAAGCGCCTAGGGGGCTGGGACCAGCTCGTGCGCCAACAATCAACGATAGGCTGAGTGAGTTTAAACCACGCCCAGTCTCCACTCTGACAGGCCGGCTCGGAAGCAGGAACTACTTCTGTCAGAGTATATTATAATAACTGTGTCAGGAACAAGTCAGTTCTCTGTTCTACCCTGCGTGGTGTTACAGCGAACCCGTATATAGAAAAATTGCATTTACCACTTATTGCTTAGCTAAAAAAAAATACATAGTATACAATATGGTGACTCAGTGTCAAATTTATCCTGATACCAGATTCGATTGACGCAACCCTTAACACTACATTCGCTAAAGTTGCACCGTATCTCATCGTGGTGTAATCTGACTTTCGCAAGCGGTGACATGCTAGCGAATGTGCCTAATGTTAGCGATTAGCACTAACTAGCTATCGTTAAATATTCCTGCCCTGGTGGAATAGCTAACATGTGGGGTCTGGGGAAAAGTCTGACTACACTAACAATGAGCGAACATAATTAGCTAGCTAAACATTAGCTAAATATCCCTGCCCTGGCATGTCACCACGTGGAAAAGAGTGACTACACAAACGGTGAACTAACATTAACTAGCTCGCTCACAAAGTACTTGTATGTGGAAACATTGAGCCCACAAAACACAAACAGTTTTGTTCCACGATTGCATCTGTTGTATCCAACTAGCTAGTTAGCAGAGCAGTATACAGTGGGGCAAAAAAGTATTTAGTTGCCACCAATTGTGCAAGTTCTCCCACTTAAAGATGAGAGAGGCCTGTAATTTTCATCATATGACAGACAAAATGAGAAAAAAAATCCAGAAAATCACATTGTAGGATTTTTTATGAATTTATTTGCAAATTATGGTGGAAAATAAGTATTTGGTCACCTACAAACAAGCAAGATTTCTGACTCTCACAGACCTGTAACTTCTTCTTTAAGAGGCTCCTCTGTCCTCCACTCGTTACCTGTATTAATGGCACCTGTTTGAACTTGTTATCAGTATAAAAGACACCTGTCCACAACCTCAAATAGTCACACTCCAAACTCCACTATGGCCAAGACCAAAGAGCTGTCAAAGGACACCAGAAACAAAATTGTAGACCTGCACCAGGCTGGGAAGACTGAATCTGCAATAGGTAAGCAGTTTGGTTTGAAGAAATGGAAGACATACAAGACCACTGATAATCTCCCTCGATCTGGGGCTACACGCAAGATCTCACCCCGTGGGGTCAAAATAATCACAAGAACGGTGGGCAAAACTCCCAGAACCACACGGGGGGACCTAGTGAATGACCTGCAGAGAGCTGGGACCAAAGTAACAAAGCCTACCATCAGTAACACACTATGCCGCCAGGGACTCAAATCCTGCAGTGCCAGACGTGTCCCCCTGCTTAAGCCAGTACATGTCCAGGCCCGTCTGAAGTTTGCTAGAGAGCATTTGGATGATCCAGAAGAAGATTGGGAGAATGTCATATGGTCAGATGAAACCAAAATATAACTTTTTGGTAAAAACTCAACTCATCGTGTTTGGAGGACAAAGAATGCGGAGTTGCATCCAAAGAACACCATACCTACTGTGAAGCATGGGGGTGGAAACATCATGCTTTGGGGCTGTTTTTCTGCCAAGGGACCAGGACGACTGATCCGTGTAAAGGAAAGAATGAATGGGACCATGTATCGTGAGATTTTGAGTGAAAACCTCCTTCCATCAGCAAGGGATTTGAAGATGAAACATGGCTGTGTCTTTCAGCATGACAATGATCCCAAACACAACGAAGGAGTGGCTGGTAGAATTCCGGCGCCGACAGATATGGCCGCCTCGCTTCGCGTTCCAAGGAAACTATGCAGTTTTTTGTTTTTTTACGTGTTATTTCTTACATTGGTACCCCAGGTCATCTTAGGTTTCATTACATACAGTCGAGAAGAACTACTGAACATAAGAGCAGCGTCAACTCACCATCAGTACGACCAAGAATATGACTTTCGCGAAGCGGAATGGATCCCAGCCGGCGACCCAAAAAAACGACTTCGTAAAAGGGGGAAACGGAGCGGTCTTCTGGTCAGACTCCGGAGACGGGCACATCGTGCACCACTCCCTAGCATTCTTCTCGCCAATGTCCAGTCTCTTGACAACAAGGTTGATGAAATCCGAGCAAGGGTAGCATTCCAGAGGGACATCAGAGACTGTAACGTTCTTTGCTTCACAGAATCATGGCTCACTGGAGAGACGCTATCGGAGTCGGTGCAGCCAACTGGTTTCTCCACGCATCGCGCAGACAGAAACAAACATCTTTCTGGTAAGAAGAGGGGCGGGGGCGTATGCTTCATGGTTAACGTGACGTGGTGTGATCATAACAACATACAGGTACTTAAGTCCTTCTGTTCACCTGATTTAGAATTCCTCACAATCAAATGTCGACCGCATTATCTACCAAAGGAATTCTCTTCGATTATAATCACAGCCGTATATATTCCCCCCCAAGCAGACACATCGATGGCTCTGAACGAACTTTATTTGACTCTTTGCAAACTGGAATCCATTTATCCGGAGGCTGCATTCATTGTAGCTGGGGATTTTAACAAGGCTAATCTGGAAACAAGACTCCCTAAATTTTATCAGCATATCGATTGCGCAACCAGGGCTGGAAAAACCTTGGATCACTGCTATTCTAACTTCCGCGACGCATATAAGGCCCTGCCCCGCCCTCCTTTCAGAAAAGCTGACCACGACTCCATTTTGTTGATCCCTGCCTACAGACAGAAACTAAAACAAGAAGCTCCCGCGCTGAGGTCTGTTCAACGCTGGTCCGACGAATCTGATTCCACACGTATGTTTCGTATTGCGTCAGACAACAACATTGACGAATACGCTGATTCGGTGAGCGAGTTCATTAGAATGTGCGTTGAAGATGTCGTTCCCATAGCAACGATTAAAACATTCCCAAACCAGAAACCGTGGATTGATGGCAGCATTCGCGTGAAACTGAAAGCCCGAACCACTGCTTTTAATCAGGGCAAGGTGACTGGAAACATGACCGAATACAAACAGTGTAACTGTTCCCTACGCAAGGCAATCAAACAAGCTAAGCGTCAGTATAGAGACAAAGTATAATCTCAATTCAACGGCTCAGACACGAGAGGTATGTGGCAGGGTCTACAGTCAATCACGGATTACAAAAAGAAAACCAGCCCAGTCACGGATCAGGATGTCTTGCTCCCAGGCAGACTAAATAACTTTTTGGCCCGCTTTGAGGACAATACTAAAACATGCGGACTCTCCTTCACTGCAGCTGACGTGAGGAAAACATTTAAACGAGTCAACCCTCGCAAGGCTGCAGGCCCAGACGGCATCCCCAGCCGCGCCCTCGGAGCATGCGCAGACCAGCTGGCTGGTGTGTTTACGGACATATTCAATCAATCCCTATCCCCGTCTGTTGTTCCCACATGCTTCAAGAGGGCCACCATTGTTCCTGTTCCCAAGAAAGCTAAGGTAACTGAGCTAAACGACTACCGCCCCGTAGCACTCACTTCCGTCATCATGAAGTGCTTTGAGGGACTAGTCAAGGACCATATCACCTCCACCCTACCTGACACCCTAGACCCACTCCAATTTGCTTACCGCCCAAATAGGTCCACAGACGATGCAATCTCAACCACACTGCACACTGCCCTAACCCATCTGGACAAGAGGAATACCTATGTGAGAATGCTGTTCATCGACTACAGCTCGGCATTTAACACCATAGTGCCCTCCAAGCTCGTCATCACGCTCGAGACCCTGGGTCTCGACCCCGCCCTGTGCAACTGGGTACTGGACTTCCTGACGGGCCGCCCCCAGGTGGTGAGGGTAGGCAACAACATTTCCACCCCGCTGATCCTCAACACTGGGGCCCCACAAGGGTGCGTTCTGAGCCCTCTCCTGTACTCCCTGTTCACCCACGACTGCGTGGCCACGCACGCCTCCAACTCAATCATCAAGTTTGCGGACGACACAACAGTGGTAGGCTTGATTACCAACAACGACGAGACGGCCTACAGGGAGGAGGTGAGGGCCCTCGGAGTGTGGTGTCAGGAAAATAACCTCACACTCAACGTCAACAAAACTAATCAGATGATTGTGGACTTCAGGAAACAGCAGAGGGAACACCCCCCTATCCACATTGATGCAACAGTAGTGGAGAGGGCAGTAAGTTTTAAGTTCCTCGGCGTACACATCACAGACAAACTGAATTGGTCCACCCACACAGACAGCATCGTGAAGAAGGCGCAGCAGCGCCTCTTCAACCTCAGGAGGCTGAAGAAATTCGGCTTGTCACCAAAAGCACTCACAAAATTCTACAGATGCACAATCGAGAGCATCCTGTCGGGCTGTATCACCGCCTGGTACGGCAACTGCTCCGCCCTCAACCGTAAGGCTCTCCAGAGGGTAGTGAGGTCTGCACAACGCATCACCGTAGACAAACTACTTGCCCTCCAGGACACCTACACCACCCGATGTCACAGGAAGGCCATAAAGATCATCAAGGACATCAACCACCTGAGCCACTGCCTGTTCACCCCGCTATCATCCAGAAGGCGAGGTCAGTACAGGTGCATCAAAGCTGGGACCGAGAGACTGAAAAACAGCTTCTATCTAAAGGCCATCAGACTGTTAAACAGCCACCACTAACATTGAGTGGCTGCTGCCAACACACTCACTCAACTCCAGCCACTTTAATAATGGGAATTGATGGGAAATGATGTAAAATATATCACTAGCCACTTTAAACAATGCTACCTAATATAATGTTTACAAACCCTACATTATTCATCTCATATGTATATGTATATACTGTACTCTATATCATCTACTGCATCTTTATGTAATACATGTATCACTAGCCACTTTAACTATGCCACTTTGTTTACATACTCATCTCATATGTATATACTGCACTCAATACCATCTACTGTATCTTGCCTATGCCGCTCTGTACCATCACTCATTCATATATCTTTATGTACATATTCTTTATCCCCCTACACTTGTGTCTATAAGGTAGTAGTTTTGGAATTGTTGGCTAGATTACTTGTTGGTTATTACTGAATTGTCGGCACTAGAAGCACAAGCATTTCGCTACACTCGCATTAACATCTGCTAACTATGTGTACAGTGCCTTGCGAAAGTATTCGGCCCCCTTGAACTTTGCGACCTTTTGCCACATTTCAGGCTTCAAACATAAAGATATAAAACTGTATTTTTTTGTGAAGAATCAACAACAAGTGGGACACAATCATGAAGTGGAACGACATTTATTGGATATTTCAAACTTTTTTAACAAATCAAAAACTGAAAAATTGGGCGTGCAAAATTATTCACCCCCTTTACTTCCAGTGCAGCAAACTCTCTCCAGAAGTTCAGTGAGGATCTCTGAATGATCCAATGTTGATAAAATACAGTTTTATATCTTTATGTTTGAAGCCTGAAATGTGGCAAAAGGGCGCAAAGTTCAAGGGGGCCGAATACTTTTTTAACAAATCAAAAACTGAAAAATTGGGCGTGCAAAATTATTCAGCCCCTTTACTTTCAGTGCAGCAAACTCTCTCCAGAAGTTCAGTGAGGATCTCTGAATGATCCAATGTTGATAAAATACAGTTTTATATCTTTATGTTTGAAGCCTGAAATGTGGCAAAAGGGCGCAAAGTTCAAGGGGGCCGAATACTTTCGCAAGGCACTGTATGTGACAAATACAATTTGATTTCATTTGATTGGATTCGTAAGAAGCATTTCATGGTCCTGGAGTGGCCTAGCCAGTCTCCAGACCTCAACCCCATAGAAAATCTTTGGAGGGAGTTGAAAGTCCATGTTGCCCAGCAACAGCCCCAAAATATCACTGCTCTAGAGGAGATCCGCATGGAGGAATGGGCCAAAATACCAGCAACAGTGTGTGAAAACCTTGTGAAGACTTACAGAAAACGTTTGACCTCTGTTATATACCCTTTGTTGGCAATGACAAAGTAATGAGATAAACTTTTGTATTGACCAAATACTTATTTTCCACCATAATTTGCAAATAAATTCATAAAAAATCCTACAATGTGATTTTCTGGATTTTTTTAGTTGTAGTGTAGTTGAAAATAGTTGCAGTGTACCTATGATGAAAATTACAGGCCTCATCTTTTTAAGTGGGAGAACTTGCACAATTGGTGGCTGTCTAAATACTTTTTTGCACCACTGTATATAAAACAATCAATCCCTAATATATACAAGAAAATCACAATATAATAAACAACAGGTAGCAAAAGGCAGACCATAAGCTATCCCGGGCATTTCCTTCTCAGCCACATACTATAATCTTATGACTCACTTTTGAGACATACTACTATTTAGCCATTTTTTCAGTGAGAACTTGAAACTACCTATGGAGGTTATAAGTTTCAAATTATTTTAGAAGACTATTGCAAAGAATGGCAGCTGAGTATGAAAAAGTTTATTTCCCCATACCACGTAGGTTAAATCTAAAAGGAACAACATCAGTTTCACTCCTTCTCGTGGAATAGTTATAGTTATCCCTTAATAATTTTAAGACAAAGTAGACCTACAAAACAACAAAAAAGTAGGCCAAAACAACCATACTGTATGGCCTCTGCAAGGTCTACAAAAAATAACTAGATTGAACAACAATGACAAGCTATAGATTCTGATTCATACAAGGGTGAGACTTGTGCCCTGAGACGAGTGACTGAGAGTGAGTGAGTGAAAAGGCAGCACGTGTCTGTCTGGGAAAATGAGAGCAGACGGAGAGTGGCTTGTTCTAATCCAATCATTGCAGCAGGTTCAACAGATACTCCACCAGTTTATTTTCAGACAGAAGAACTACACAATAGTTGTTTGGAGCACACAGTGCTTCACACTGTTTGAGTGAACGAGAGATGCGTGCTGGCAGCTAAAAAATATATTTTTCAGATTTGCGGATAATTACAAAAAATACTAATGTCATCATCTTATTTGGGAAATTCTCCATATCCGTTATGATACTTGTTTTGTCTGAATACTCTGCAAACCCCTACTTAATTCCCCCTAGTTACGCTCACTTTTTTGGCAGAAACTAGCTACCACTCATTTGTTGCAAAGTTGTTATACTACACTCAGTGCATATTATAAAAAATGTCAGGTTTGAAGATAATCACTATTTAGCTAAAGTTTGTGATGTGAAACTCAGGCTTTCTGAAGCCTTTGGGGCTTTCATCAAATTGTGCCGGAAAAACAGTTAATTACTCAGAGCTTTTAATACCCATATTCACATTAGTGACACCTGCTGGTCAGCAATGAAAAGCAGTATATGATGTTTACATGCAAGTATAGAAAAGGCTTTAATATTTCCTCACATTTTTTTGTTAACTGTTCCTTTAATTGCACTTTTAGTTAACGGTCCCACCAAGACACTCTAGACCCAAACTGCTACAGACCTGTATCTATCCTGCCCTGCCTTTCTAAGGTCTTCGAAAGCCATGTCAACAAACAGATTACCGACCATTTTGAATCCCACCGTACCTTCTCCGCTATGCAATCTCGTTTCAGAGCTGGTCATGGGTGCCCCTCAGCCACGCTCAAGGTCCTAAATGATATCATAACCGCCATCGATAAAAGACAATACTGTGCAGCCGTATTCGTCTGTAGTCCGGACCTCTGGCAGTCTCTATGAGGGTGCCACAGGGTTCAATTCTTGGGCCGACTCTCTTCTCTGTATACACCAATGATGTCGCTCTTGCTGCTGGTGATTCTCTGATCCACCTCTACGCAGACGACACCATTCTGTATACTTCTGGCCCTTCTTTGGACACTGTTTCAACTAACCTCCAGACGAGCTTCAATGCCATAGAACTCTCCTTCCGTGGCCTCCAACTGCTCTTAAATGCAAGTAAATTCTTGCATTTAAAAATCTCCTTGCCAACAAAGCCAAAGCTTGGCTTCTCCTCTTGGCCTTTCGGCCCAAAATTCAAAACCGGATGAAGCCAACCCTCTCAGTACTCTTAGCACGGAGCGCCTTGACAAAATCGTCAAGAACTTTTGCACCTTTGACCCCATTCCAGGGAAGCCAAACAACACAGACATTCTTATCAGACATAAAATATGTCTTGGATGGCTACCCAAACACTACGGGTACTGAAAGGCTTTAACTGTTGAATCAAACATTGAATAGACACATGACAAGGTTCATATCGAAGGAGATTTTTTTTTTTAAAGTTTGAACGTGCAGACTGGCACTAAGAACAGCGTGAAAGTTTCCCTAGTCAACGCCATTATTAGCGCAATGCCCTTCCCCATGGGCTAGGTCCGTCTTCTGTGCGCGGCTCTGTCGCCCATCCCATGCCTTGAACCTTGCGCGCCCACGGCAAGGCAATCCCATTGTGCGCCACTTGGGAGCCATGACCTATATGACCAATAAATATTGTCCTGCTAATAACAGGGTTAATAATATATATATGTGAGAATATCCAAGGGGCTTTTATATAATTCTAAATTAATAATAATAATAATCGCTTTGTTTAAAAAATAACAATATTTTGGAGATGATTTTGTTTTCAAATAACGTAAAATGAGCGAGAAAAGGGTCATTCTTGAACATGGGGTGAAACATTGTTACTAATTTGTAATTAAATTATTTTTACTAATTTGTAATTAAAGCCAGTTTGTTATTTAGAATTATTTATTTTCGTTTTTAGAGGGAGAGGAACCAAAAACCTTCAGTCATCTTATGGCTCTGACAGTCGAGCCCGGCATGTGTATTGAACCAGCATCTGTAGCAACACAGCTTGCACTGCGATGCAGTGTCACCGCTGCGCCACTAAGGTGCTGTACAATACAACCGATCGGGAGTAGGCCACAGTACTACAGAGACACAGTAGCGCCTTGAGACCCAAAAGCATAATCAGTGCTCTAACTCCCCTTTTGGGCTGGTCTGGAGCAATGAAGTAGTGACTCAGGGTACAGTACTAAACCACAAATTACCTCTAAATCCCAGAGAATAGTCACAAAACTTTTAGAGGAGCAACCACTGTACCAAGCAGTCAAACAGGGAAATGGCTTCAATTTTTTCACCATTCATTTTTCCCATAGGGAATTTTAGAAACACTTAAAATAAGGTCTGTGTTTTGTGTAGGTTTACCCTGGCTTGACAACCATGTAACTCTCTCTCGGACAATATGACTTTTATTATTATATTCGGCTCGATTTACGTTCAGATTCGATAATGCTAATTAGCATCAAAGTAGACATCATGCAAGACTACAAATCCCTGCAATCTCCAGCACAGCTTCTCTAGCTGGCACCTTTGCTAACAGGTATTGTGTCAATTTAAAACTTGCACAAGACAGTTCAAATAATTGTCCACTTAATCCAATGAACCATTGCATTTCTGTTCAAAATTTTGTAACAAGACTGCCCAAATGTGCCTAATTGGTTTTTAAATAACTTTTCAAGTACACTCTCCTCAAACAATATCATGGTATTCTTTCACTGTAATAGTTACTGTAAATTGGACAGTGCGGTTAGCTTAAATTCTTGTTAATCTTTCTGCCAATATCAGATATGTCTATGTCCTGGGAAATGTTCTTGTTACTTACAACCTCATGCTAATCGCATTAGCCTACGTTAGCTCAACTGATCCTGAAGAAATTAAAGAAATGTAGCCAATTTCTTAATTACTACATTTAACTACCATTAGATAGTTAATCCAGAGATTCTTACCTTTGCCTCAATTTGGCAGTCTCATCCAGATCATCATGGCATTTGTAGCTCTTCATGATAGCCACATAAAAAAAATGTGGGGGGGGGGGTAAATACAGGCGAATTATATCGCGATTTTAGAGATATACAAGGTTATCAAAACGTCTCGCCAGGGTAACCGTACCTACACGAAACACAGCCCTTATTTTAAGTGTTTCTAAAATCCGCTATGGGAAAAATGAATGGTGGAAAAACGATTGGAACCACTTCCTTGTTTGACCTCTAGGTTTTATGGGTATTATGACTCATACTGTGGTACTCTATTGAGTCCTAACATAGCAATCAATGGATCAGTACAGTGTATTGATACATACTGTACCATAGATCTGGCAGACGACTGCGATGAAATTTCTCTGGACCGCGACCACAGATTATTTATAGCATGCGTCATTAGATGAGCACGGGAAAAAAGAAGCAACAACAGTGTTTCGCACTCATTCATATTTCTCAGCACATCACGTTTTTTTTAAATATTTTTGTCTGTTTACACGGTGTATACTGGTTTGGGATTTAAAAAGGTACCTTTGCAGTTACATGTAGCCATTGTTAGTTTGTATTAGCAACGTGGAAGAAAATATATTCGTAGCTTCAAAACGAGAGGCCTGCTAGCTACTGTTTGCTTGTTGCAACAAGAACCAGCTACAAGAAACCCTCACGAGTTGGTCTTGTTTGAGCAGAAACGTTTTCCACAAATTTCAGGTACGTTAATGTTCGCTACTTGTATATCTGAACGTTGTCTTTCGTAACACGTTGTATAACTAGTTAATTAACTTGCATACAGTATCTTAGTACAGTAACTATCTACGTGTGTGGTCATAGATTGCTACAGTTGTTACCTAACCTGTCCATCTGTGCTAGCTAACTAACGTGGTCAAGTTAAATAGGGTCTTTGGTCAAATGAACAACCTTAGCTAACCAAGATCAGCCGGTGTGTCAAACACACAGGCTGGTCGGATTTAACTAACTAGTAATGTTATGTGGAGTAAACTGAAACGTAACTGTTCGCTAATTAACTAACTATGTTAGCAGCATGTGTTGGCTAGCTAATGTTAGCCTAGGCAGCAAGTTGTGGTACAATAAATGCAAACAAACTTGCATCAACGGGGTGTAAATCCACGGTTCTCGTAAGACTAACGCCGTTTATTATGACCGTGTTTAAATTATGTTTATCTTCCCCTCTAGTGCTCAATCATCATGGCTGATGACTTTGACATAGAAGCAATGCTTGAGGCTCCATATCGAAAGGTGGGTTTTGGCCTAAGGTATTTTTTGTGATTGTAATGCACTTTATTGTAAATAATGTGGTGGTCTATGTCACTTCTTTGCCCCAGACCCAACATTTCTAGCCTATTCTATGTGTGTTTCTGATGTGATGCTGCAGTTCCTTTTCAGACTATGAATAAATGCCCATCTATCTCTTTTTGTAGACTTGCCTAACGATATCTCACCTCTACTTCCATGAATTCCAGTGTGATCTGTCAAAAAATGAAGGTAGTAATTGCCCAATGTATTGCTGTACTGTGGTCCCCTTGGTAACATAATTGTGGTCATTGAATGGCCAGTCTACAAGGCGAATGCAGTGGATGCACAATAACATTTAATTGAGGGACTGGGTTCTTGATCAGGCCTAGTTGGCATTCTCCTTTATCTCAACAACTGGGCTAATGTTTTGTGCATGGACTATGCCGAACCTGTCAACAAATGCCTAAACCATCTTCTGAGCATGTGGGTGTTAACCAAGAGTTTGACGGCTGTCAAACAATGTCTGTCACATATCTGAGAAGTTTGTCAAAAAGTAGAGAAGTGTTCAGAATAGATTCCATATTTTAGCCTACATGGCAGACGATTGTAGGCCAAACCTTCTGACTGTTTCACCTCACATACAGCCTTTCTGCTTTGTGATAAACTGCAGAACTTTAGCCAGCTCGATTAGAAAAACACAAATGCCCATCGGGCCTGGTCGAGAAGCCAGTTCCTTTAATTTAAAAGACATACCATGGAGACAGTATTCAAATATCTGTATGCATGGTGTGGTTGTTCCACATGATTGACTTTACCCTGCTATTGATTTAAGACCGATATAGTGAAATCGGCCTCTGTAATGATAAAGGTTTGGTAAGCTGACACATTATTGAAAACATGATTGCATGTCCTTTTACTTTCAATACATGAGATGTGTATGGTTAAGTACAGGACGCAGGTATGTTAGTTCACAATGTTCACTCTCATTTCTCATTCTAGTGAGGAAGGAAGTGTGGATTTTGTCGTTACACTGCATTCACCAACAAGTTATACATTTTACATAACCTGTATAACTGAAAATGGCTTTTTCTCCATGATTGACCAGAATGTAATTTTTTTGCATGCTCATTCACGAGGGGTACATGTTTATTTATTCATAAGTCCATTATATTTGCCACACTATTAAATATAGGCCTTACATCAAAGAGTACAAACAGTAGGAAACATGGAACTCTTCTATGCTGCTGGCGACAGTACCAACTAGGGAGTTTCATATACCTCATCTTATATTTAATCATGACTTTCCTTGGTAGTTGATATTACTAAGCAGTGTGAATCCCTGTTTGCTTCAGGGCGAGATGTGTGACAGAGGTGGCATCGAGCTCTTACAGTCCACGAACGAAAATTGGTGAAGATCACTGGAATGGCATCCCCCCCCCACTGGAAATCGATCAGTTTTGGGTTGCTAGCATGGCCACATTGGTCTTAGGCAAAGAATAGCCTTGGAACTGATCTGGATGGGGCTGCTTAAGAAAAATGCACCAGAGATATGACTTCAGATATGGATAATTACTCATAGAACTTGACTAGATGCTAAATGTCTCATCGACAGTATGATTGGAGAGAGAGAGATCAAATGAATAGACACTATTTAAAGGCCCCTAACTGTAGATCTCAGTCCCCATGTAAACTTTAGCATGAATACTTTTTTTAACAATTATTATATTTTCTCTTGTTCCCACCCCCCGTTTATCCTGACAACTTCAAATGTTGCCTCTTCGTCCTCATGATGTTCTTCTATCGACCCTGCTTAGGATGAGATCAAGCACAGTAGTCCAAATGGGCACAAGGAACGCAGCAAGAAGTAAGTGAAACAGACATGGTGTAGTAACAAGCAATGCTCACCCAAATCTATTTATTATTTTGACAATTGTTCTAAAATGTTTATTGATCTTTACTTATTCACTGCCTCACATTGAGTCATTCTCTTTCCTCAGGAAAAAAAAGAGCAGGAGTCGAAGCAGAGACAGGAAGAGAAGCAAAAGCCGGGATCACAAGAAGAGCCATGACCACAAGCGGAGCCGCAGCCACGAACGAAAGCGGAGCCGCAGCAGGGAGAGGCGCCGGAGCAGAGAGCGCAGCGGCCGCTACAGGGACCACAAGACCACCTTGTATGTATGCATGCCTCATCTGGTGTCAGTATTTCCCTTCATTCTGCATCACCCTAGTTTTAGATCCTGCTGCCCTATGTACATAGTCATGGAACACTGGTCACTTTAATAATGTTTACATTCTGTTTTACCAACTTCATGTATATACTGTATTCTAGTCGAGGCCTCCTATTTAACTATTGCTGTACATATACTATTCTTTAGATACACTACATATTCTATCCATGTTGTCTTTATATATATATATATATATATATACAGTGGGGCAAAAAAATATTTAGTCAGCCACCAATCGTGCAAGTTATCCCACTTAAAAAGATGAGAGGCCTGTAATTTTCATCATAGGCACACTTCAACTATGACAGGCAAAATGAGAGAAGAAAATCCAGAAAATCTCATTGTAGGATTTTTAATGAATTTATTTGCAAATTATGGTGGAAAATAAGTATTTGGTCATCTACAAACAAGCAGGATTTCTGGCTCTCACAGACCTGTAACTTCTTCTTTCAGAGGCTCCTCTGTCCTTCACTCATTACCTGTATTAATGGCACCTGTTTGAACTTGTTATTATAAAAGACACCTGTCCACAACCTCAAACAGTCACTCCAAACTCCACTATGGCCAAGACCAAAGAGCTGTCAAAGGACATCAGAAACAAAATTGTAGACCTGCACCAGGCTGGGAAGACTGAATCTGCAATAGGTAAGCAGCTTGGTTTGAAGAAATCAACTGTGGGAGCAATTATTAGGAAATGGAAGACATACAAGACCACTGATAATCTCCCTCGATCTGGGGCTCCACGCAAGATCTCACCCCGTGGGGTCAAAATGATCACAAGAACGTTGAGCAAAAATCCCAGAACCACACGGGGGGACCTAGTGAATGACCTGCAGAGAGCTGGGACCAAAGTAACAAAGCCTACCATCAGTAACACACTACGCCGCCAGGGACTCAAATCCTGCAGTGCCAGACGTGTCCCCCTCCTTAAGCCAGTACAAGTTTGCTAGAGAGCATTTGGATGATCCAGAAGAAGATTGGGAGAATGTCATATGGTCAGATGAAACCAAAATATAACTTTTTGGTAAAAACTCAACTCGTTGTGTTTGGAGGACAAAGAATGCTGAGTTGCATCCAAAGAACACCATACCTACTGTGAAGCATGGGGGTGGAAACATCATGCTTTGGGGCTGTTTTTCTGCAAAGGGACCAGGACGACTGATCCGTGTAAAGGAAAGAATGAATGGGGCCATGTATCGTGAGATTTTGAGTGAAAACCTCCTTCCATCAGCAAGGGCATTGAAGATGAAACGTGGCTGTCTCTTTCAGCATGACAATGATCCCAAACACACCGCCCGGGCAACAAAGGAGTGGCTTCGTAAGAAGCATTTCAAGGTCCTGGAGTGGCCTAGCCAGTCTCCAGATCTCAACCCCATAGGAAATCTTTGGAGGGAGTTGAAAGTCCGTGTTACCCAGCAACAGCCCCAAAATATCACTGCTCTAGAGGAGATCTGCATGGAGGAATGTGCCAAAATACCAGCAACAGTGTGTGAAAACCTTACAGAAAACGTTTGACCTCTGTCATTGCCAACAAAGGGTATATAACAAAGTATTAAGATAAGTATTTGGTCAATAACAAAAGTTTATTTTTCACCATAATTTGCAAATAAATTCATAAAAAATCCTACAATGTGATTTTCTGTATTTTTTTCCCCTCATTTTGTCTGTCATAGTTGAAGTGTGCCTATGATGAAAATTACAGGCCTCATCTTTTTAAGTGGGAGAACTTGCACAATTGGTGGCTGACTAAATACTTTTTTGCCCCACTTTACATACATGCAGACATGCATACATACACAGTTGAAGTCGGAAGTTTTACATTCACTAAGTTGACTGTGCCTTTAAACAGATTGGAAAATTCCAGAAAATTATGTTGTGGCTTTAGAAGCTTCTGATAGGCTAATTGACATCATTTGAGTCAATTGGAGGGGTACCTGTGGATGTATTTCAAGGCCAACCTTCAAACTCAGTGCCTCTTTGCTTGACATCACGGTAAAGTCAAAATAAATCAGAAAAAAAATTGTAGACCTCCACAAGTCTGGTTCGTCCTTGGGAGCAATTTCCAAATGCCTGAAGGTACCATGTTAATCTGTACAAACAATAGTACGCAAGTATAAACACCAGGAAGGAGTCGTGTTCTGTCTCCTAGAGATGAACGTGCTTTGGTGCGAAAAGTGCAGCTCTATCCCAGAACAACAGCAAAGGACCTTGTGAAGATGTTGGAGGAAACAGGTACAAAATTATCTATATCCACAGTAAAACAAGTCCTATATTGACCTAACCTGAAAGACCCCTCAGCAAGGAAGAAGCCACAGCTCCAAACCCGCCATAAAAAAGCCAGACTACAGTTTGCAACTGCACATTGGGACAAAGATTGTACTTTTTGGAGAAATGGCTTAAGGACAACAAAGTCAAGTTATTGGAGTGGCCATCACAAAGCCCTGACCTTAATCCCATAGAAAAGTTTTTGGGCGAACTGAAAAAGCGTGTGTGAGCAAGGAGGCCTACAAACCTGACTCAGTTACACCAGCTCTGTCAGGAGGAATAGGCCAAAATTCACCCAACTTATTGCGGGAAGCTTGTGGAAGGCTACCCAACACATTTGACCCAAGTTAAACAATTTATAGGCAATTCTGCCAAATACTAATTGAGTGTATGTAAACTTCTGATTCCACTGGGAATGTGATGAAAGAAATTAAAAGCTGAAACAAGTCATTCTCTCTACTATTATCCTGACATTAAACATTATTTTAAAAAATGTGGTGATCCTAACTGACCTAGACAAGGGATTTTTACAAGTATTAAATATCAGGAATTGTGAATAACTGAGTTTAAATGTATTTGGTTAAGGTGTATGTAAACTTAAGACTTCAACACTAATGTGTGTGTGTGTGTATATATATATATATATATATATATATATATATATATATATATATATATATATATATATATATATATATATATATATATATATATATATATATATATATATAGTACCAGTCAAAAGTTTTAGAACACCTACTCGTTCAAGGGATGGATTTTCTCCATCTTTGTCTCAGCCATTGATGGAAAGCTATGCCTTTCTGATCAATTTAAAATCAAGCTGAATGTGAATGAAACTCACATTACCTTGTACAATTTTATTGCTAGCAAACTTATTTGGCAGATGTTATTGCGGGTGTAGCAAAATGCTTGTGTTCCTAGCTTCAACAGTGCAGTAATATCTAACAATACACACATCTAAAAATGTTAAGCATGGAATAAAAAAATATATAAATGTTAGGATGAGGAATGCGCAAGTCTGGAGTATGAATGTCATTCAAGGGTTTTTCTTTATTTTTCATATTTTCTACATTGTAGAATAATAGTGAAGACATCAAACCTATGAAATAACACATATGGAATCATGTAGTAACCTAAAGTCTATTTTATATTTGAGATTCTTCAAAGTAGCCACCCTTTGCCTTCACAGCTTTGCACACTCTTGGCATTCTCTCAACCAGCTTCACCTGGAATGCTTTTCCAAGTTCCCACATATGCACTTGTTGGCTGCTTTTCCTTCACTCTGTAGTCCAAACTCATCCCAAACCATCTCAATTGGGTTGAGGTCAGGTGATTGTGGAGGTCAGGTCATCTGATGCAGCACTCCATTAAGCTCCTTCTTGGTCAAATAGCCCTTACACAGCCTGGAGGTGTGCTGGGCCATTGACCTGTTGAAAAACTAATTATAATCCCAGTAAGCGCAAGCCAGATGCAGCGTATCGCTGCAGAATGCTGTGGTAGCAATGCTGGTTAAGTGTGTCTTGAATTCTAAATAAATCACAGACAGTATCACAAGCAAAGCACCATCACACATATCCTCTGCGGCAGAGGTAACTCTGGGACTTCCTTTCCTGTGGCGGTCCTCATGAGAGCCAGTTTCATCAGTGTGCCTAAATTCTATCACAGACTGTGTCACCAGCAAAGCATCCCCACACCATCACTCCTCTTCCTCCATGCTTCACGGTGGGAACCACCTACTCTGCGTCTCACAAAGACACGGTGGTTCGAACCAAAAATCTCATCTGGACAGACCAAAGGACAGATTTCCACCGGTCTAATGTCCATTGCTTGTGTTTCTTGGCCCAAGCAAGTATTTTCTTCTCTTCTTATTAGTTTCCTTTAGTAGCGGGTTCTTTTCAGCAATTCGACCATGAACGCCTGATTCACAGTCTCCTCTGAACAGTTGATGTTGAGATGTGTCTGTTACTTGAACTCTGTGAAACGTTTATTTGGGCTGCAATTTCTGAGGCAGGTAACTGTAATGAACTTAACCTCTGCACCAGAGGTAACTCTGGGTCTTCCATTCCCGTGGTGCTCCTCACGAGAGCCAGTTTCATCATAGACCTTGATGGTTTTTGAGACTGCACCTGAAGAAACCTTCAAAGTTCTTGAAATTATCCGCATTGACTGACCTTCATGTCTTAAAGTAATGACGCACTGTCATTTCTCTTTGCTTATTTGAGCTGTTCTTGTCATAATATGGACGTGGTCTTTTACCAAATAGTGCGATCTTCTGTATACCACCCCTACCTTGTCACAACACAACTGATTGACTCAAATGCATTAAGAAGGAAAGAAATTCCACAGGGTAATAGGGATTTTTTTACATGTATTTTTTACTCTCATCAGACTGAAACTTTACCAGTTGAAAGTATACATAAATACAAAATGTTATTGTACTACACGTTTTATTTATGTATTTTAAATATGCAAATGAGGCAAACCCTCCTTAAATATGTGCTACTTTGCATATTATGAGAATCTGTTTCTCAACACATTGCTTCAAGGCAGAACGTTTCTTGTTTTTATTGTGATCAGACACTCAATGGTCAGACTTTTACAGATCAATTTATCAAAATATTGACATTTCATGGACTTGTATGTATGACGGATGCGTATTTTGTATATATTTACACATAAAATGACAAAACGACAAGATCTATAAAAAAAATTGCCTCTGTAAAAATCTGACAAGACCTAACAACCTGTGCAATAATGTGAATGTACGTCCATTGAAGACTTAGAAAAATAAATTGAACATGTCATTTTGAGAAAATGGCCGATTTTAAAGATAGTTTTGCTGCTCTAGGGATGTAATTATTGTTTAGATAACCTTATTCACTATTATGTATTGATTTACTTATAATTTCATCGCTCTTTATGCGATGTGCAATGCAGAGAACGCTGGAAGAATGATCATTTAAGTACAATAGTGAGTTATTGTAATGTTTGTTTGTGTCAATTAATCCCATAAAGGATGGGTTGGCGATTTGACACAAATACAATTGCATTCATTCATTCGATAGGGTAATGCAATTAAAATGTACTTTCCATAAATATGACAATTTGTCACATTTAATTCAACTCTCATTTATATATCACTTCTAAACTTTTTCAAGCAATAGAGCATTTGCTTTGAATACTGGTCTGTTGGGCAAGTATGCAGTTTTGGGACAATTCTCATATCACTTTGCTCAATTTATCACATACAATGACTTTGTATGGCTGTTGAAATGTTCAGAACATTAATCAGCAATGACTGCCCCATATGTAAGGCCCTCTTTGAGTTGTTGCTGGTGCCCCTTTATTTTTCTTGACTGTGTCTACGCTTGGCACTCTCCATTGAAGTAGCATCAGCTCTCACAACTCCTCTCTGATTGCTTCCAGTGTCACCAAAGTGCTGTCAAGCCACAATTTGTTCATCACATTTGATATTGCAGTGGCTTCAACATTGAACGTGGCTACTGCCATACTGGTTGCTCCGTCAATGCGGCTTTTGCCCATGAAGACAGTTTTGGGGTATCGTGACCATATTACAGAGTTCAGACAGTCATTTGCATTCTGGGTTCCTCCGTGCTACATTCTTTTGAGGTTATCATTTGACATTCTATGATAAACCGTTACCAATTTCTGTGCAACCTCTCACATTTTTTAAATTATGCTCTCCAAGGTTTTTGTGACAGGGTGGATCTTCATTTCTATGGCTCTCTGGTACCAGCACCAATGCTCACAACTGTCCTATTGTTGGAAGTGAATCCTCTCTTGTGCCATCAAAGGATACATGAATGTCTATGATGGCGGCATCATCTTCCTTCAGCAACTCTGCTATGTCTGTGTCTATATCTGCATATGCTCTTCTAATTATCTTTGCAGCACTCTCCATTGACTGTAAGCCCTCTCTGAATATCTGCAACTAAAGTGTGGGGGGGGGACTTATGTCTGTCGACATTAGTCATAACTGCAGGACTAAATATCAGCATGTTACCCATTGTAAATATTAACATATCTGCATGTAGTTCCTTTATTTAAAACTCATTTCTCTCTAATCACATTAGGCTACAGCCCTATGACACTGTAGGCCTATGTGACAGTCTCATTGTATAGTTATGTTTTCCTATCACTCTGTTTTATTAACTTTGAATACATTTGCTGGAGCAAGGAAATAAATATTATTTATACACAGCAAGTCACCTGACAATAATGGTCTACTCTCTCTTTATTTACCTGTCATTCTCCTGTCATGTCTCTATGAGCTGAGATGCAAGGAAGGAATCCATAGGACTTATTTTCTTGAGCTGCATAACCAAGTCCAAGTTCGTGGGCTAGAAGAACCATCCTCACATTTCTATCAAATGCCACATCTCCCCTGGAGCACTCCTGCAGCCTGGAGGAAGTGGAAACACCTCAAATTCATCACGATCACCTTCACAGTCTGCACATTCTATCACGACAGAATCCCTGGTTGGTGGGGTCTATGGTGATTTTTTTTCAGTCCAGTGTTTAGACCCGTAGGGCAAATCAAATTGGTATATTTGTGACGTGGAATAGAAGACACTGTTGGCTGACTGATTGCTGCTAGTTGTCATCTTCATCTCGACTAATTTGCGTCTCGAAGTCTGTACTTAGAGTACTAAGTACACACCCCTGAGGTGCCCCAGTGTTGAGGATAAGCATGGCAGACGTGCCTTACCACCTTGTGGCGGCCCGTCAAGAAGTCCAGGATCCAGTTGCAGAGGGAGTGTTGAATGCTGAGCTGTAGTCATTAATTGTTTTTATTTAGCTAGGCAAGTCTGTTAACAAATTATTATTTAATGACAGCCTACCGGGGAACAGTGGGTTAACTACCTTGTTCAGGGGCAAAACATCATTATTTTACCTTGTCAGCTTGGAGATTCGATCCAGCAACCTTAGCCCAACGCTCTAACCACCTAGGCTACCTGCCACCCCAAATGAACAGCATTCTCACATGGGTGTTCCTTTTGTCCAGGTGGGAAAGGGCAGTGTGATTGAGATTGCGTCATCTGTGGATCTTTTGGGGCAGTATGCCAATTGGAGTGGGTCTAGGGTATCCGGGAGGATGGTGTTGATGTGAGCCATTTTCAGCCTTTCAAAGCACTTCATGGCTACCGACGTGAGTGCTACAGGGCGGTAATCATTTAGGCAGGTTACCTTCGCTTCCATGGGCACAGGGACTATGGTGATCTGCTTGAAAAATGTAGGTATTACAGACTCAGATAGGTTGTCAGTAAAGACACTTGCCAGTAGGTCCACTCATGCTTTGAGTACACATCCTGGTAATCCATCTGGCCCAGTGGCTTTGTGAATGTTGACCTGTTTAAAGGTCTTGCTCACATCGGCTACCGAGCGTTCTCACACGGTCATCCAGAGCAGCTGGTGCTCTCGTGCATGCTTCAGTGTTGCTAGACCCGAAGCTAGCATAGAAGGCATTTACCTCATCTAGTAGGCTTGCGTCACTGGGCAGCTCGCATATGGGTTTCCCTTTGTTGTCCGTAATAGTTTTCAAGCCCTGCCACATCCAACGAGCTTCGGAGCCGGTGTAGTAGGATTCAATCTTAATCCTTCATTGACTCTTTGCTTGTTTGATGGTTCATCTGAGGGCATAGAGGGATTTCTTATAAGCGTCCAGATTAGTGTCTCGCTCCTTGAAAGCTGTGGATGTTGCCTGCAATCCATGGCTGCTGGTTGGGATATGTACGTATTGTATAAACTGCCTTAATTTTGCTGGACCCCAGGAAGAAAGCAGAAGCTAATGGGGATCCATAATAAATACAAATGCGTACGGTTTCTGTGGGGAAGATGTTGTCGATGCACTTATTGATGAAGCCGATGACTGAGGTGGTATACTTCTGAATGCCATTGGATGAATCCCGGAACATATTCCAGTCTGTGCTAGCAAAACAGTCCTGTAGTGTAGCATCCACGTCATCTGACCATTTCCGCATTGAGCGACTCCTGTACTTCCTGCTTAAGTTTTGGCTTGTAAGCAGGAATCAGGGGGATAGAATTATGGTCAGATTTGCCAAATGGAGTGCAGGGGAGAGCTTTATATGTGTGTGGAGTAAAGGTGGAATAGAGCTTTTATTTGATTTATTTTCCCCTCTGGTTGCACTGATTTAAGTTTGCCTGCATTAAAGTCCCTGGCCACTAGGAGTGCCGCTTCTGGATGAGCATTTTCTTCTTTGCTTATGGCCTTATAGAGTTGGTTGAGTGCGGTCTTCGTGCCAGCATCTGTCTGTGGTGGTAAATAGACAGCTACGAATAATATAGATGCGAGCTCTATTGGTAGATAGTGTGGTCTACAGCTTATCATAAGGTTCTCTACCTCAGGCGAGCAATACCTCGAGACATCTTTAATATTAGACATCGCACACCAGCTGTTTTTGACAAAAAGACCCTCGTCTTACCAGATGTACAGTTAAGTCGGAGGTTTACATACACCTTAGCCAAATACATTTAAACTCAGTTTTTCACAATTCCTGACATTTAATCCAAGTAAAAAAAATCCCTGTTTTAGGTCAGTTAGGATCGCCACTTTATTTTAAGAATATGGAATGACAGAGTGATTTATTTCAGCTTTTATTTCTTTCATCACATTCCCGGTGGGTCAGAAGTTTACATACACTCAATTAGTATTTGGTAGCATTGCCTTTAAATTGTTTAAAGGCAAAGGCAAAGCTTCCCACAATAAGTTGGGTGAAATTTGGCCCATTCCTCCTGACAGAGCTGGTGTAACTGAGTCAGGATTGTAGGCCTCCTTGCCCGCACATGATTTTTCAGTTCTGCCCACAAAATTTATACGGGATTGCGGTCAGGGCTTTGTGATGTCCACTCCAATACCTTGACTTTGTTGTCCTTAAGCCATTTTGCCACAACTTTGGAAGTATGCTTGGGGTCATTGTCCATTTGGAAGACCCATTTGCGACCAATCTTTAACTTCCTGACTGATGCTTCAATATACCACACCATGATGCTGCCACCCCCGTGCTTCACGGTTGGGATGTTGTTCTTCGGCTTGCAAGCCTCCCCCTTTTCCACCGACAACATAACGCTGGTCATTATGGCCAAACAGTTCTATTTTTGTTTCATCAGCTCCTTCCTGAGCGGTATGACAGCTGCGTGGTCCCATGGTGTTTATACTTGCGTACTATTGCTTGTACAGATGAACGTGGTACCTTCAGGCGTTTGTAAATTGCTCCCAAGGATGAGCCAGACTTGTGGAGGTCTACAATTTGTTTTTTTCTGAGGTCTTGGCTGATTTCTTTTGATTTTCCCATGATTTCAAGCAAAGAGACACTGAGTTTGAAGGTAGGCCTTAAAATACATCCACAGCTCCAATTGACTCAAATGGTGTCAATTAGCCTATCAGAAGCTTCTAAAGCCATGACATCATATTCTGGAATTTTCCAAGCTGTTTAAAGGCACAGTCAACTTAGTGTATGTAAGCTTCTGACCCACTGGAATTGTGATACAGTGAATTATAAGTGAAATAATCTATATGTAAACAATTGTTGGAAAAATTACTTGTGTCATGCACGAAGTAGATGTCCTAACCGACTTGCCAAAACTATAGTTTGTTAACAAGAAATTTGTGGAGTGGTTGAAAAACGAGTTTTAATGACAACAACCTGAGTGTATGTAAACATCCGACTTCAACTGTAGCTCCTCTGTTCTGCCGGTGCATGGAAAATCCCGCCAGTTCTATATGATCTGTGTTGTCGTTCAGCAACGTCTCGGTGAAACCTAAGATATTACAGTTCTTAATGTCCCGTTGGTAGGATAATCGTAATCGTAGGTCATCAATTTTATTTTCCAATGATTGCATGTTAGCAAGTAGGACGGATGGCAGTGGGAGTTTACTCACTCGCGGCGTATTCTCAGAAGGCAGCCCAATCTGTGTCCTCTTTTCCTTCGTCTTTTCTTCACGCAAATGACAGAGATTTGGGCCTGTTCCCAGGAGAGCAGTATATCCTTCTCGTCGGACTCGAAGGCACACCTGTTAATTGAAATGCATTCCTGGGGACTACCTCATGAAGCTGGTTGAGAGAATGTCAAAAGTGTGCAAAGCTGTCATCATGGCAAAGGGTGGCTACTTTGAAGAAACTCAAATATAAAATGTATTTTGATTTGTTTAACACTTTTTTTTTGGTTACTACATGATTCCATATGTGTTATTTCATAGTTTTGATGTCTTCATTATTATTCTACATAGTAGAACATAGTAAAAATAAAGAAAAACCCTTGAATGAGTAGGTGTGACCAAACGTTTGACTGGTACTGTACTCCGGACTCGGACATTCCTCGTCCTAATATTTCTATTTTTTTTCTTCCATTCTTAACATTTTTAGATGTGTGTGTATTGTTAGATATTACTGCACTTACTGCAAGGAACACAAGCATTTTGCAACACCCGCAATAACATCTGCCAAATAAGTGTATACGAGCAATAAAATTGAACAGGGAAATGGGAGTCTCATTCACATTCAGCTTGATTTTAAATTGACCAGAAAGGCATAGCTTTTCGCAATGGTTGAGACAAATATGGGGTAAATCCATTTATCCTTGCCGGGTAAAGCCGGGTGTACACTACATGACTTTCAAATCCTAACATCTCGTCGCCTCTCACATTAAACTATCTTTCCTGTAGTTTTTTGTCTTGTCAACGTAGTGGTGCGCACACTAAACAATGTGGCACAGATCGGAGGAAGGGGGATGCCTAGTCAGTTGTAAAACTGAATGCATTCAACTCAAATGTGTCTTCCACATATAACCCAACCCCTCTGAATCAGAGAGGTGTTCGGGGCTGCCTTAATTGACATCCATGGCGCTAAGGGGCAGAATCACAGATTTTTACCTTGTCAGCTCTGGGATTCTATCCATCAACCTTTTGGTTACTGGCACAACGCTCTTACCCACCAGGCTACCGGCCGCCCCACACCCTTGGTCATGAGGAGTCTCGCGAAAACAAATATGTAATTGTAAACATATTCGGTCAGACATTTGCTCTTGTCATGCAGAGTTGAAATATCTAGCCAATACCTTTAAAAATATATATATCTTATTTATTTATTTTTTGTGATATCCAATTGGTAGTTACAGTTTTCTCCCATCACTGCAACACCCGTACGGGCTCGGTCGAGAGCCGTGCATCCTCCGAAGCACGACCCCGCCAAGACGCACTGCTTCTTAACAATGCTTGCTTAACTCAGATGGTTGCATAACCCTTTCTCTGGGAACTGAGAGGTAGTGTGAAAACTACTGTGTTCCCTGGCGCTCGCAGTGCAATCCTTTAGCAATGGAGCCGGGTTGCCAAAGTCCCCCAGAACCGTAAGTAAACAAACTCGTAAGGGTATGAGGCTGAATTCTATGGTCCCCAAGCAACCAAGTATACCATTCATGGGGAGACTGTGCATGCGCGGCAAATCTTCCCCAGCTAGTGGGGTGTGTAGGTGCTGAGACTGTTGTATGCCTGAGGCAAGAATGCCTTCTGTTGGCATGCAGTGTTTTCTACCAGCGCCGTCTGTCGGCTATACAGCAGACTAGTCATTTTTAGCCAGTTACTTTTTAGGCTTCTTTTCAAATCGCTAGTCAGAAAATAGTCTGCAGAGCCCTATCCTGCTAGAATGAACAATATGCACCTTCTAGCGATCTATTGATGGGACAGTCGCCTGTCAGTCACAAAGTGTATTGCAGATAGCTGAGAATAATGCCAATGAAATGGAAGCTTGAAAAAAAGTGCAACTGCCAACCCTACCACTGTGTAGTGAGGTCAAAAACAAAGAGCTGCTGTATAGTGGATAGGTATAACAAACGTAGAGGAATTCTTCCTTATCAACCCGTTCTACCTAGAGAGATGTCTATGCTGAACTGGAGAGAGGGTAGGGCAAAAAGCATGGAGTTCTTTGTGAACTGCCTCTTATAGGCTAGGGTGCTACTCCTAGGCTTTCCAGTCCTCCAGCCTACCATGGGGCTTGAGAGGTCAGAATTTCGCTGTGATAGCAGCAAAGGACTGTTTGTGTCTGCCCTGGTTCTGGGACTTCGCCTGGGTATTAAAAGTTGGCTTTTCCGTTCTCCGTCCCCCTTGGTCCGGCGGGACATTGGACCACTCGATGCCGAGTTTGGCCGAGGCTTGCTTGCAGATGTCGATGAGCGTGTAACCTGGGAGGGATTGGCAACCTTGTTACCGTCTGTTGTGCTTGGGAGGGAGGTTGCGGGGGCTCCCCCTCACTTGCTCCATCCTCAGG
Organism: Oncorhynchus kisutch; assembly: GCF_002021735.2. Taxonomy (NCBI): domain Eukaryota; kingdom Metazoa; phylum Chordata; class Actinopteri; order Salmoniformes; family Salmonidae; genus Oncorhynchus; species Oncorhynchus kisutch. The sequence continues at coordinate 22,404,271 of NC_034178.2, forward strand.
CTCAAAGTTGGAGAAGCTGCTATTAGCTTGAGCCTCCTATCTTCTCACAAGATTGTGTCTTCGTTAAATGAGGGAAGAGAATTAAGGTTATCCATCTCCTCTGCCCAGCTTTGTACAGACTAGCGCTTGTCCCATATCTTGGGGGGTGGCTCGGAGGCGGGGGTACACAGAACAGGAACAATCTTTTTGAGTCTCCTTCTCTTGCTAACCTTCGACAGTGTACTGCAGTGCAGACACGACTCTGGGTAGTCGACTGTTTCTTGAGTATGCTTGTGTCCTAAACAGGCAAAACATAGAGATGGCTCTTTCTTTGATATGCGAGAGCAACAGGGGGTAGAGCTGGGGCTCAGGTGCCTGTCTTGGGTCATCCTGGCAAGAGTAAGCGGTAGCAATGACTCTGTGGAGAGGTTAATGGCACCCAGTAAGCCGGAGAGCACTCCTAATTAAAATTCCTCAAACATACATGTATCTTATACCATTTTAAAGGTTATCTTGTTGTTAGTCCCACCACAGTGTCCGATTTCAAATAGGCTTTACAGCGAAAGCACCACAAACGATGAGCCAAAGAGTTCCAGCCAAAGAGTGGAGTCACAATAAGCAAAAATAGAGATATAATTAATCACTAACCTTTGATGATCTTCTTCAGATGACAATCATAGGACTTCATGTTACATTTATTGTGTATGTTTTGTTCGGTAAAGTTCATATTTATAAAAAAAAAAATCTCAGTATACATTGGGTGCGTTATGTTCAGTAGTTCCAAAAACATCTGGTCAATTTGCAGAGAGCTACATCAATTTACAGAAATACTCATCATAAATGTTGATGAAAATACAAGTATTATACATGGAATTAAAGATATACTTCTCCTTAATGCAACCGCTGTGTCAGATTTAAAAAAAGCAAATCATGCTATAATCTGAGAATGGTGCTCGGAGAACAAATAGATATACCCGCCATTTTGGAGTCAACAGAAGTCAGAAATAACATTATAGATACTCACTTACCTTTGATGATCTTCATCAGAATGCACTCCCAGGAACCCCAGTTCCACAATAAATGTTTGATTTGTTCGATAATGTCCATTTATGTCCAAATAGCTACTTTTATTAGTGCGTTTGGTAAACAAATCAAAACTCACAAAGCGCGTTCACTAGTTGCAGACGAAATGTCAAAAAGTTCCGTTACAGACCGTAGAAACTTGTCAAACGATGTATGGAATCAATCTTTAGGATGTTTTTAACATAAATCTTCAATAATATTCCAATCGGAGAATTCCTTTGTCTTCAGAAAAGCAAAGGAACGGGAGATACCTCTCATGTGAAATGCGTGTCACCAGCGCGTGACTGCTGCCAGACCTCTGACTCATTCAGCTCTCATTCGGCCCCACTTCCCAGTAGAAGCATCAAACAAGTTTCTAAAGACGGTTGACATCTAGTAGAAGCCTTAGGAAGTGCAAGATGACCAATACCCCACTGTATCTTCGATAGGGGCTGAGTTGAAAATCGAAAAACCTCAGATTTCCCACTTCCTGGTTGGATTATTTTTGAGGTTTTTGCCTGCTATATGAGTTCTGTTTTACTCACAGACATCATTCAAAAAGTTTTAGAAACTTCAGAGTGTTTTCTATCCAAATATAATAATAATAATAATAATATGCATATATTAGCAACTGGGACTTAGGAGCAGACAGTTTACTCTGGGCACCTTATTCATCCAAGCTACTCATTACTGCCCCCCAGCCATAAGAAGTTAAGTCGTTTTTTTTGGTATCTTTACTTTACCATTTATATTTTTGACAACGTACTTTTACTCCACTACATTCCTACATTCCTATCCTACGCTCTGCGGTAGAGTCCTTGAGGGTCCACCTGTGAACAGGTAAGTAGTAGAGCAGAGGTCCTAGTCAGTAGCTGAAGAGAATAGAGGCTCTTAATCATATGTAAGGAAGCCAAAAAGAATGGAAGCTGGGAGCGGACTACGGACCCTAATGTGAAGTGGAGTGGTCCACTATTGGCCATTGCTCCTGTCTCTCTACGAGAGATGTGTGATTGGATATTCATGGACTCCACTCCTAAAAGCGGACGCTACCCATAATTGAGAGACCTAACGAGTAATTGAAATAGAATTCATTCTAGGTAATGCAATACAACATCAACGTCACACTGGCTTCTTATCTGGTGAGCTCTCATTGGCTATTGCTTACCACCGTTGTCAAAACTTGTCGTTGCACATTTCACTACAAGAGCATTGCATATTTTGTGCTGATAAAATAAAAGGTTGGAAAATATCTGGACGGTTCAAAGACTGGATCAGTGGCACTCAGATTGTCTCTGAGGGAGGAGAATTAACGCTTACATTAAACGAGTGTCAATGACGGCCGCGTGCCTCGAGTAGGCAATGACATGGGGATTTTGTCTTCAATCTCTAAAACTTGTCTGGCAAAAATTGTGTAGTGTACGTCTGGCTTAAGGGTTTTGTTCAAGAGAAGAGATACGGAATAAAGAGTTCCGACCCTTGACTAGGCCAAGATAGAAGTGTTTAGAAAGAACAGAGCCATCACATGTTCCCCAATACCCCCCACTCCCACCTACAGTGTATTGACTGGCATACTTTAAGGTCTGGAGTGCCTTTTCCCTCTTATGAGATCAGTAGTAGTGGACTGAGATTAACCTTGTTTTCAATCGCAGCTCTGGGCCGAAATTTAATGGTGGTTCCAGAGGGAAGATTGGACCCCCACCTGTCATCAAGCTAAGGTTTCTATTTCACAATTTTTCTGTTGTTTGTGTAGGTAGTTTTGTGCTGTGTATGTGTGAATGTGATGAAGCAACTCAAATAGATGCTAATGTAACCCTTTCTTTCAGCCGAAGACGTTCTAGAAGCCGAAGCCCTTTCAAGAAAGAGAAGAGTCCTGTGAGGCAAGTGTTCCTTGGGGAGATGACGCAAAAGACCTCAATCAGGTTGACGTTCCACTTTTAAAGCTTGTGTACCCTTGTTCGACAAAGTAGGCTTACAATTTTGATAATACCTTGTTGACAGACATACAGTGACAGACAAAAGTATTTAGTCAGCCAACAATTGTGCAAGTTCTCCCACTTAAAAAGATGAGAGAGGCCTGTAATTTTCATCATATGTACACTTTAACTATGACAGACAAAATGAGACATTTTTTTTCCAGAAAATCACATGGTAGGATTTTTTATGAATTTATTTTCAAATTATGGTGGATAATACGTATTTGGTCACCTACAAACAAGCCAGATTTCTGGCTCTCACAGACCTGTAACTTCTTCTTTAAGAGGCTCCTCTGTCCTCCACTCGTTACCTGTATTAATGGCACCTGTTTGAACTTGAAGCTGTCAAAGGACACCAGAAACAAAATTGTAGACCTGCACCAGGCTGGGAAGACTGAATCTGCAATAGGTAAGCAGCTTGGTTTGAAGAAATCAAATGTGGGAGCAATTATTAGGAAATGGAAGACATACAAGACCACTGATAATCTCAACCCCATAGAAAATCTTTGGAGGGAGTTGAACGTCCATGTTGCCCAGCAACAGCCCCAAAATATCACTGCTCTAGAGGAGATCTGCATGGAGGAATGTGCCAAAATACCAGCAACAGTGTGTGAGAACCTTGTGAAGACTTACAGAAAATGTTTGACCTCTGTCATTGCCAACAAAGGGTATATAACAAAGTATTGAGAAACTTTTGTTATTGACCAAATACTTATTTTCCACCATAATTTGCAAATAAATTAATAAAAAATCCTACAATGTGATTTTCTGGATTTTTTTTCTCTCATTTTGTCTGTCATAGTTGAAGTGTACCTATGAGGAAAATGACAGGCCTCTCTCATCTTTTTAAGTGGGAGAACTTGCACAATTGGTGGCTGACTAAATACTTTTTTGCCCCACTGTATGTAGCATAAATGGTATCGTAACATACGTCACCATACTGGGATTTAAAATGTAGGCCCACAGTAAATTTGCCCGAAACTTGCAGACAGGAGCAGGCACAAGATTTTTGTTCTGGGTTATCCAGATTACCATTTTGCTGACAAAATATAGTAAAATATATACACAAGTGCTTTTACAGTGCTTTTACAACTTTTACAGTGCTGATACAAGATTGGGGCCACTGGAAAACAAAAAATGGCTTTACCACATAAGAGTAATTCAATGCTTTGTTTCTACAGGCAGCCAATAGACAACCTGACTCCAGAGGAAAGGGACGCTCGCACAGTGTTCTGCATGCAGCTGGCAGCCAGAATCCGACCACGTGACCTGGAGGAGTTCTTCTCTGCAGTGGGAAAGGTGAGTGTCTTTACTTGTAATGTCATTGTCATTCTTGTGGCCACCGATTTGCTAAGGATTTGCACCAGGTGAGATGTTTGCTTAAGTTATTTAACACCAAAGGAAACATGAAACTTTGCAATTTACAATAGTTTTTTATTTATTTATTCTAACCTTTTAGGTCAAGCCTCAATGTTTTATTTAGAAAAGATGGGTGTTAAAAATGTAAATGTATTTAGGTGTTATTCACAGCCAACAAGAGCAATGGATTTAGCAATGTCTTCTCTTCTTATGCTCCATCCATTCTAAAACAGATTATTTTGTCAATTTTCAAGGTGAGAGATGTGCGCATGATCTCTGACAGAAATTCGAGGAGGTCGAAGGGGATTGCTTATATCGAGTTTGTGGAGGCCAACTCGGTGCCACTGGCTATAGGATTGTCTGGCCAGCGACTTCTGGGGGTGCCAATAATTGTTCAGGCCTCACAGGTAATGGTTAGTAATCATCTCACAGGGATTTTATTCTTTCTATTTATTTTAACTAGGGCTGTCAATGTTAACGTGTTAATTACTGTTACATTTTGAAATCTTCATGCCGCAATTAAAAAGTAACACATTTAAAGAGCAACTGCCCCTAAAAAACAACTTCTCATTTAGAAAACAGCCCATGTGTCATCAATATGAGTCAGAAACATTTATTCTGTCAAAATGGACTACAAAGTGTAAATAGAATAATTATATTGAATTCAAAACCGCTACTGGTCTTGACTGCTTCACAACATAAATGAAGGTTGTAATACCTGATCGTAATACCTGTGGTAAATTTGAGTTGACTTTGGATATCCTTATTGGGCTAGTTGGGAACCATTGGCAAATTACACAATGTACATGGGACAATGTGTTAACTGTAAATTGTAGACATGCCTATACAAATATTAAAAGCATTTAAAAGGTGTGCAACATGAAATGATTGTCTCATATACATTGTAATTTATTGACAGTCCCTAGCCCCGGAGATGATCTATCCAAAGTTAAATTAATTTTGCCACGGTCGCACACCAACCGGCTGAAGCTAATTGGCTAAATAATTTGGCTAACTTGTCCCACCTACGAACACACACATGAGTCACCCACATCAAACCACCCCCTGAATTTAGTCATGGCCACTAACTAGCATTTCTTAATTAACCAAATCTTAAACGAGGCCAAATCATAAAGTGCAGTCACCCTTTAATCGCATATCAATTTTTTTAGACCACAGTCTGTTTCACGACACATTCCTTTGAGCGCACACACTCTTTGCTCTCGACAGCAAGCAACCTTTCTTGTGGTGGAGAGACCATCCACTATGCGTGCAGCTTTCAGCTACAAATGTTAAGGAAAACTTACAGAAAGTTCAACCATAAACAATTTCTCAGGTATTTCTTTAAATCATAGCAAAAACATATTTGCACAGAAGTAGCTAGTCAGTTATGCTAACATTAGCTAGCTGGCTAACCAAACAAGAATATTTAGAATGCCATGGCTGATTGCCTCTAGATTCAACACTAATTTCCCACAATGATTTGAATTAAAACAGAACTTCAATTACATTTAGCTATTGTTTTTGTTGTCTCATTTCTAGTACAGTAGCAGCTTGTGACTAGTTCATGTTGGGCATGGATAAGAAGTAGCCTAGGCAAGATCTAATAGCTGTATGATATTTTACATTTATATCACACCTGAGGCGAGTTCAACAAGGCTTCTGTTTGTGGTGAACATGTTGCCAGAGTAACAATTTCAGTTGAATGAACATTGCAAAATGTTATGGTGAAGCATCAAACATTTACTTTTTGTAAGGATTACTGTGACTTTTTAGCGACAATGTTCAAACTGAAAGTGACTTCGCTATTCCTACTAAATATAGTGGAAAGTCTACATAGCCAATTAATATTTTTTTTTGCGCCTGTTAAGACCTGAAACACACACTTATGTTCACGGCACACCTCCTTCTCAGACTGTTAGCTAATGTTACGAACGGTCGCTGCTAACACAAAACAAATGGATTATGTTAATTATTTCCCTTGTTGAATGCACCTTGGCTGAGATGTTATTGTCTTAGAAAACAGTTTATTTTGAGGTTTCGGTGAGGTTCTGTTGACATGCATTGAAACGTGTGGCCTTTTCATGGATTTCTTTTCCAAATTACTACCAATGAACATACAAATTTCCTAAAACTTCCTAATACTAAACATAAAATACTTTAAATAAGGTGTGGGACATCATTGGTCTATTACATTTCAGCAAGTAGCAGGTCTATTACGCACCAGCAGCTAGAATTTGTCCATCCACAATTCAACTGTGGGAACATGTCAACTATCAACAGCAGACAACTGAAAGAGCTGGCCTGTACTATACGAGAGATTGTTTGTGAGGAGATTACCTCTGCCCTCGATTTACAATGAAAACCTGTAAATGAATCACTGGTTGTGCTCACTGCTAAATTGGATACCTGTTCAACCGAAGTGTAAAGTCTGGAGAAGACAGCCAATGCGACACAGGTGCGACTCCATGACCTGAAAACAGCGCAAGCTATGTTTGAAGGGATAATCAAACTCTTAAAAGAGAAAACAAGTCTCTGAAAGACTACAACTTGTGTTGGGTGGTACTTCCTGCTCTGGGCCACAGTCTCTTCCCCCAAGGTGGGCTTTTTTGAAAAGGAGGCAGACACTAACAACACAATCCTTTGTTTAGGGACAATGAGGGGACATTGGGAGCTGCTTTTGAGAGGAAAGCTCAGTCAACATAGTGAATGGGTTGGGGGCCTAAAGTTTTAGGAGGGCAGTTCTTACACAGTATGAAATCAGTGTCTTGTTTATAAATAATTCATGGGACAGTATTGTAGGATTTGGCTATACCGACATCTATGGATAGCATAATTGTGTTTGTCAAACAGGTAGGCCTACCACGTTTTTGAATAGGAAGAAATAGGCTCAAATTCTAAATGTAATTCTATGATTAGGCCCATAAAAAAAATTGGTGCGCGCGTTCACATATAGCGGGCATAAAGGAATTTTACTTTAACCCCTGTATCGGAAAGTTACAATGTTTCAATCACTGTGCAGCCAACTGCCTATAGTAGGTAACAGTTTATTTCTAATAAAGACACCTGTTATCACACATGGCACGACCCGACCATTGTTACAATTAGAATAAAAATAACAGTATCATTTAATAATCCTGTAGAACTGTAAAAAGAGTGAGATCATTTGAACTTTGGAAACAAGTGCTTTCATAAATGCATGGCGGGCCTCGTTTGGCTGGAGCAGTGTAAAATGTTTTTTTTGTCAATGACCCAGCCTTAACTAATTTTGTTTATTTACATATCGAATTGGATTGTCCAACATTACATTTCATAATTTCTTCATTTTGTGGCCCACATAGTGGCATCTTCCCTCTGCTGTTGTGCTGCATTGCAGTCAGCAATGTTTTCTCTTGGTAGCTTCTCCATGGTCCTTAAATCAAATCAAAGATACCCAGCATTTACACATTCAGCCTGTCGGTGGTCCCATGCAGCGCAATGTTCTGGGTGACCATTACGCGTATCAGGGCTATGAGCCTCTGCAGCACCTGCTGCCAATGGAGAGTCTCTCCGTCAATAGCCCGTTGGGATTGGGCATTGATAGTTTGCTTGGACACCAGCCTGTTCTCCAGCTCCTTCCACCTCCAGAAACTAAGTAGATGGTCATGCAACTTCTCATGTGAGCTGAGGAGGTGGCACAGATTCTTCCAGTACCTGGTTTCATCCCTGACCAGCTCAGATTTGCCCTCATGTGAAAACATTTTGCAGCAAAAACAGAAGGCTGCATCATTTTGCTTGGAATAAATGAGCCATGGTCTCTCCACTCTCACCCGTTTCCCATCCTCCTATTGTAGTGGGCCACCGAAAATATTTGTCTCATCTCTTGGGAAATTCCCCACCTTATTCTGATATTGCCCAGCATGCACTAAAATGTCCCGTAAAGATCCATTCATATCTTTTGGCCACTCCCCGGGATCGTTTATTTTTTTTGTCTGGGAGTTGGATTTAGCAATAGCAGCACCACTGTCATTGGGGACGTAGAAAGACAAATCTGAGTCCGTGTCCCAGATAGTAGGGTCTCCGCTGGCATTGTTTGGAGGTGTGGCTCAACTGGTGCGACAACCTATTCTTGTCCACCCAGAGAGTGGTCATCATAGGTGGAAATGGATGGCTCTGTCTCTGTGAATTTATGTCCTTGGAGACTTGTTCTCGACAATGGCTTGATGGGCATTGCTGCACGCTGATACATTTCAGCAGCGAATCTCTTTGGCTTAGAGATTGTGCCTCCTCTCATTATTTCTACAATATTTTTTATATATATTCGCTTCCTGGTAGTTTTTGTCTCTTAGACATGGTAGCAAATTTGGTTGCAAATCTCTGAACTTCGGGAGAAGCGGGAATGGGGTGGGAATGGGAACTGCAGTAACAGCTATGAGCTGGTTGCTTGGGTACCGCCGGCGGTGTAGTAGCCGATCAGTGGTACCTGAGGGCAGCAGCCAATTTCCAAATTGCCGCCCCAAATTCAAGTGACCGCTTCAAATCAAATTGTATTTGTCACGTGCTGAAAACAACCTTACAGTGAAATGCTTACTTACAAGCCCTTAACCAACAATGCAGTTTTAAGAAAAATACTTAATAAAATAAGAAATAAAAGTAACAAATAATTAAAGAGCACCAGTAAAATAACAATAGCGAGGCTATATACAAGGGGTACTGGTACAGAGTCAATGTGTGGGGGCACCGGTTAGTCGAGGTAATATGTACATGTAGGTAGAGTATTTAAAGTCACAATGCATAGATAATAAACAGAGAGTAGCAGCAGCGTAAAAGAGGGGGTGGCAATGCAAATATTCTGGGTAGCCATTTGATTAGGTGTTCAGGAGTCTTGTGGCTTGGGGTTAAAAGCTGTTTAGAAGCCTCTTGAACCTAGACTTGACGTTCTGGTACCGCTTGCCATGCGGTAGCAGGGAGAACAGTCTATGTCTAGGGTGACTGGAGTCTTCGACAGTTTTTAGGGTCTTCCTCTGACACCGCCTAGTATAGAGGTCCTGGATGGCAGGAAGCTTGGCCCCAGTGATGTACTGGGCCGTACGCACTACCCTCCGTAGTGTCTTGCTGTCGGATGATGATACAATCAGTATCATGGCTCTGCTCTCGATGGTGCAGCTGTAGAACCTTTTTAGGATCCATGCTAAATCTTTTCAGTCTCCTGAGGGGGAATAGGTTTTGTCGTGCCCTTTTCATGACTGTCTTGGTGTGCTTGGACCATGTTAGTTTGTTGGTGATGTAGACACCAAGGAACTTGAAGCTCTTCACCTGCTCCACTACAGTCCCGTCGAGGAGAAATGGGGCGTGCTCAATCCTCCTTTTCCTGTAGTCCACAATCATTTATTTTGTCTTGATCACGTTGAGGGAGAGGTTGTTGGCCTGGCACCACAAAGCTAGGTCTCTGTCTCGTTGTTGTCAGTGATCAGCCTGTTGTGGCTGTCTTACTTCCCATTAGTTGATGTAACCTATGAACCTTGATGTTTATTTTTTCTTTATTTAACTAGGCAAGTCAGTTAAGAACAAATTCTTATTTACAATGACTGCCTAGGAACAGTGGGTTAACTGCCCTGTTCAAGGGCAGAACGACAGATTTTTACCTTGGCAGCTCGGAGATTCGATCTTGCAACGTTTCGGTTACCGTCCCAACGCTCTAACCACTAGGCTACTTGCCGCCCTCACTTACTGATGGTGTTGGAGTCATGCCTGGCCGTGCAGTCATAAGTGAACAGGGAGTACTGGAGGGGACTGAGCACGAACCCCTGAGCGGCCCCATCAGCGTGGCGGATGTGTTGTTACCCTTACCACCTGGGGAGGGCCCGACAGGAAGTCCAGGATCCAGTATCCAGTTGCAGAGGGAGGTGTTTAGTCCCTGGGTCCTTAGCTTAGTGATGATCTTTGAGGGCACTATGGTGTTGAACGCTGAGCCATAGTCAATGAATAGCATTCTCACGTAAGTGTTCCTTTTGTCCAGGTGTGAAAGGGCATTACGGAGTGCAATAGAGATTGCATCATCTGTGGATCTGTTGGGGCGGTATGCAAATTGTAGTGGGTCTAGGGTTGATGTGAGCTATGACCAGCCTTGCAAAGCACTTCATGGCTACATATATAAGTGCTACGGGTCGGTAGTCATTTAGGCAGGCTACCTTAGTCCCTGTGCCCAATAACTTTATGGTGGCTGCTTGAAACATGTTGGTATTACAGACTCAGACATGAAGAGGTTTTAAATGTCAGTGAAGACACTTGCCAATTGGTCAGCGCATGCTTGGAGTACACGTCCCTGTAATCCATCTGGTCCTGCGGCCTTTTGAATGTTGACCTGTTTAATCAATAAAGTAAAAATTTGACGTACGTATCTGATCATCGTGCTTATTACTGGCAGATACAGATGTCAGAATCTCCTTTAAAGAGCCACAAGATGGCGCTTTAGTGGTTCCTTTCTAGAAAATCAACCATTTTAAACTGAATTAAATTAATTAGTATTGATTAACAAAACATTTGTTGTTGATGATCCTCGGATTCTATGGGGCGCCATCAAAGGTTTTAATAAAAACAACGCAACTGCATTTGCATCTGGGCTGAATAAATCACAGCTAAAGAAGATATCAGAATTGGAAAAGTTGTTAACAACGTTAGAGCGTTCTCAACAAACACTTTTTTTTGGATTAGGTAGCTACTACTCTCTTCTAATTAGTGTCAGAACTAACTCTATTAATAAGACAGAGCGAAATTGCTATCCATCGAGTTGGACTCGCAGTAATGATCAGTTAGCGGATATTGCAACTATTGAATCTGATTCGGGTGAATTTTCAACCAAAGATTTTCCCGTTTCAATAAAGAATACACATCTGATTGTAAATCCACACCAAGCCAGATATATCTTTTAAAAAATAACTAAGAAATCTTCTTCTCTCAACTGATGAAGCCGGTGTGCTAGGAGCCCAAATCTCTCTCTATGAACTCAAAAGGGCATTTGATAACATGAATAAAGGCAAATCACCTGGTTGTGACTGTATTCCTCTTGAGGTCGATTTAAAATGTTGGGTTCAATTAGGTCCACTGTTACCTGAAATGATTATTATTATTTAACCAGGCAAGTGAGTTAAGAACAAACTCTTATTTACAGTGATGGCCTACCCCGGGTAACACTGGGCCAATTGTGCGCCGTCCTATGGGACTCCCAGTCACGGCCAGATGTGATGCAGCCTGGAGTCGAACCTGGTACTGCAGTGACGCCTCTTGCACTGAGATGCAGTGTCTTAGACCACTGCGCCACTCGGGAGCCCATAACACCACCGTTAACAAAGGTTAATTTAGAAGTGCTAAATACAGCACTCATTTTCTTTTTATTAAAAAAAATGTTAAAGGCAAGGACGCTCGCTATCGCCCTCTATCTTTGATGAACTTTTATTTTTTATTCTGTTGTCTCAAAGCTTACTTACACAAATTGATACATCTGGACCAAAGCAGTTAAAAAAAAAAAAAAACGTATCCTCAGATAACCTCCTTCTATTACGTATCTTACATGCTTCATCAGAAACCAAAGCTCCTTGCGCAGTTCTATCTCTCGATGCAGAAAAAGTTTTTGATAGACTAGATTGGTCGATTTTGGAAAGTTTTTTTTTATATGATTAAAATACTGTATATTATGCCAATCCCACAGCCACAGTAATAACAGGCAATACCTGCTCTATTCATTTCAGAATAACTAGAGTAAGGTGATCCCATCTCACCACTGCTGTTTTTGTTGCCTATGAACCCATCTCTACTAAACGGAATCCCAATCGGTTCCCATTTTAAATATTTGGGAATAGATATATTTCCTTCCTTAGATAACCATTGCCAGAAAGTTTAACAGCACGCTCAAATCAATTCAATCCGACCTCAGTAGATGAACTAATATCCCAGTTCTTTTACCGGCAGAACATTGTCAAAATAAATTAATTGCCACGGCTGTATTTCTGTTGTCTCCCCCTTCCAGCTATTGGGGTAAAATTAATAGTGCGGTTTCAAAATATATATGGCAAGGTAAGCAAGCCTTGATATAAAATAAACACATTTGAAAAGAGGGAGATGTGTAAGAGGACTATCTGTACCAAACTTGAAATTGTATTTCCAGGCACTAGCATTTCGACCCATCCCAAATTGGTTTACAAATTATAATTTCGCACCCTGGCTGAGTATAGAGAGAAATATGTTGTCTCCTATTGCCCTGCAAGAGTTGGTCTTCACTAATATATCCCAATGTAAACTACGCTTTGGTCCTATTATTGCTCACACAATGTAACTGGGAATCAAAATTGCATGCCCATACTCCAATATTTCACAATAATGCCTTGCGATCTGGAGGGCAGCCTTTTGCATCCCCCAAATGGTCCATATGTGGAATCCGTACCCATGCCATTATCATGGACAGTATTGGTTTGAGAACATTCCAAGATTTGAAAGACATATACACCATTTCGGACTACAACATTTTCAGATGGAATGGACAAAAAATGGGGGGAGGGGGGATTATTTATGTAAAATCTTCTCTTATGGCATCATGCTCTCTTAGCATCTCTGTTCCCAAAATATGTGAGCTGTTGGTTATAAAAGTGGCCATAAAGTGGCCCCCAAAAAACTATCAAACTCCTCATTGATTGACCTTTTCCTGACTAACTGTCGCCACTGCCCTATTGTTTGCATTTGAGATACCAATTTGAAAAACTCTGACCCTCAAATAATTGTGCAGAGAATAAAAAATAAAAAAATGTATTCACCGCTCCAGGCATTCCTTAATTATCTGTATTCTACTAACTACACCCTGTTTTGGAACTTGAATTTTCCTCATCCATTTTTACCTCTGGCTGATAAACATGCCCTGTTCAAAAACCGAACTAACTCTTGGTACTCAGACCTCCTCTTGATAAGGAATCAAGCCTGGGCCAAGGCTCAACAAACTGGCTAGTTAGCTGATTTGCAGCTATTTAGGCTATTGAGAAATAGGAGCACTGTCTCGGTTAAACAGGCCAAATCATACAACTTCCTTAGCGCTATGACGGACTGTTAGTGATCCCTCTAAATTACATAAAGGGGTGCCCCAATGTTTGATACTCGGCCCACTATTGTTTACAATGTATATCATATACAGTGCTTTCGGAAAGTATTCGAACCCCTTGACTTTTTCTCCACATTTGGTTACTTTACAGCCTTATTCTAAAATTCATTTAGAATCATCAGCAATCGACACACAATACTCCATAATTGCAAAGAGAAAAGTTTTTTTTTAGAAATGTTTGCAAATGTATTAAAAATCAAAAACAGAAATACTTATTTTATATAAGTATTCAGACCCTTTGCTATGAGACTCAAAATTGATCTCAGGTGCCTCCTGTTTCCATTGATCATCCTCAAGGTCCCACATTTGACAGTGCATGTCAGAGCAAAACCCAAGCCTTGAGGTCGAAGGAATTGTCCGTGGAGCACCAAGACAGGATTGTGTCAAGGCACAGATCTGGGGAATGGTACCAAAACATTTCTGCAGCATTAAAGGTCCCCAAGAACACAGTGTCCTCCATCATTCGGGTCCACCCCTTTTTTTCAATTTTCACCTAAAATTACATACTCAAATCTAACTGCCTGTAGCTCAGGACCTGAAGCAAGGATATGCATGTTCTTGATACCATTTGAAAGGAAGCATTTTGAAGTTTGTGGAAGTGTGAAATTAATGTAGGAGAATATAACACATAAGATCTGGTAAAAGATAATACAAAGAAAAACACATGACTTCTTTGAAATGCAAGAGAAAGGCCACAATGAATTATTCTAGCCCAGGCACAATTTAGACTTTGGCCACTAGTTGGCAGCAGTGTGTGTGCAACGTTTTAGACCGATCCAATGAACTATTGCATATCTATTCAAAATGTTGTATCAAGACTGCCCAAATGTGCCTAATTGTGCCACCAAGACTCTTCCTCGAGCTGGATGCCCAACCAAACTGAGCAATCGGAGGAGAAGGACCTTCGTCATGGAGGTGACCAAGATCCCAATGGTCACTCTGGCAGAGCTCCAGAGTTCCTCTGTGGAGATGGGAGAACCTTCCAGAAGGACAACCAACTCTGCAGCACTCCATCAATCAGGCCTTTATGGTAGAGTGGCCAGACGGAAACCACCCCTCAGTAAAAGGCACATGACAGCCCGCTTGGAATTTTCCAAAAGGCACCTAAAGACTCTCATACCATGAGAAACAAGATTCTCTGGTCTGATGAAACCAAGATTGAACTCTGACCTGAATGCCAAGCGCCACATCCCTTGGAAACCTGGCACCATCCCTACGGATCAAGGGAAAGATGAACGGAGCAAAGTACAGATAGATCCTTGATGAAAACCTGCTCAGGACCTCAGACTGGTTCACCTTCCAACAGGACAATGACCTTAAGCACACAGCCAAGACAACGCAGGAGTGGCTTCGGGACAAGTCTCTGAATGTCCTTGAGTGGCCCAGCCAGAGCCCGGACTTGAACCCGATCGAACATCTCTGGAGAGACCTGAAAAAAGCTGTGCAGCAAATGCTCTCCATGCAACCTGACAGAGCTTGAGAGGATCTGCAGAGAAGAATAGGAGAAACTCCCCAAATACAGGTGTGCAAAGCTTGTAGCGTCATACCCAAGAAGACTCGAGGCTTTACTCGCTGCCAAAGGTGCTTCAACAATGGGTCTCAATACTTATGCAAATGTGAAAATTACAAAGCAAATAAAAACGTGTTTTCTTCCACTATAATCAAAAGAATTATACCTAATTAGCTTCAAATTTGAACTTGAATTTCTTAAATTTCTTATGATTAATTAATTAAGTTATGATTCATCTCTGCGGTTAACTCTGTTCATTCTTTTAAATAATTTGACAGCCTTTTATTTAAACAGCCTGAGGCAATCTGCACCGTTTCCCTACGTTCACTTTGTGTGTGCTTTCTCTAGGCTGAGAAAAACAGGGCTGCTGCCATGGCCAACAACCTGCAGAAGGGCAACGCTGGCCCGATGAGACTCTACGTCGGATCCTTACACTTTAACATCACAGAGGAGATGCTACGAGGAATATTTGAGCCTTTTGGAAAGGTGAGAGGCGTTGTACAATGTACCATAGGCGTCGCATAAATGTCAACTTTGGGGAAGCTGTTTTTTCACAAACACCAGAAAAATCACCTTTCTAATAACGCATTGCATGCATCCATCACATTTGCAGACTAACATAAGGTAAAATGCCTAATGTGATGAGTAGATTTGTGAACCGTAGGCCAAGTCATTGTTATAAGTATATATAACTCAATGAATGTTTGCAAAACGTACTGTTCTGAACAGAATGCAGGTGAGCGATTGCAGGGGTTAAAATTCTCCGTCACTGCAATAAAAATCTCTGGGGGGGTGGTTTAGAGATGACATAACCTAATCCAGAAGCATGTCTGTTCTACGAAATATATTCCCAAATATTTATATTTTCTGTTAAGCTGTGTGCACTGAACTGACATGCGTGACTGTTACTGACGAACAGCTCTTTGCGCAATACCAAGTGTCGGCTGGAGTGGTGTAAATCTCACCGCCTTTGGACTCTGGAGCAGTGGAAACGCTTTCACTGGATGGTGATGAATCACGCTTCACCATCTGGCAGTCCGACAGAAGAATCTGGGTTTGGCGGATGCCAGGAGAACGCTACCTGCCCCAATGCATAGTGCCAACTGTAAAGTTTGGTGGAGGAGGAATAGTGTTCTGGGGCTGTTTTTCATGGTTCGGGCTAGGCCCCCAGTGAAGGGAAATCTTTATTCAACAGCATACAATGAAATTCTAGACGATTCTGTGTTTCCAACTTTGTGGAAACAGTTTGGGGACAGTCCGTTCCTGTTTTAGCATGACAATGCCCCCTTGTTCAAAGTGAGGTCCTTACAGAACTGGCCTGCACAGAGCCCTTACCTCAATCCCATAGTACACCTTTGGAATGAATTGGAATGCCAGCTGCGAGCCAGGCCTTACTGACACCACAATGTTCAGAAGAAGGGAATGAAATAGTCTATAATGTGGCGCTCAACCCAACTGTGTAGCCTACTGCAGCTGCTTGCAAAGCAATTCAAAGCCACTACTTTTAGCATTCAGGTAAGGATGTAACTTTCCAGTGCTACTATTTTTGCCATGTAATGCTGTTATTAAAACAAAATCAGACAACCCCATAGTAGAGTAGTTTACCTATTTACATAGTCGGCTTGTTGTGTGTTCTGTAAGATATATTCCTCTCGAGGCGCATTCAAGTTGCGATAGGGAGGCGAACCTGCATTCTGACATGCAGTTAATGCACAACAATTCTTAATAAATTTACAAAATGATCCTCTTTCCCTAAAAGCATGATAGTCATCATCACTTTCTTACATGGAAGGGGAGGTTAACTCTGCTCCGTGTGTTGCATAGAGCAAACCTAGAGCTGAGCAGAAGCGTTTATTAGGATCTGCATGCAGGGCCTGGGAATAATAAATATTTACCCATTTACCCTATGTCATTTCACATGACTGGAGAAATTAGCATCTTTTTAATACCACAACATGACCGAAAAGACAGGCTACCCGACAAACTGAGATAAATAAAAACAACATCGTCTTGAATGCAACCAATTGCGTAGTCCTTCAAAAAGAAGGGGGAGACAGATTGTAGGTCTACAATATATCAGTGCTATGTAGACTTTAATCTGTAATCCATTTCCTTCCACCAGATTGAGAGTATTCAGCTCATGATGGATAGTGAGACGGGGAGATCCAAAGGATATGGCTTCATCACTGTAAGTAGCACATTCAATCCAGTCAATGGATGCACACAATACTACGATTATTGTGAATACTCAGAGTAATGAAATTGTTCGATTAAAACGTTTACATGCTTTGCAAATAGAATAATTTCCCTTACAGTCCGATTTCCATGGACATATATTATAATCTGATGGGAAATAAACGTTATATCACAATGACCATATTGTTAATGGCTGGGAATTCCCAGGGATCTCATTATACAATGTTATCACGATAATTAGGTGCGGATACGATGTATATTGCGATTCTATATGCATTTCAATTCTATTATGTACACTATTTATACAGAAGTATGTGGACACCCCTTCAAATTAGTGTATTAGGCTATTTCAGCCGCACCCCTGGCTGACAGTTGCACACGTGCAATCTCCATAGACAAACATTGGCAGTAGAATGGCCTTACTGAAGAATTCATTGACTTCGAATATGGCACCGTCATAGGATGCCACCTTTCTAACAAGTTAGTTTGTCAAATTTCTGCCCTGCTAGACCTTCCCCGGTCAACTGTAAGTGCTGTTATTCTGAAGTGGAAACCTCTAGGAGCAACAACAGCTCTGACCGCGAAGTGGGAGACCACACAAGCTCACAGAACGGGGGTGCTGAAGCGTGTAGCGCATAAAAATCGTATGACCTTAGTTGCAACACTCACTAACGAGTTCTCAGACTGCCTCTGGAAGCAATGTCAGCACAATTACTGTTCGTCAAGAGCTTAATGAAATGGGTTTCTATGGCCGAGCAGCCATACACAAGCCTAAGATCACCATGCGCAATGCCAAGTGTTGACTGGAATGGAAACACGTTCTCTGGAGTGATGAATCACGCTTCACCATCTGGCAGTCCAACAGAAGAATCTGGGTTTTGCAGATGCCAGGAGAACGCTACATGCCCCAATGCATAGTGCCAACTGTAAAGTTTGGTGGAGGAGGAATAATAGTCTGGGGGCTGTTCTTCATGGTTCGGGCTAGGCCGCCAGCGAAGGGAAATATTTAATCTACAGAATACAACGACATGCTAGACTATTCTGTGCTTCCAACTTTGTGGCAACAGTTTGGGGAAGACCCATTCCTGTTTAAGCATACCAATGCCCCTGTGCCCAAAGCGAGGTCCATACAGAACTGGCCTGCACAGAGCCCTGACCTCAACCCCATCAAAGACCTTTGGAATGAATTGGAATGCCGGCTGCGAGCCAGGCCTAATCGCCCAACATCAGTGCCGACCTCACTAATGCTTTTGTGGCTGAATGGAAGCAAATCCCCACAGAATTGTTCCAACATCTAGTGGAAAGCCAGCCCAGAAGAGTGGAGGCCATTATAGCAGCAAAGGGGGGACCAACTCCATATTAATGCCCATGATTTTGGAATGAGATGTTCGACAAGCAGGTGTCCACATACCTTCGTCATTGCAATTCAATACTGCAGTTTTATTGCGATTCAGTGTTCCGAACTTATTGCTTGTGCTCATTGAGGTAAAACCATGTGCCAACATTATAAGCAAGAAAACATTGAATGTTGGGTTCAACTTGGCTTTCCATGGAATGCGTTCTATTATAACATGATTAGCTACTGCTACTTGGACAGTGTGTTTGTCAGGAGCACCTTCCAGTATAAAAAAAAACGCCAATAATGCATGTAGTCCATTTTTAGAGCCCACATTATTCTGACATATTTTAGAATGTAGTAATAATGTGGTTGTCAATGCTTAATGCCATTGGGAAGACCATTCATTATTGTTATTGTTAATGCATACTTTTTTTGCATGCATTTTTTGGAGGGAGTGCTTTTTCTATATTACTACAATTAAATATAAAATTGAGGTCCATGAAAATGACAATTAAGTACTTAAGAAACTCCTTGAATTTGACTCTTCAATGTCTTTATGAAACCTGATTGGTGTGCATGTAAACATAGTCAATTCATTGGCATGTGTTTTCTCTCCAGTTCTCAGACACAGAGTGTGCCAAGAAGGCTTTGGATCAGTTGAACGGCTTTGAGCTGGCTGGCCGGCCGATGAAGGTGGGCCATGTGACTGAGCGCACAGACGCCTCCAACGCCAGCTCCTTCCTGGACAACGACGAGCTGGAGAGGACAGGCATCGACCTGGGCACCACTGGGCGCCTGCAGCTCATGGCCAGACTGGCTGAAGGTAAAGCCAGAGAGAGCCCAGGGCCTGTATTTACAAAGAATTCTGAGGAATCATGTAAGGGATGGTTCACAATGTACAGAATGGGGATCTGCAAGGAAAGGGGGAGGGTCATGTCATTTGTAATTGATGAAAGCAATGTCAGCACAATAATAATTTCAACATTTCTCAGTGTTTTAGAATTAGTTGCTTATTAGGCCTGACGCTGCCCCTCATCTCTGATTCTGAGCTGGGCACGCAATATCAAGTGCGCCTTTAGGTATTTAATGTGGTGTCAATCAAATGATCCATAGGCTGTACGAAGTGCATGCTCGGGGAAGCAGAGAGCAAAGTAATATTTTGATGAAAATGAACTTAATTGAGTCATTTGCTCTGCTGGTATGGAGTAAATAAAACGAGGCTGCATTACACACTACAATGGATATTCCAACCCTGAGCCCGGACAGCTTTTTTTTTTGTGCTGCCGAACCAGTGGCTGTGCAGTGTAGGCAGTTCAGGAGGAGAGACAAAGGCTTTTTCCCCAAATATATAAAAAAATCATTTTAAATGTAATATCGTGCGCGCGGACTAGCCTATATATTCTGTTCAGTTTGAGAAGGAGAGCGCTTTAGATGGTAAGTAGGACCGGAGGTAAACTTTGATAGCTTGCTACTACTATAATTGATATGATTAAAAACAATGTTTCTTGCTCATGATGTATTTATCAGAGTTATTGACTTCACAATAAGCCAGATTCGAGTAACTTACATTGTGGTGCTGAAACTTGAAGTGGCAGCGTGGCGAAATCTAACGGAAATCGACAGCTCATCAAATCAAATTTTATTGGGCACATACACATATTTAGCAGATGTTATTGCTGGTGTAGGGAAATGCTTGTGTTCTAGCTCCAAAGGTGCAGTAATGTCTAACAATTCACAACAATACACACATCTAAAAGAATGGAATTAAGAAATATATAAATATTAGGACGAGCAATTTCAGAGGGCATTGAGTAGAATACAGTATATACATATGAAATTAGTAAACATTATTAAAGTGATCAATGATAACATGTCCTATGTACATTGCATTTGGAAAGTATTCAGACCCCTTGACTTTTTCCAAATTTTGTTACGTTACAGCCTTATTATATGACAGACTGTTAGTGATCCCTCTAAATTACATAAAGGGGTGCCTCAATGTTTGATACTCGGCCCACTACTGTTTACAATGTATATCATATACAGTGCCTTCGGAAAGTATTCAGACCCCTTGACTTTTTCTACATTTTGTTACATTACAGCCTTATTATAAAATTGATTAAACACACAATACCCCAATAGCTATTTTCAGGTCTCTCCAGATGTTGGTTTGGGTTCAAGTCCAGGCTCTGGCTGGGCCACTCAAGGACATTCAGAGACTTGTCCCGAAGACACTCCTGCGTTGTCTTGGCTGTGTGCTTAGGGTCGTTGTATTATTGGAAGGTGAACCTTCGTCCCAGTCTGAGGTCCTGAGTGCTCTGTAGCAGGTTTTCATCAAGGATCTGTCTGTACTTTGCTCCGTTCATCTTTCCCTTGATCCTGACTAGTCCCCCAGTCCCTGCTGCTGAAAAACGTCCCTACAGCATGATGCTGCCACCACCATACTTCACCGTAGGGATGGTGCCAGGTTTCCTCCAGACGTGACACTTGGCATTCAGGGCAAAGAGTTCAATATTATTTCTCATGGTCTGAGAGTCTTTAGGTGCCTTTTGGCAAACTCCAGGAGGGTTTTCATGTGTCTTTTACTGATGAGTGGCTTTTGTCTGGCCACTCTACCATAAAGGCCTGATTGGTAGAGTGCTGCAGAGATGGTTGTTCTTTTGGAATATTCTCCCATCTCTACAGAGGAAGTCTAGAGCTCTGTCAGAGTGACCGTCAGGTTCTTGGTCACGTCCCTGACAAAGGCCCGTCTCCCCTGATTGCTCAGCTTGGCCGGGTGGCCAGCTCGAGGAAGAGTCTTGGTGGTGCTGTCTCTGAGCTCTATGGACAATTCCTTTGACCTCGTCGTTTGGTTTTTGCTCTGACATTTACTGTCAGCTGTGGGACATTATATGTGACCAACTGGCTCAAATCGGTGTTATGTAGAGCTACAAAATGGAATATCATACACTGCATTTTTGAGGAACAATGGGAAAGTAATTCTGCTTTGAAAGCTGATAAACACTTTTGAGAAAATGGCCTTTGAATGTTTTGGTACCTACTGGAGAGCTCTCCTTTGTCTACACCCATTCAGCATGGTTTACACCCTCTTAAGCCAGCCCCACCCATCTCTATAAGGATTCACATGTGAGCTCATGTGCTAAACAGTGAGTAGTATAGTAAAGATTAGGACTAAAAGTGGTAAAAGTAGTAGCCTACAATAAGGAAAAATTCCAGGTAAACAAAGTGTCCAGATAAAAATATTTTATAGATATCAGATGACGCTTACCAAGACACGCTTGTCTAAATTTGATGGGTCATGTGAAAGAAATGCTTTAACCTCCAGTCACATTTTGCCAAGTGGATGGGTCTCTACATAAGGTGTAAACGGTACAGCCAAATGTGTACTTGCATAGTAGCAATATCAGAAATAGATGGTGTCAATATAAAAATAATAATATACCATATGTACAAGAACACTATCAGTGATAGATGAGGTAGTTATATACTTACAATCAGGGGTAAAGTGGCTGAGCAGCAGGATAATGAAAAAATAGTAGCAGCAACGTATGAAATCCAATATTATTGGTCATATACACGTGTTTAGCAGATGTTATTGCGGGTGAAGCAAAATACTTGTGTTTCTAGCTCAGACAGTGCAGTAATATCTAACAATTTTATAACATATACCCAATAAACACAAATTTAAGTAAAGGAATGAAATTAAGAGTATATAAATATATGGATGAGCAATATCCGAGCGGCACAGACTAAGATACAGTAGAATAGAATACAGTAGACATAAGAGATGAGTAAAGCAGTATGTAAACATTATTAAAGTGACTAGTGTTTCATTTATTAAAGTGGCCAGTGTATTCAAGTCTATAGGCAGCATATAGGCGGCAGACTAATGTGATAGTGATGGCAAATGTGCTAGTGATGGCCTAGTGGTGTGTGTGTTAGGAGAGTCATTTGAATAGAGGCACTGCAGATAGTGCTGATGACGGGTCCCTCCGAACCACACATGATCAAGGGAATCTATTTTTGGAGATCCTGTTTCTGTCCTGCCCATGACTTTGGTGCAGGGCATTTGATGTCCAGATCCTCTTCGCTGCAAAACTCCCTGATCTTCTCAAAAACATAACTATGTCTAGCTGTGTCCAGTCCAGGTGGTGCTTGTACAGGCAGATCATCTATGGAAGGATGATCTTGCGCAGCAGCTGAAACCTGGTCCGATTGAGTCGGAACACTCCTTGGTGACAAAAACACCAGGCTCCAGAGCATCGACTCTGTAAAACAGGAAATAACCCCAAAATTACATTACATTACATTACATCCTTGCGCAACATCAATTCACCTCCCAAATTTAAATAACCTCATACAGTGCAATGAAAATTATATTCAGCTGAAGTGCTGGTACTGCTTGAACTGTGGCAGCGGCCTGAAGTACGGAGTCAGGTGTTGTTGCCAGCAATCTCAGGCAGTGTTCACTGGTCTTTCTGAAGTGCTGTTTGATGAGGCCAAAGCACCAGGGCAAACTTGATGTGATCAGGAAGTGAAGGTCCAGACTGATGGAGCTTGTGTGTGGTCCGCCAGGCCCAATACCAGAGCACAAACCTGTTCTTGTTTTGGCCACTACAGTTGTGAGGAGTTAAATAGATGTAGTAGATGGGACCTAGCGGCAGAAGGATAGTGCATTTGCAAACAACAAAATTACATTAAGTTAATGAAAAGAAAATGTAATGTAAAACATAATAAAATGATAACAGAAATAATGTGAGATCAATAAAAGTAGTGCCAATCATGTTGGAGGTCAATTAAATAAACAAAATGTGTTGTTTATGCTTTACATACCAAGTGTTGTCATCGATTTCTTGTAGAGACGCCACACTGCTGCTTTTGTCACATGGGATGGCAGCAGCTTTCCACCAAAGTGTTTGTGTCCTGGGAGGAGAGTCAGGCGTGTTCTACTAATGCTGAAAGATAAATTCCAGATACAAATATTTTGGCATTATTATACAATAGATAGCCGTAATCACCGTCAGACACACCTGGCTAACTTGGTGGGTCATCATCTGGCGAAGTGTAGTCTTTTGTTTAGACATGCTAGCTAAACAATGAACCATAATCCTAATCCATAGAGTACTAGCAAGACAAACCAATTGTCATAGCTAGCCAAAGTTAACCAAATTGGTTAAATTTTTTGGCGATGTTTACTGACACAGACCATATTCAAACGGTGTTGAGCGTTATTATTCTACGCTCAGGTACACAGACGAGAGTGCTCTAAAACAGTTGTTGCAGTGGCGGTCTATTGAAATGCATACTTGCATACTGGAGTCTTTTGTTTGGCCCTAATGTGTCTGTTACATCTTCTTTTTACCATCACCCACTGTCCTGGCACTACGTCATGTCCCCCCTCGGGTGTTATTCCCCACGCCTCTTTTACTTGTATGCAATAGTTAATAGTTAAGCATTGTACCACTCATAAAGAGACCGTCTGCTTTTCTCAAATCTAACGTGCCTGGTAGTGACATGGGTCGACCTGTGACGACCCCAAACAGACTCAACCCTGTGGTTTTGTTATGTGTTGCCCGTATACTAAATAATACAATGCATCCGGCCATGCAATCCCTCCTTGATGCATCTTTGAAAGTCTCTCTTTCAAAACTTAATTTGTGAGTTCTACCTGCCCTCTCGATCGAGGATGGTACGGGCAGTGTAGTTGCCAGTCTATGTTCAGAAGACAAGCTACGTCCTGACACACTTTTCCTGTGAAATGAGTGCCTTGGTCAGAATCTAATTGTTCCGGAAATCCCCATCTGGGAATGATTTCTCAGTCAGAATTTTAGCTGTGTGTGCAGTTCCTTTTTTTGTAGTGTTGGCTTCAACCCATCATGAGAAACGATCAACAACAACCAGCACATCTTCATGTCCTTTACATTTGGGCAGTGCGATTTTGTTAAGCTGTAGATATCTGAAAGGTCCTGGTGGGGCAGGCGCTCGTCGTGTCTGTACTTTCCCCCGGCCCTTGGTGTTGTTTTCCATACAAACGTTGCAATTTGCCACAACATCCTCAGCCTCTTTCAGCACACCAGGATTCCGCCATTTGCCCACAAAACGGTGAACTATCTTGTCCACACCAATGTGTGCCAAAGAGTATATCTGTGTCACCAAGTAGGGTAAGAGTGCATTTGGCGCTACACATCTCAGGTTGTATTTCCACACACCTTCTTGATTGAGTTTGCACCCTGCAGCCATCCATTCCCACAATTTATCATTTGGGGCACTGCTTTGGATGTTTCTAATGTGTTGCAATGTATCCAAGGTGTATTTCCTAATCAGTTTATGTGACAGCCAAATCATTACCTTACCTTACTCTCGTCTGTAAATATTTTTCCATGTGCTTTCATTTTCAAAATTGCAACTTGTCCAGGTAACTGGAGAGCATTCAGTAGAGCCATCACCTCTGGTCCATTCTTCACAGGAACTCCCAGTGATGTCATGAATCCTCAGTTTTTCCATATTTTTCCTAAATCCTGGGTAATGCTCAAAGCATACCTTGAGTCTGTGTAGATATTAGCTGTTTTTCCTTCAGCCGTTTTGCATGCGTCTGTCAAAGCCACCAATTCTGCCACCTGTGCTGATGTTCCTGCAGGTAACATGTCTGTCACTATCACATTGTTCACTGTAGTAACTGCCCAGCCTGCCTTCCTCACACCCCTCTCCACAATGCTTGAACCATCTTTGTAGAACATAAACTCAGGGTATTCCAATGGATGACTTTTAGTAAACCCATCGGAAAGCTGTTTCATATGTCTTCCCCCCCACTCCTGTTGCTCTCATCTTCTTGCCCGTGTACTGAGGACATATATGTTTTGCATAAGATATGGGCAATACACTGACTTCAGTGCACGTATCTACTAAACAATCTACTGCAAAGTTGTTAACCATCATGTTCACATATATTCCATCCGATTTCATATGTACACCAGCTGAGATGGGATGTAAGAGGGGGTCTGTTAGTTTACCTCCACGACATCCAGCAAACTCCCCTGCTGACTACTAAGCCGGAGAGAGCTTCATAAATTTGCGCATCAGCATTGTGTCGTTAGGGCTGTTGTCCTGTGTCCATTTTCCCTTAGACAGACCATGCTTATCCTCGCCATTTCTCATAAATATTTTGTTTTCCAACATTCTCGATGCCAGAAATCCAGCAATAATGACATACACCAGGTTTCTCTTCTGCTGAACGAATAATGTTGTTGGTTTCACTTAGAACCTGCACAACTCTGATGACAGCAGGTTTATTGTGTTGATTGATGTCTCTGTCCAGTTGTGACATAGTTAAGTTTCCCCCAATCAGTAGTTGTGGGAAAAAAAGTTTTTCGCAAATCATTGTGTATGGATTGCACCATCTGATGTTTGATTGCCCATTTTTGGAGGAATTGAGTGCATCTTCATCTTCCATGTCAGGTAACCCTCTGTGTCTAACCACCTCTGCTTTGAACCTTTCTTCAAATTCAGCAAATGGTTGTTTCAGTTTTTGGACACATCTCTCCCCAATTGGTGGTTGCATTGGTCAGACCCTTAACTTATTGGTGACAGGGGGCAGTATTTTCACGTCCGGATGAAATGCACGCCCAAATTCAACTGCCTGCTACTCATCCCCAGAAGATAAGATATGCATATTAGTAGTATATTTGGATAGAAAACCCTCTGAAGTTTCTAAAACTGTTTGAATCATGTCTGTGAGTATAACAAAACTTATGTAGCAGGCGAAACCCGGAGGACACTCTCTTTTCAATTAGTTTATATTGGGAATCCTTCTTGCAGTTCCTATTGCTTCCACTGGATGTCAACAGTCGTTAGAAATTAGTTGAGGTTTTTCCTTTGTGTAATGAAGAGGTACGGCCATCTTGGACGAGGATAACTTGAAGTGTACTGTTAGATAGAGGCGCGTGACCAGAAAGCTAGCTACAGTTTGTTTTCCTCCTGTATTGAACACAGATCATCCCGTCTTCAATTCTATCAATTATTTACGTTAAAAAATAACTAAAATTGTATTACAAAAGTAGTTTCAAATGTTTTGGCAAAGTTTACAGGTAACTTTTGAGATATTTTGTAGTCCCGTTGCTCAAGTTGGAACCGGTGTTTTTCTAGATCAAACGCGCCAAATAAATGGACATTTTGGATATATATCGACGTAAATTTAAATTGTAGAGTTTCTTATCACTTCAAATGGTCCCACGTCTTCATATACCCACGTCTCGTGGATGCTTCAAAGTCTTTGACCATTCGTCCAACTGTTTTGGAGATGCTGATTTATGTGTGATTACTGTCACTGGAGGTCTGTCTTCACTTCCTTTAACAGCCTGTGTTCTGGTTGGCCTAAGACATCGTTCCTCAACGCTGTCAGAATCTGTTGACTCAAAGCCAGGCAGTGCTGACCAGATGCCTGAAACCCGATCTGCCTTGCACAATTCAATGTGAGGGTCAAATCTACCCTTCAATATCGCTTGTTTCATAGTCTGCTAAGCATCATGATCTACTTTTACATAATGATGTTCAGTGGCCTTATGTGAGCTTAGGGAGGAGATAGTTGCTTTTCTCTGCGATTGCCGCCACAAGAAAGCCAACACATACATAATCTAGCATCAGGAGGATTTCTAAGGGATGTGAAAGATTCAGCAGACTGCTGACATTACACCTCTGGCTAAAAGATTACTGTAGCTCTGCTGGAGTCACTTTTATTAATATCTTTGATACCTTCTTGAAATAGAAGATCCTCTCAAGGAATAACGGAGTCCATCCAAATCATCTTGGATCCTGGTCTCTGTCCACGCATTTCAAGGCTGTGTCGATACAATGACTGGTAAATGATCCAAGACCAGCTCAATTAATCCCTACCATTGTGACAATGAGTCGTCATAATGCTGCATCAAATGTACATTATCTTAGGGACATTGGCAAACACAATGTAAGTCGTTTAATTGATGTACCCCTAATTGCACCTAATACATCTGTTTATCCTACAGCTATTGTAAGCAGTAATCATCAGCCTATAAACCAGAGTTACATTGTTAGCACTGAGGCGGTGTGCAATAGTAAGAAGACCACTTAGTGCAGGGTGAGCTGCATAATCACTCCAATGTAAATAACATGAGTAAGTCTACCTCTGATAAGCTTCCCAGTAAAGCATTAAAAACAATCAAGCAACCAAGAAAAGTGCAAAAAGAAATAGCCCATATTAACATATGTAGCCTAAGAAACAAGGTCCATGAAGTCAATAACTTACTTGTAACAGATGACATTCATATTCTGACTATCTCTGAAACTCACTTAGGTAATACATTTGATGATACAGTGGTAGCAATACATGGTTATAACATCTACCGAAAAGACAGTAATGCTGACGGAGGCGGTGTTGCGGTCTATATTCAGAACCACATTCCTGTAAAGCTTAGAGATGATCTAATGTTAAATACTGTTGAAGTAATATGGCTACAGGTTCATTTGCCTTACCTAAAGCCCATTCTGGTGGGAAGCTACTATAGACCACGAAGTGATCTATAGTGAACAGTCAGTATCTGGATAATGTGTGTGAAATGCTTGATAATGTATGTGATATCAACAGAAGTATATTTTCTGGGTGATTTAAATATTGACTGGCTAACAGTCACAGCCTGAGCTGCCCACTCAGGAAAAAACTGTAACCATTGCCTGCAACCTGGATCAGTTTGTCAAGTCAACCTACCAGGGTAGTTACAAACAGCACAGGAATTCAATCATCAACATATATTGATCACATTTTTACTAACGCTGCAGGTATTTGCTTTAAAGCAGTATCCAAATCCATAGGATGTAGTGATCACAATATAATAGCCATATCTAGGAAAACCAAAGTTCCATAGGCTGGGCCTAATATAGAGAATAAGAGGTCATACAAGAAGTTTTGTAGTGATTCATACACTGCTCAAAAAATAAAGGGAACACTAAAATAACCTAGATATATCCTAGATCTGAATGAATGAAATATTCTTATTAAATACTTTTTTCTTTACATAGTTGAATGTGCTGACAACAAAATCACACAAAGATTATCAATGGAAATCAAATGTATCAACCCATGGAGGTCTGGATTTGGAGTCACACTCAAAATTAAAGTGGAAAACCACACTACAGGAACTGAGAAGTGGTCTGTGGTCACCACCTGCTGAACCACTCCTTTATTGGGGGTGTCTTGCTAATTGCCTATAATTTCCACCTGTTGTCTATTCCATTTGCACAACAGCATGTGAAATGTATTGTCAATCAGTGTTGCTTCCTAAGTGGACAGTTTGATTTCATAGAAGTGTGATTGACATTGTGTTGTTTAAGTGTTCCCTTTATTTTTTTGAGCAGTGTATGTTGATGATGTAAAGAATATTTGCTGGTCTGTGGTGTGTAATGAAGAGCAATCAGACACTGCACTTGACACATTTATGAAACGACTTATTCCAGTTACTAATACGCACCCACCCATTAAGAAAATTACTGTAAAAACTGTTAAATCCCCCTGGATTGATAAGGACTTGAAAAATGGTATGGTTGAGAGGGATGAGGCAAAATGTATGGCAATTAAGTCTGGCAGCCCAACTTTTGCAGAAATACTCATAATAAACATTGATAAAAGATACAACTGTTATTCACAGAATTAAAGATAGACTTCTCCTTAATGCAACCGCTGTGTCAGATTTTTAAAAACTTTACGGAGAAAGCATAATCTGAGAACGGCGCTCAGAGCCCAATCCAGCCAGAGAAATATCTGCCATTTTGGAGTCAACAGAAGTTAGAAATTACACCATAAATATTCACTTACCTTTGATGATCTTCATCAGAAGGCACTCCCAGGAATCCCAGTTCGACAATAAATGACTGATTTGTTCCATAAAGTCCATTATTTATGTCCAAATAGCCACTTGTTGTTAGCGTGTTCAGCACAGTAATCCATCTTCATGAAGTGCAGGCACTTCGTCCAGACAAAAACTTGAAAGGTTCCTTTACAGTCCTTTAGAAACTTGTCAAACGATGTATGGAATCAATCTTTAGGATGTATTTAACATAAAACATCAATAATGTTTCAACCGGAGAATTTTTATGTCTGAAGAAAAGCACTGGAACGAGAGGTAACTCTGTCGGGAGCGCACGTCATGAGACCAAGGCACTATGCCAGAACACTGACTCAAAACAGGTCTCATGAGCTCCTCCTTTATAATAGAATCATCATTCAAGTTTCTAAAGACGGTTGACATCTAGTGGAAGCCGTAGGAAGTGCAACTTTATCCATATCCCACTGTGTGTTCGGTAGGCCAAGCTTTGAAAAACTACAAACCTCAGATGTCCCACTTCCTGGTTGGATTTTTCTCAGGTTTTCACCTGCCAAATGAGTTCTGTTATACTCACAGACATCATTCAAACAGTTTTAGAAATTTCAGAGTGTTTTCTGTCAAATACTAATAATAATATGCATATATTAGCATCTGGGACAGAGTAGGAGGCAGTTCACTCTGGGAATGCTATTCATCCAATAGTGAAAATGCTGCCCCCTATCCCAAAAGAGACAGAATGGCCTTTCACAACCATCAGTCTTAGATTGTTGTCAATGCATTCAGTTTAGGATCACGGGATTTACATCTCTGTGCACTAGGCTAATCTATTGGGATCGTATGTCATCCATACTCTAAAGTAAATCCTGGGTAGTTAATTTTCCTTAACATTTTAGCTACATAGGTGCCTAGCATTAGAAGATGTCTACTTTATTATTAGGTACATTCTTGGCCAGCTGAAAATACAATGATGCTGTCTTTGCTAAAGTTTGTGCTTGCCGAACTGACTCTGCTCAAATACTAGAGAATAGTAGGCCTGGAAACACACACGATTGGTAGGCATTGATGTCGATAGATCCCTTTCATTACTGAAAAATAAGCAATATTTTAGTTCAAATATATTTTCTTTTTAGAGCTTTGTCGTCAAATAATGATCATGGCTATTCCTAGCCTTTTTACTTTGGGAGACCTGTACACATTCAGCCCAATGTAGTGTGAAGTAGCTAGCTAGCTAATCAGATGCGTCAGAAATGTAACAGAAGGTCAATGATACATATAGTTAGGGCTGTTACCGTGACTGTATTACAGCCACACCAGCGGTCACGAGTCAAGACTGCAGTCAA
Source organism: Oncorhynchus kisutch (assembly GCF_002021735.2). Lineage (NCBI taxonomy): Eukaryota > Metazoa > Chordata > Actinopteri > Salmoniformes > Salmonidae > Oncorhynchus > Oncorhynchus kisutch. The sequence continues at coordinate 22,435,003 of NC_034178.2, forward strand.
ATTCCACGTGACCGTTTGCTTCCTGCAACACTAACTCAAAAAAGTTCTGGGACACTGTAAAGTCCATGGAGAATAAGAACACCTCCTCCCAGCTGCCCACTGCACTGAATATAGGAAACACTGTCACCACTGATAAATCCACTATAATTGAGAATTGCAATAAGCATTTTTCTACGGCTGGCCATGCTTTCCACCTGGCTACCCCTACCCCGGTCAACAGCACTGCACCCCCCACAAGCACCTCGCCCAAGCCTTCCCTATTTCTCCTTCTCCCAAATCCAGTCAGATGATGTTCTGAAAGAGCTGCAAAATCTGGACCCCTACAAATCAGCGGGGCTAGACAATCTGGACCCTTTCTTTCTAAAACGAAATTGTTGCCACCCCTATTTACTAGCCTGTTCAACCTCTCTTTCGTGTCATCTGAGATTCCCAAAGATTGGAAAGCAGCTGCGGTCATCCTCCTCTTCAAAGGGGGGGACACTCTTGGCCCAAACTGCTACAGACCTATATCTATCCTGCCCTGCCTTTCTAAGGTCTTCGAAAGCCAAGTCAACAAACAGATTACTGACCATTTCGAATCTCACCATACCTTCTCTGCTATGCAATCTGGTTTCAGAGCTGGTCATGGGTGCACCTCAGCCACGCTCAAGGTCCTAAACGATATCTTAACCGCCATCGATAAGAAACATTACTGTGCAGCCGTATTCATTGATCTGGCCAAGGCTTTCGACTCTGTCAATAATCACATCCTCATCGGCAGACTCGACAGCCTTGGTTTCTCAAATGATTGCCTCGCCTGGTTCACCAACTACTTCTCTGATAGAGTTCAGTGTGTCAAATCGGAGGGTCTGCTGTCCGGACCTCTGGCAGTCTCTATGGGGGTGCCACAGGGTTCAATTCTTGGACCGACTCTCTTCTCTGTATACATCAATGATGTCGCTCTTGCTGCTGGTGAGTCTCTGATCCACCTCTACACAGACGACACCATTCTGTATACTTCTGGCCCTTCTTTGGACACTGTGTTAACAACCCTCCAGGCAAGCTTCAATGCCATACAACTCTCCTTCCGTGGCCTCCAATTGCTCTTAAATACAAGTAAAACTAAATGCATGCTCTTCAACCGATCGCTGCCTGCACCTGTCCGCCTGTCCAACATCACTACTCTGGACGGCTCTGACTTAGAATACATGGACAACTACAAATACCTAGGTGTCTGGTTAGACTGTAAACTCTTCTTCCAGACCCACATCAAACATCTCCAATCCAAAGTTAAATCTAGGCATCCTATTTCGCAACAAAGCATCCTTCACTCATGCTGCCAAACATACCCTTGTAAAACTGACCATCCTACCAATCCTCGACTTCGGCGATGTCATTTACAAAATAGCCTCCAATACCCTACTCAACAAATTGGATGCAGTCTATCACAATGCCATCCGTTTTGTCACCAAAGCCCCATTGCGACCTGTACGCTCTCGTTGGCTGGCCCTCGCTTCATACTCGTCGCCAAACCCACTGGCTCATTGTCATCTACAAGACCCTGCTAGGTAAAGTCCCCCCTTATCTCAGCTCGCTGGTCACCATAGCATCACCCACCTGTAGCACGCACTCCAGCAGGTATATCTCTCTAGTCACCCCCAAAACCAATTCTTTTTTTGGCCACCTCTCCTTCCAGTTCTCTGCTGCCAATGACTGGAACGAACTACAAACACTTATCTCCCTTACTAGCTTTAAGCACCAACTGTCAGAGCAGCTCACAGATTACTGCACCTGTACATAGCCCACCTATAATTTAGCCCAAACAACTACCTCTTTCCCTACTGTATTTATTTTATTTATTTATTTATTTTGCTCCTTTGCACCCCATTATTTTTATTTCTACTTTGCACATTCTTCTACTGCAAATCTACCATTCCAGTGTTTTACTTGCTATATTGTATTTACTTTGCCACCATGGCCTTTTTTTGCCTTTACCTCCCTTCTCACCTAATTTGCTCACATTGTATATAGACTTGTTTATACTGTATTATTGACTGTATGTTTGTTTTACTCCATGTGTAACTCTGTGTCGTTGTATGTGTCGAACTGCTTTGCTTTATCTTGGCCAGGTCGCAATTGTAAATGAGAACTTGTTCTCAACTTGCCTACATGGTTAAATAAAGGTGACATTTAAAACAAGGTCACGGTAAGTAGGCTTCTCCAAGCTCCGATGCTGCTGATTTTCACTAGTAGCCTTCCAAACTTGCTAACTGATTGGTACTCAGCACTCTATTGTCCCTCTAATCACTCTGACATCAATGCAATTTTAATCAAACACTTCATGAGAGCCCATGAGCTCATGTTGCGCAAAATGTCTATAGTCTATGCAATTGCCTCTGTTAAAAATAGCCACCCTTGGCCTTGATGACAGCTTTGCACACTCTTGGCATTCTCTCAACCAGCTTGATGGAGTTCCCACATATGCAGAGCACTTGTTGGCTGCTTTTCCTTCACTCTGCGGTTCGACTCATCACAAATCATCTCAATTTGGTTGAGGTCGGGGGATTGTGGGGGCCAGGTCGTCTGATGCAGCACTCCATCACTCTCTTTCTTGGTCAAATACACAGCCTAGAGGTGTGTTGGGTCATTTTCCTGTTGAAAAAATGATATGCCATCCCATCTGGTTTGGGATTAGTGGGACTATCACTGCAGAATGCTATGGTAGCCATGCTGCTTAAGTGTGCATTGAATTCTAAATAAATCACAGACAGCGTCACCAGCAAAGCACCCCCACACCATAACACCACCTCCTCCATGCTTTACGGTGGGAAATACACATGTAGAGATCATCTGTTCACCCACACCGCGTCTCACAAAGACACAGCGGTTGTAACCAAAAATCTCCAATTTGGACACTATACCAAAGAACACATTTCCACCGGTCTAATGTCCATTGCTCGTGTTTCTTGGACCAAGGAAGTCTCTTAATATTGGTGTCCTTTAGTTGTGGTTTCTTTGCAGCAATTCGACCATGAAGGTCTGATTCACACAGTCTCCTCTGAACAGTTGATGTTTAGATGTGTCTGTTACTTGAACTCTGTTAAGCATTTATTTAGGCTGCAATTTCTGAGGCTGGCACTGCTAATGAATGTATCCTCTACAGCAGAGGTAACTCTGGGTCTTCCATTTCTGTGGCGGTCCTCATGAGAGCCAGTTTCATCGTAGCGCTTGATGGTTTTTGCGACTGCACTTGAAGAAACTTTCAAAGTTCTTGACATTTTCCGTATTGACTGACCTTCTTGTCTTAAAGTAATGATGGACTGTCGTTTCTCTTTGCTTATTTGAGCTGTTCTTGCCATAATATGGACTTGGTCTTTTACCAAATAGGGCTTCTGTATACCACACCTACCTTGTCACAACACAACTGATTGTCTCAAACGCATTAAGACGGAAAATTATTTTTAAGAAGGCACACCTGTTAATTGAAATGCATTCCAGGTGACTACCCCATGAAGCTGGTTGAGAGAATACCAAGAGTGTCATCAAGGCAAAGGGTGGCTATTTGAAGAATCTCAAATATAAAATATATTTAGATTTGTTTAACATTTTGATTACTACATGATTCCATGTGTGTTATTTCATAGTTTTGATGAAGGTACCACATTCATCTGTACAAACAATAGTATGCAAGTATAAGCACAGTGGGACCACGCAGCCGTCATACCGCTCAGGAAGGAGACGTGTTCTCTGTGAAAAAGTGCAAATCAATCCCAGAACAACAGCAAAGGACCTTGTGAAGATGCTGGAGGGAAATGGTACAAAAGTATCTATATCCACAGTAAAACAAGTCCGATATTGACATAACCTGAAAGGCCGCTCAGCAAGGAAGAAGCCACTGCCCCAAGACCTCCATAAGAAAGCCAGACTACGGTTTGCAACTGCTCATGGGGACGAAGATTGTATATTTTGGAGAAATGTCCTCTGGTCTGATGAAACAAAAATAGAACTGTTTGGCCATAATGACCATCATTATGTTTGGAGGAAAAGGGGGGAGGCTTGCAAGCCGAAGAACACCATCCCAACCGTGAAGCACGGGGGTGGCAGCATCATGTTGTTGGGGTGCTTTGCTGCTGGATGGACTGGTGCACTTCACAAAATAGATGGCATCATGAGGGAGGAAAAGTATGTGGATATATTGAAGTAACATCTCAAGACATCAGTCAGGAAGCTAAAGCTTGGTAGCAAATGGGACAATGCCAAATGGGCAATGCCCCCAGGCATACTTCCAACGTTGTGGCAAAATGGCTTAAGGAGAACAAAGTCAAAAATCACAAAGCCCTGACCTCAATCCCATAGAACATTTGTGGGCAGAACTGAAAAAGTGTGTGCAAGCCAGGAGGCCTACAAACCTGACTCAGTTACAACAGCTCTGTCAGGGGGAATGGGCCAAAATTCACCTAACTTCTTGTGGGAAGCTTGTGGAAGGCTACCCAAAACGTTTGACCCAAGTTAAACAATTTAAAGGCAATGCTACCAAATACTAATTGAGTGTATGTAAACCTCTGACCCAGTGGGAATGTGATGAAAGAAATACAGCTGAAAAATCATTCTCTTTACTATTATTCTGACATTTCACATTCTTAAAATAAAGTGGTGACCCTAACTGACCTAGACAGGGAATTTTTATGAGGATTAAATGTCAGGAATTGTGAATAACTGAGTTTAAATGTATTTGGCTAAGGTGTGTGTAAACTTCCGACTTCAACTGTAGATATTCACGTTTTATTTTGTCTGGTTTAGCATCCCAGATTATTTGAAAAATGTATCATCAGGAGTAGGCAGCGCCATAAGTAATTGAGTAAACTGAGATATGACTAAGGAGTTAATCAGGGCAATGATTCCATAACAGAAAGGTATTTACCTCTCCATGGACACCTTTGTTTTTAAGCCTTGCATTTCAAATCCTCTAATATTGTTATTGGACCTGATTTTAATAGCTAGCATTTCAATGGCCATAAAAAATAGATACGGTGACAGCGGACACACTTGTTTAACTCCTCTTGACAATTCAAAACTCTCTGAGAAGTAGCCATTATTTACTATTTTATACCTGAGGTTACCATACATTTTTTTACCCATTTTATAAGAGAATTACCTCAATTGAAAAAATCCAAGCATTTATAAATCAAATCCAGTCTTACTTTATCAAATGCCTTTTCAAAATCCGCTATACATACCAGGCCTGGCTCCTTAGATGTTTCATGATGTTCTATTATTTCTGATAGTTATTGTATATTATCTTCAATGTATCATCCATGTAAAACCTGTCTGATCAGGATGAACAATACCTGGTAAAACCCTTTTAATTCTGAGTGCTATGCATTTCGCTAGTATTTTTGCATCACAACATTGAAGTGTAAGGGGCCTCCAGATTTTTAGATAGACTGGGTCCTTATATTTGCCATCTGGGTCTTGTTTTAATTATAGAGAAATCAGACCTTCCTGCTGAGTACCTGACAGACTAATCCATATCGTATCACCATCATAATTACCTTTAACATCATTGAGAAACACATCCCAGCATTTCCATAGCAATTGACATTTCACATGATCATGAAAGATCATGTGCATTACTCTAGAGACGGCTTCACTACAGTGTCAAATCAAATTGACTTATAAAGCCCTTCTTACATCAGTTGATATATCAAAGTGCTGTAAAGAAACTCAGCCTAAAATCCCAAACAGCAAGCAATGCAGAGGTAGAAGCACAGGGCTAGGAAAACTCCCTGAAAGGCCAAAACCTAGGAAGATACCTAGAGAGGAACCAGGCTATGAAAGGTGGCCAGTCCTCTTCTGGCTGTGCCGGGTGGAGTACAAATGTATTCCCGACAATATGTTATTATTCCCCAATGCCCCTATTCTTATATCTTCCCCTTGCTTGTTGTAAATATATATAAGCTTGTAGACAAATGCATAAAAAAGATAGGCAAACGCTAAACACATTAAATTATAAAATAGTTCTCGACAATATAGAGAAGAGAAAAGAGAGAGTGAGAGAAGAGAAGAGAGCGAGATCAGGTGTGTGTATGTATAAGTTTGTATGTGTGTGTGTGTGTTCATATCCACTTAATAATGTTCATGTATTTTTACAGTTCCCATACTTTCTTTTTTTCGTAACCTGAAGTCCCTGTAGAATTTAGTACAGCCATGGTGTTATGGAGCTGTCTCGGAATAGCTGTCCATCTATAAAGAGTTTGTCCACAATGAGAAAGGCATGCTTAGCCTTCTCCCTTTGTTGCCTTTGTACCGGATACAGTCTCTTATGATGTTCGATTATCTCCCTTGGAAATTGGTCATTGAGACAAAAATTTGGTCCCTTTAAGCTCCCTACCCCTGCTTTTGATCAGCTCCTTTTGTTGGTAGTGTTGAAATTTTGCGATGATCGGTCGGGGACCCTTGGTCTTGTTGCTCTGAGCTCCAAGTCTGTGTACTCGGTGGAAAGCCACCTTGTTTCAAGTCTCTATAGGAAGTTTCAAGGCGGGTTGCATGAATTCTCTGATCCCGCCCCTCTGGATTATTGGATGCGTCCTCAGGAATCCCAGAAAAAAATATATTTTCAAGCATGCTACGACTTTGTATGTCTAGCGACTCCTTCATTATCCTGTTTTCCTTGAGTAGACAATCCATGTTGGAATCGTGGATTTTTACCTTGGCTGTGAATGCCTTGTTTTCTCCTTGGAGCATGAGAATTTCACTCTGGCTGAACTCCAAACTCCCCCTCAGCCCTGCTACCTCCTCATACAACTTTTCCAGTGTTGTATGGACTCCAGCCAGAGCACTAGCCTCTACTTCAACGGGAAGTAAATCATCCTTGTCTGTAGATAAATCTGTTTTTCTTTTTTTTGCTGGGTTAAAGTTATTTTGTGAGGTAGTCGGATCTTTCCATGATGGGAGTATGTTGTTCCTCCATAGCGTAAAGCTGTTGGTTCTCGTCAATTTTCCTCAGGATCTCCTTAGTATCCAGATTGGCTCTTTACTGCAACCAGTTGTTTTACGAAAGATAACAATGAGTCTTTCCCACGACGACGACAGGTGCCTGTAGTACAGCCAGCTATCACTTGCGGTATTCACGCAAAAAAATGGAACACAAACTTGCAGTCCCAGCCGTAAAGGCTAACCGCGTCGTGAAAACCTTAGCAACAAAAATGTATTTCTGATTAAAATCGATTTAATGAAACAATTGTAGTATAAACAACAAACCGAGTGTAGACAGTACAATGTTCTGTTGCGCACTCTGATGACATATCTGATGACGTATATCCGTCTCTCAAAATACCCAGATAATTTACAGGTGATGCTCAAAGACAATCTGGGCTTTATAATACTCTAATGTACTTGTCCTCTTGCTTAGTTGTGCACCGGGGCCTCCCACTCCTCTTTCTATTCTGGTTAGAGCCCGTTTGCGCTGTTCTGTGAAGGGAGTAGTACACAGCATTGTACGAGATCTTCAGTTTCTTGGCAGTTTCTCACATGGAATAGACTTCCTTTCTCAGAACAAGAATAGATTGACGAGTTTCAGAAGAAAGTACTTTGTTTCTGGCCATTTTGAGCCTGTAATCGAACCAACAATTGCTGATGCTCCAGATACTCAACTAGTATCTAGAAGGTCAGTTTTATTGCTTCTTTAATTAGCACAACAATTTTCAGCTGTGCTATCATAATTGCAAAAGGGTTTTCTAATGATCAATTAGCCTTTTATAATGATAAACGTGGATTAGCTAACACAACTTGCCATTGGAACACAGGAGTGATGGTTGCTGATAATGGGCCTCTGTACGCCTATGTAGATATTCAATACAAAAATCTGCCATTTCCAGCTACAATAGTTATTTACAACATTAACAAAGTCTACACTGTATTTCTGATCAATTTGATGTTATTTTAATGGGCAAAAAAATGTTTTTCTTTCAAAAACAAGGACATTTCTAAGTGACCCCAAACTTTTGAACAGTAGTGTATGTGGATACCAACATATGTTTCAATTTCAATAGTTTTCTGGAAGAAATTGTGCATTATTTGAAAAAAGTGCAAGGGTGCCAATATCTTTTCAACAGAAAATAAATCTTGTCTTGGTCAGATTTGAGTTGAGCTAGCTAGCCCAGTTTGAATGCAAATCCGAGGTTTGGTAATTTTGGGCTGGTTTCTAAGGTTATTTTGGTGTGGCAGGTATCCTAGTGGTTAGAGCTTTGGGCCAGTAACTGTACGGTTGCTGGATCGAATCCCAGAGCTGACGAGGTAAAAATGTGTCATTCTGCACCTGAACAAGGCAGTTAACCCACTGTTACCCCGGTAGGCACTCATTGTAAATAAGAATTTGTTCTTAACTGACTTGCCTAGTTCAATGAAGGTTAAAAAATATTAATAGTGTTTTCCGTTTTTGCCTGTTGGCTCTCCAAAGTTCCCAATTTCTTTGGGTTTGATTGCGCAGCTGCCATAACTGTAAGCTATACACTAGCAAAAGCCCAAATATATTAAATTGTGTCAGCTGAGCTCATAGTGGATCTCATCATTCATTACGTTATTCAGTATGTGCAGCACTAAATCTGGTGGGAATACTGACCCGACAGGGAAAATGAATGGAGCGGTTTCCAGGCAGGCTGGTGGGGCAAAATTATCACAGATTAATCACATTGGTGACTTATTATAGCTTTTGAGCATTAATAAATACTAAAAGCTACATAATATAGCTTTAAGAACCGTATCATAAAGTGTGAACAAGGACGAATGTCAAGCCCAATGTCTTCTGTCTTTCAGGCACGGGACTGCAGATTCCCCCAGCAGCACAGCAAGCCCTGCAGATGGGTGGGGCCATTGCTATTGGTGCCATGGCCGCTGTATCAGGTAATAAAATTATGATTAATTGGACAAGGCTATCTGACTGCCATTATTGCTTTTCTCTGAGCTATTTGAGCTATTATCATCCAGCATTGATCAAATCTGTTGGTTTGCAAGTTAGACACTGATTGGTTGATTTGGTGTGACGAGCTGGTCTGTTGTGAGACTCGTGTTAGAATTTGGCTGGATTGAACAAATAAATAATAAGGAACATTAATAAATGTAACATTTCTAGCACATAGTTTAGTTATTTTAATGTTATATGATGCATTTTTATACTTAAATTTAAAAAAATGTTTTACTTTTAGCTGCCATGAATCCTGCCATGAATATGAACATGAATACAGCTATGAACTTACCCTCACAGCCACTTGCTACACACTGTTTCCAGCTGTCTAACATGTTCAACCCTCGGTCGTAAGTATTTAACATTTAATCAAGTTGTTCAATCTAGCATATTCGTATCCCAAGGAGGCCAGCTGATGAAAGTACACAAACTTAAGACTTCTTAGACCTTAAGATGTTATTTGTGGGTGATAATTTCCCATCTGATTTTACAGTGAAGATAACCCAGGCTGGGATGTTGACATTCAGCATGATGTCATTGAGGAATGCAACAAACATGGAGGAGTTGTGCACATATACGTTGACAAGAATTCCACTGAAGTAAGACTTTTAAGTGTATTTGAATGGTTTTGAAATGGTTGCTGTCTTAAATAGCAACTCAATAAAGTTATTATAATTTTTTTAGGGCAACGTGTATGTGAAATGTCCATCCGTTCCTGCTGCCATGGCTGCAGTAAACGCATTACATGGTCGATATTTTGCAGGTAAGAGGGACTGACTAAAGAATATGGTACTCAATTATGAATTGTCATTGACGCAGTCATTTAAAAATATATATGTTTTTTTCTAAACTGTCATAATATCCTTAACATTTTCTTCACAGGTAAAATGATCACAGCGGCATACGTCCCTCTCCCAACATATCACAACCTTTTCCCTGACTCTGTGAAGGCTACCCAGCTCCTGATCCCTCTTGCTCACTGATGATCTCTCACAGCAAGACATGAAAAACCCAGATTGGTGGGACACTGTATAATAGATTTTTTTCCCCTTCAATTTTCTCTTAAAAAATTTGACATTTTACAGTCTGTGGTCGTTTTTTCATTCCTGCAAGTTATGGCAGTATGTTTTTATTTTGTTAGTAGATGAAGTAAAAAAAAAAATTTTTGCTTTCCATATGCAAAAAATAATCCAAGCTTTACTTGCATAGCCACGTCCAAACATGTGTTGGGCATTGAGGGTGGAGTTTCAGCCAGTCTAAGAGTTCATACATTCTTGTGCTTGAAAGCTTTGATGGGCATGTTGTCCCTGATGAAGTGTACAACTTACAGTTGAAATCGGAAGTTTACATACACTTAGATTGGAGTCATTAAAACTTGGTTTTCAACCACTCCACAAATTTCTTGTTAACAAATTTAAAAAATTATAGACCTCCACAAGTCTGGTTCATATTTGGGAGCAATTTCCAAATGCCTGAAGGTAACACGTTCATCTGTACAAACAATAGTACGCAAGTATAAACACCATTGGACCACGTAGCCATCATACCGCTCAGGAAGGAGACGCGTTCTGTCTCCTAGAGATGAACGTACTTTGGTGCGAAAAGTGCAAATCAATCCCAGAACAACACCAAAGTACCTTGTGAAGATGCTGGAGGAAACGGGTACAAAAAATCCACAGTAAAACAAGTCCTATATCGACATAACACGAAAGGCTGCTCAGCAGCTAGGAAGAAGCCACTGCTCCAAAACCGCCATTAAAAGCCAGACTACGGTTTGCAACTGCACATGGGGACAAAGATCATACATTTTGGAGAAATGTCCTCTGGTCTGATGAAGCAAAAATAGAACTGTTTGACCTTAACGAGTATCGTTAAGTTTGGAAGAAAAAGGGGGAGGCTTGCAAGCCGAAGAACACCATCCCAACTGTGAAGCACGGGGGTGGAAGCATCATGTTGTGGGGGTGCTTTGCTACAGGAGGGTCTTGTGCACTTCACAAAATAGATGGCACAATGATGTAGGAAAAGTATATGGATATATTGAAGTAACATCTCAAGACATCAGTCAGGAAGTTAAAGCTTGGTAGCAAATGGACAATGACCCCAAGCATACTTCCAAAGTTGTGGCAAAATGGCTTCAGGACAACAAAGTATTGGAGTGGCCATCACAAAGCCCTGAACTCAACCCTATAGAACATTTGTGGGCAGAACTGAAAAAGTGTGTGTGAGCAAGGAGAACTGCAAACCTGACTCCGTTACACCAGCTCTGTCAGGAGTAATGGGACAAAATACACCCAACTTCTTGTGAGAAGCTTGTGGGAGGCTACCTGAAACGTTTGACCCAAGTTAAACCATTTAAAGGCAATGCTACCAAATACTAATTGAGTGTATGTAAACTTTTCACCCACTGGGAATGTGATGAAAGAAATAAAAGCTGAAATAAATCATTCTCTCTACTATTATTCTGACATTTCACATTCTTAAAATAAAGTGGTGATCATAACTGACCTAAAACAGGGAATTTTTACAAGGATTAAATGTCAGGAATTGTATAAACTGAGTTTAAATGTATTTGGCTATGGTGTATGTAAACTACCAACTTCAACTGTAGATACCCAGACATAAGAAAAGAGGATGTTGAATCTTTTTGGAAAGAAAAAATAAAATTCAAACATTGCCGTTTTGTTTATACATCAGAATATTTTTGGCCATTGTGGAGAGGTTGGAGTCTGTTTGATTGAGCTCCATGAGCTCTGGAAACGTAATGACTGATTTCATTTGTGGTCGTTTAGAGACCATTTGGTTTTTCAGTATATGTTTTCTAATCAAAATTAGATTTTATAAAGACCTTGATTAAAATGTATTTTAGTTACACTCAAGTAGTTTCTTTCCTTGCTCAATACTGTCTGTAAGCACATCATTCTATGATCCTCCCATTTGGTATAAGCATACATAATATACCCACAAAATATATACACTTCGAAGAAAATCAAAAACTTAATTGGAAAAAATGTCAATGCTGATTAGATATAGAATCCCAAAGAATCCCAAAACTCGGAGTTACTGATTTACTGGTCAGCCGAACAGGCAATATCGATATGTTATTAAAAATATTCTGTAGGCAACAGACTAATGTAAAGGTTGCTTTAAAGGGGCAATCTGCGAATATAACTTAGCTTAGTTCAACTGTCATGCCCCATCCCTCATCTTTTTACCAAAACTGGTGGGGTGAAACATTTTGTGTGAGGAAAAAAAACTTGTGAAAAAACAATATTCGGCTAAACAGTTAAAACATGTTTAGACAATTTAAGAATTTCCCACAAAATGTACTCTGTTTATTTCAAAGTAACAAACATTTCAGTATTACGAACAACGTCCATTACCAACTTATCTGAGATTCTACTGTAATTAAGCTTTGGTATGAATTTGGAGCAAAACTGGACTCTATGTAGGCTGTCCTTGTAAATAAGAATTTGTTTTTAACTGAATTGCCTAGTTAAATAAAGGTTCAATAAATAATAAAAATACAAATATATATATATACAGTGGGGAGAACAAGTATTTGATACACTGCCGATTTTGCAAGTTTTTCTATTTTTTTTCTAATTTTTATCATAGGTGCACTTCAACTGTGAGAGACTGAATCTAAAACAAAAATCCAGAAAATCACATTGTATAGTTTTTAAGTAATAATTTGCATTTTATTGCATGACATAGGTATTTGATCACCTACCAACCAGTACGAATTCCGGCTCTCACAGACCTGTTAGTTTTTCTTTAAGAAGCCCACCTGTTCTCCACTCATTACCTGTATTAACTGCACCTGTTTGAACTCGTTACCTGTATAAAAGACACCTGTGCACACACTCAATCAAACAGACTCCAACCTCTCCACAATGGCCAAGACCAGAGAGCTGTGTAAGGACATTAGGGCTAAAATTGTAGACCTGCACAAGGCTGGGATGGGCTACAGGACAATAGGCAAGCAGCTTGATGAGAAGGCAACAACTGTTGGCGCAATTATTAGAAAATGGAAGAAGATCAAGATGACGGTCAATCACCCTCGGTCTGGGGCTCCATGCAAGATCTCACCTCGTGGGGCATCAATGATCATGAGGAAGGTGAGGGATCAGCCCAGAACTACACGGCAGGACCTGGTCAATGACCTGAAGAGAGCTGGGAGCACAGTCTCAAAACCATTAGTAACACATTATTAAAATCCTGCAGCTCACGCAAGGCCCCTCTGCTCAAGCCAGCGCATGTCCAGGCCCGTCTGAAGTTTGCCAATGACCATCTGGATGATCCGGAGGAGAAATGGGAGAAGGTCATGTGGTCTGATGAGACAAAAATAGAGCTTTTTGGTCTAAACTCCACTCACGGGGTGTTTGGAGGAAGAAGAAGGATGAGTACAACCCCAAGAACACCATCCCAACCGTGAAGCATGGAGGTGGAAACATCATTCTTTGGGGATGCTTTTCTGCAAAGGGGACAGGACGACTGCACCGTATTGAGGGATGGATGGGGCCATGTATCGCGAGATCTTGGCCAATAACCTCCTTCCCTCAGTAAGAGCATTGAAGATGGGTCATGGCTGGGTCTTCCAGCATGACAACGACCCGAAACACAGCCAGGGCAACTAAGGAGTGGCTCCGTAAGAAGCATCTCAAGGTCCTGGAGTGGCCTAGCCAGTCTCCAGACCTGAACCCAATAGAAAATCTTTGGAGGGAGCTGAAAGTCCATATTGCCCAGTGACAGCCCCGAAACCTGAAGGATCTCTATAAGGAACCGTATGATCTCTGTAATTGCAAACAAAGGTTTCTGTACCAAACATTAAGTTCTACTTTTCTGATGTATCAAATACTTATGTCATGCAATAAAATGCAAATTAATTACTTAAATCATACAATGTGATTTTCTGGATATTTGTTTTATATTCCGTCTCTCACAGTTGAAGTGTACCTATGATACAAATTAGAGACCTCTACATGCTTTGTAAGTAGGAAAACCTGAAAAATCAGCAGTGTATCAAATACTTGTTCTCCCCAATGTATATATATTAACAAACCTAGCGCAATGGTCAATCTTACTGCAGCACTGTCGAGTTGTGGGTGTCAAATATATTTGCTATTTTCAAAGCGGGTTAATTATGGGCACAATAGTTAGTTTGACGATTGCTTGACCACTTCCAGGCCAATGAACGCCCTCTATGGCTTACAGTTTTTTTATCACTTTGGTGCAATTTTCACAACTCTTAACAAAAACTCAAAACAGATTATCGAGAAGGCAGTTGCTTAAAACTCTAAGCACATTTTCAATTGACTAAGTACATCAAACCAAATCACAGTCACTTTTTCACAACTTAATCAGTGTTTCATCTAGAAATACATGTTTCACATTGTAATACATGAATCTATAAAGTAATTTCCTCAAATGTACTATTATGATGATTGCTATGATGATTTAACGTCACAGTAAATGTTTAAAAAATTGGATATTGAAAAGATTAGAGATGCACTGGATGTAACAAATTAAATCAAAGTTTATTGGTTACATACAGAGATTAGCTGATGTTGCGAAATGCTTGTGTTTCTAGCTCATTCAGTGCAGTAACACAATATCAATACGCAAATAATCCAAAAATTCCACACTGCTTTCCTAAAATTGAATTGGCCAATACAGTACTGTAATACTGTAATATATGCAATTTACTTAGCAGGCACATTTATCCAAGTGACAACAATCCACCATTGTGGTATGTGACCCCAGTTGGATTCAAACCCACAACTCTGGTGTTGCTCGTGCCATGCTCCTATCAAGTGAGTCACAAACAGACCACAACAATACATGCAGTGTCTTCAGAAAGTATTCATACCCCTTGACTTATTCCACATTTTCTTGTGTTACAGCCTGAATTCAAAATGGATTAAATATATTTTTGTTTCTCCACCCATCTACACACTACCCCATAATGACAAAGTGAAAACATGTTTTTAGAAATGTTAGCAAATTTATTGAGAATGAAATAGAGAAATATCGAATTTACATAGAGTAACAGTCAAAAGTTTTTCTTTATTTTTACTATTTTCTACATTGTACAATAATAGTGAAGACATCCAAACTATGAAATAACACATGTGTGGTTCCCACCGTGAAGCATGGTGTGATGGTGCTTTGCTGGTGACACTGTCAGTGAATTTATTTAGAATTCAAGGCACACTTAACCAGCATGGCTACCACAGCATTCTGCAGCGATACGCCACCCCATCTGGTTTGCGCTTAGTGGGACTATCATTTGTTTTTCAACAGGAAAAGAACCCAAAACACACCTCCAGGCTGTGTAAGGGCTATTTGACCAAGACGGAGAGTGATGGAGTGCTGCATCCGATGACCTGGCCTCCACAATCACCCGACCTCAACCCAATTGAGATGGTTTGGGATGAGTTGGACTGCAGAGTGAAGGAAAAGCAGCCAACAACTGCTCGGCATATGTGGGAACTCTTTCAAGACTGTTGGAAAAGCATTCCAGGTGACTACCTCATGAAGCTATTTGAGAGAATGCAAAGCTGTCATCAAGGCAAAGGGTGGCCACTTTGAATAATCTAAATACATTTTCATTTGTTTAACACTTTTATACATGATAACATGTGTAATGTGATAGTTTTGATGTCTACTATTATCCAACAATGTGTAAAATAGTGAAAATAAAGAAAATCTCTTCAATGAGTAGTGGTATCAAAAATATTGACTGGTACTGTAAGTATTCACAACCCTAAGTCAATACTTTGTAGAACCACCTTTGGCAGCGATTACAGCTGCGAGTCTTTCTGCGTAAGTGTCTAAAAGCTTTCCAAACCCTGATTGTGCAAGATTTTCCCATTATTATTTTCAAAATTCTTTCATAAGCGCTGTTAAATGTGTTGTTGATCATTGCTAGACAACCATTTTCAGGTCTTGCCTTAGATTTGTAGGTAGATTTAAGTCAAAACTGTAACTCGGCCACTCAGGTACATTCACTGTCTTCTTGGTAAGCAACTCCAGTGTAGATTTGGCCTTGTGTTTTAGGTTGTTGTCCTGCTGAAAGATGAATTCATCTCCCAGTGTCTGGCAGACTGAACCAGGTTTTCCTCTAGGATTTTACATGTGCTTTTTATCCTGAAACACTCCCCAGTCCTTAACGAATACAAGCATACCCATAACATGATGCAGCCCCCAAACGGATGTGTTATGGCTTTACACCCCCTGCTGTAATGTGGCTAAAGAGTTACAGAGGGTGAGGGTGTTCTTTAATGGAAGTCTCTCAAATATAATCCAGTTAGAATCAGGAATTCCCCAGGGTAGCTGTTTAGGCCCCTTGCTTTTTTCAATTTTTACTAATGACATGCCACTGACTTTGAGCAAAGCCAGAGTTTCTATGTATGCGGATGACTTAGCACTATACACGTCAGCTACTACAGCAACTGAAATGTCTGCAACACTCAACAAAGAGCTGCAGTTAGTTTCAAGAGTGGGTGGCAAGGAATAAGTTAGCCCTAAATATTTCCAAAACTAAAAGCATTGTATTTGGAACAAAACACTCACTACACCCTAAACCTCAATAAATCTTGTAATAAATCATGTGGAAATTGAGCAAGTTGAGATGACTAAACTGCTTGGAGTAACACCAGATTGTAAACTGTCATGGTCAAAAAATATTGATGCAGTAGTAGCTAAGATGGGAGAAGTCTGTCTATAATAAAGTGATGCTTTGTCTTCTTAACAACACTATCAACAAGGCAGGTCCTACAGGCCCTCGTTTTGTCGCACCTTGACTACTGTTCAGTCGTGTGGTCAGGTGCCACAAAAAAAATTGCAATTGGCTCAGAACAGGGCAGCACAGCAGGCCCTTGGGTGTACACAGAGAGCTAATATTAATAATATGCATGTCAATCTCTCCTGGCTGAAAGTGGAGGAGAGATTGACTTCATCACTACTTTTATTTATGAGAGGTATTGACATGTTGAGTACACCGAGCTGTCTGTCTAAACTACTAGCACATAGCTCGGACACCCATGCATACCCCACAAGACATGCCACAAGAGGTCCCTTCACAGATAAAAAAAAAACAGATTAAAAAACACCTTTTGAAACAGCGGGGACTGTGAAGCAACACAATCACTGGCACAGACACATGCATATATACACACACACATAGTAACATATGCACTATACATACACATGGATTTAGTAATATAGATATATGGTAGTGGTGGAGTAGGGGCCTGAGGGCACACAGTGTGTTGTGAAGTCTGTGAATGTATTGTAATGTTTTAAAATTATTATATGTATTAACTGCCTTAATTTTGCTGCACCCCAGGAAGAGTAGCTGCTGCTTTGGCAGCAGCTAATGGGGATCCATAATAAATACAAATACAGATGAAGTAGTCATTCAAAAAGCATGTTCAACACTATTATTGCACACAGAGTGAGTCCATGGAGTTAGTATGTGACTTGTTAAGCACATTTTTACTTCTGAACTTATTTAGGCTTGCCATAACAACTTACTTATTGACTTGGGACATTTCAGCTTTAAATTTTTATTAATTTGTAAAAAGGAAAAACATAATTCCACTTTGGTATTGTATGTAGGCCATTGACAAAAAAAATCTCAATTTTATCGATTTTAAATTCAGGCTGTAACTCAACAAATTGTGGAAAACGTTTTAGGGGCTCCCGAGTGGCGCAGTGGTCTAATGCACTGCATCTCAGTCCTAGAGGTGTCACTACAGACCCTGGTTTGATTCCTGGCTGTTTCACAGCTGACCGTGATTGGGAGTTCCATAGGACGGCGCACAATTGTCCCAGCATCATCCGGGTTACGGTTTGGCCTTGGCAGGCCGTCATTGTAAATAGGAATTTGTTCTTAACGTACTTGCATAGTTAAAATAAAGGTTAAATAAACATTGTCTGAATACTTTCTGAAGGCACTGTAAGTACAATATTGTAAGATACAATACACGATTACAAGACGGAATGTATTCAGATCCCTTGACTTTCTCCACATTTTGTTACGTTACAGCCTTATTATAAAATTGATTAAATTTAAAAAAGCCTCGTCAATCTACACACAATACCCCATAATATTTCTAAATATTTTTTTGAAATGTTTGCAAATGTTTGTTTTTTTAAACAGATACCTTGTTTACATAGGTATTTAGATGCAACATTGAGCTCAGGTGCGTCCTGTTTCCATTGATCAGCTTTTTGATCAGCCTAGAAACATTCCATTGATGTTTCTAAAACTTGATTGGAGTCCACCTGTGATGAATTTGAATGATTGGACATGATTTGGAAAGGCACACACCTGTCTAAAAAGTTTTACAGAGTTGACCATGCATGTCAGAGCAAAAAACAAGCTATGAGGTAAAAGGAATTGTCCGTAGAGCTCAGAGACAGAATTGTATCGAGGCACAGATCTGGGGAAGGGTACCAGAAAATGTCTGCAGCATTGAAAGTCCCCCAAAACACAGTGGCCTCCATCATTCTTAAAACCTATTAAGGCTACCCCCCTACTTTTAATAATGACATATCAGGCAATTTCCGGCCAAACGTTCCCCTAGCGGGATGTATGTCCTAGACAGGTTAAATGGAAGACGTTTGGAACCACTAAAAAAGACTCTTCCTAGAGCTGGCGACCCAGCCAAACTGAGCAATCGAGGGAGAAGCGCAAATAACCTGATGGTCACTCTGACAGAACTCCAGAGTTCGTCTGTGGAGATGGGAGAATCTTCCGGAAGGACAACCATCTCTGCAGGACTCCACCAATCAGGTCTTTATGGTAGTAGAGTGGCCAGACAGAAGCCGCTCCTCAGTAAAAGGCACATGACAGCCCACTTGGAGTTTGCCAAAAGGCACAAGATTCTCTGCTCTGATGAAACCAAGATTGAACTCTTTGGCCTGAATGCCAGGGACTGTGAGATTAGTCAGGATCAAGGGAAAGATGAACGGAGCAAAGTACAGAGAGATCCTTCATGAAAACCTGCTCCAGAGCGCTCAGGACTTCAGACTGGGGCGAAGTTTCACCTTCCAACAGGACAATGACCCAGGAGTGGCTTCAGGAAAAGTCTCAATGTCCTTGAGTGGCCCAACCAGAGCCCGGACCTGAACCCGATCTAACATCTCTGGAGAGACCTGAAAATAGCTGTGCAGCAATGCTCCCCATCCAACCTGACAGAGCTTGAGAGGATCTGCAGAGATGAATGGGAGAAACTACCCAAATATAGGTGTGCCAAGGTTGTGGCGTCATACCCAAGAAGACTCGAGGCTGTAATCTCTTTCAAAAGTGTGTCAACAAAGTGCTGAGTAAAGGGTCTGAAAACGTATGTAAATGTGATATTTGCATTTCTAAAAACCTGTTTTTGCTTTGTCATTATGGGGTATTGTGTGTAGATTGATGGGGGGGGGGGCTGTTCAATCCATTTTATAATAAGGCTGTAACACAGCAGAATTTGGAAAAAGTCAAGAGGTCTGAATACTTTCCGAATGCACTGTATGATTGCCATCCCCATGAGTGTACCACCCTCCTTCAGGCCATGGATGAGGCATGCAATGACTTCAATCAAGATCTATCTCAGGCTTAGATTCACCAGGCCAAAATATTTTTTCCCAGGTGCATGAACAATGAGGATATTTACTGTGATTTCAATAAGCACCTATGGCCAAAGGCTCGAGACAGGCTTAATTCAAACTAGTGCCTGTTAAACATAGTTTAATTTATTTCATTTGATTACATCGTGAAAGATGTCTTTAATGATAATTATGGAAATGTGATGCTCAGTAAATTTGTATGGGTAGTTCGTTTATTGCCTAATTTGAAAACAGTGTAATGTACTGTAATTTACAGTGCTGTAGCATACTACTTTCAAAGGCCAATATAGATAATGTTTTGCTGTTGGATTTACTGGTTATTACAATAACTTAATTCAAAATATCTAATATGTATTATTATTTATTACAAATGCCAATGCAGCATCTATTTTTCCTGTGGTCTATCAAAATTAAGGCAGTTATATTCCATTTTAAAAACATTACAATACATTTCACAACACATTAACTGTTTGCCCTCAGGCCACTACTCTGTCACATATCTGCAACAGAATCCATGTCTACATGTGGGTATAGTGCGCATGTTGTCATATGCGTGTGTCTGTGACTGTGTGTCTCTTCATATTCCCTGTTGTTCCATGAGGTGTATTTTTATCTGTTTTTTGATCAGATTTTACTGCTTGCATGATTTACTTGTGGAATAGTGATGTGGAATAGATGTGATATGAGTAGAGTTCCATATTACTGTGCATCTCCCATCGTCTGTTCTGGACTTGGGGACTGTGAAAAGACCTCTGATGGCATTATATTCTGTTTTGGTGAATAAACCAATGTACTCATTATATTTCACAGTAAAAATATGTTTTGGATCAATAGATGTGTGGTGAAAGATGTCTACAAAGAAAATGAATGCACAATGAAAGGTTTTGAATGTAAGAGTGGCTAGTACAAGTGTTACCCGTTTGGAGTTTTGTACTAAGAGTTTTGAAAATTCACCACATACTTGAAAATAGTACCAAAGCGATAAAAAAAACTGTAATACTGATTCGCGGTTGTCTCAAGTTGTGTATGCTGTTGACGGTTTGCGTTATCATCAACTCAAATTTCGCTTGAGGGCACGGAATATTCACATATTAGTGGATTGATGCCTTTATTAAATAGCATACAGTAACGAATAATAGCAACAGTAGAATTGCATCCAGTTTTGCTAAATATGTTTGGCGTTTGCAGTCCACACTGTTCTAGATGGCTTCATCATGTACTGTTGGTATTTTACACATTACATTCACGCATCTCCAAAAGTAAAAATATTGTGCTTCTAAAAATTGTATTGTATATGTGAGGTACATACTCAATAGGCAAGATATCTGCTGTTGATATGGTATTATAGGACTGAACAATGTAAATATGTTGGATGAGCCCCAGCTATCAATGAGGAATCGGCCCAGAAGCCTCTTCCGGGGGGCTGGAACTGATTGAATCGGCCCGGTGTCAAGATAAATGACTGCTCAGAATCAGCTAAGTACGTCGGGCCGTTTCCGTCTATCGGAATTCAGCTGACTTTGCCGGCATTTTACCAGAATCCCCTAGAAGCAGCCCGTTGCAAATAAAAAAAATGTTATACAAAATTACCAGATTTGTCATTTTAAATATTACTATTATACCTTTTATACATGTAAATTTATACCCATCCACAAAAAAACATTTTGTCAGACGAAACACCATACACCTGGTGACCATGTTAGCGTGCATGCGCCTGGCCCGCCACAGGAGTCACTACAATGCGATGGAACAAGGACATCCCGGCCTGCCAAACCCTCCCCTAACTCGGACGACGCTGGGTTAATTGTCCGTAGCCTCATGGGTCTCCCGGTCACGGCCAGTCACGGCACAGTGTCTTAGACCACTGCACCACTCGGGAGGCTCAATCCACAAAGTGTTTAATGCTTATCAATTGCCCTGCACAAAGTATCAAAATACTACACAGGACTCTAAAAGAATTCAATTTAAATGTTAAAGGTATTTTTTGATCACAAAAACTGAGGAAATATGGAAAAATAAATAATGAAATGTTAATTATATAAAGCAGCCCATGTAATTATCTGCCAGAGAGTAGCCCCAATCGCCCCGAGCCCCAAGTAATACATTTGGGCCAGATAATTCACACCGGAATCGGCCCGGAGCCCCAAGTAAAATATACATTTGGGCCAGATAACTCTCACCGGAATCGGCCTGAGCTCAATCCCCACATCCTAGTCATAAGTAATACTGCCGAAGGCGGCCCAGACTTGGCCCACATGACATCAGCCGAGACTGACTCTCAGCCGAGTGCCCCGACTCTCAGCCGGAATCGGCCCAGATCCACTGTGCTAGCTGGGGTGTATATGTGAAAATGGGGATAGATACAGAAACACGCAAAATGAAGAAGGCTATGCAGGTGTGAAAATTGTCTAAACCTCCAAAACTGCACTCACGAGTAAAAAATAAAAAAATCTTGATAGGCTGCTTGGCGTATACATAGCCAGGATAAAAAAGACGCAATGGAGCATTGCTGTTGAACTCGGCTTCGTTATAGTTGGTAAGCCTACAGAGGACTTTCTAATCAAATAGAACAGAAAACAACTGAAATATTTCAAAATATGAGGGTCACAAGCATCATCACATCTCTCTTGGAAAATGTCAGAGCCCCAGTTTGAC
Source organism: Oncorhynchus kisutch (assembly GCF_002021735.2). Classification (NCBI taxonomy): domain Eukaryota; kingdom Metazoa; phylum Chordata; class Actinopteri; order Salmoniformes; family Salmonidae; genus Oncorhynchus; species Oncorhynchus kisutch. Next base: position 22,457,219 of record NC_034178.2, read on the forward strand.
AAGAGCGCCATTCTTAGCGCCAGCCAAAAATAGAGCCCCTTATTCCCCTTAATGTCTGATCTTTAATTGGCTTACATGTTGGCACTTTAAATGGATTACAACAATTGTTATGTCATCCCTGTACATCCTTGCCAGGTCCTGAGGCAAGCTGAGCATTTTCGACAAGCGTCTTGGGTCCACAGTACCAAAGCCATCACTCCCTAAAGCATGTCGGATCAGATGTGTTGCAGAGTTCTCATCCTCTAAAGCAAAAATGGCTCTGCTTTTCCTCTCCTGGAGCAACCTGTGCATCTGTCCCAGTGTGAAAGACAGCCCAGATACAGGTTTCTGCCAGTGTAGACCAGTCAGATGTTCTCCTATGACCTGCACCACAGTTTGCCTGTGCATCAGCTCCCATAGTCCATCAGTTGCCATGATCAGAAACTTGTCCTTTGGCCTCAGTGTGTGGATTGTCACCTCTGGCTCAGCAATGAGATATGGTGGCGTGTGGTAGTTAGGTGGGAGCATCTTAAACTCATTGGCAGAGAAGATGTCTGGTCTTGTTTCATACACCCGGTTCAACATTTCACCACTCCATTTAAACTTCATGTCTCCGAACCCTCTGAAGGGCATGAGGAGGCCCAGTAGCCTGTCGTGTTTGACTACCGTCTTGTGTTCGAGCGCAGGGTGCTCCGATAGAACCCTCTGCAACTCGTCTGCGTTTTGGGCATTGTGGTCGTTACTGATGGTGTGTGCTGACCATGTCCCGTTCTCCTCTTGGACTCCCAGCACAGCCCTGCTATCCCCCAGGTTGGCCACATGCAGGTCATCTCCATCCACATGGACGACACATGCTGTGCACCCTGACAGAGCCACCCGAAGAGGGGTGAAGTGGGAAAAGGGGACCCCAAAGTCCACCTGGGCCTCAAGTGAAATGTCATTGTCCAACCTCTTGAATGCATTCATCAAAGCCATTTGGACGTCCCTGTCCTCATCCTCCTCTAGATCGATCCTCTCTTGCCAGTATGTCCTAAGGCTGTTGAAGTAAAGCTTCCCAGAGTCTCTGCTGGTATGGTCATTTGGGTGCTTGTGCCACTGTAGCATGGGTAACACCGGCCTTTCATTCTCAACTGCATCCTCAATGTCCATTAAGGTCTTCACTGGGAGTAGAGCCACAGCAATGTAGTAGAAGAGCCTTTCACTGACTGCCTGGGCGCACGCATAACCTGCATGTCCATCGAAAACCCCCAAAAGCATTCCCCTACTCTGGAGACAAGTCGCTGCACTCCTGCGGTCCTCATTCAGAGCATTTGATGCCAAGATGTTACTATCTAACCCTAAAATTGAGTTAACAGAGTTTCGTCCATCATATCCATTGACTTTATAACTGTACTCATTAGCTTTTAAGATGTGGTTGATTTTAGAAAGAGGCATCTGACTGGTCTGATGGTTGTCTCTGTATTTTCTCCCATTGATTGTTTCTGCTGGGTTGTTGATACCGATCAAATCTACTGGAGGTCTGGAAGAATGACACAGTCTAGTATCAAAGCCAAGTAATTTAATTTGGGTCAAGCAGCTTTTCCTTATCATTCTTAACCTGTACATGGCCCAGTATTGTTTGAGGTGTTGAAAGCAAAGCGGGGGTACCATCTTTAGAACTTGGAGTTTTCAAACGCCACCTGTCAATAAAGCAAGCATGTCAATAGAATTTAATTAAATGTGATTTACAGTACCCTGAGGGTTCACCTCAATTGAAAAATGCCCCCCCCCAGGATGCTTCTTCCCGAGAGCTAAAGAACCATATCACATTCTGCACAAATCAGTCTCCTGGCAGCCTATGTGGAATGTGTTGGTATCCTTTGTGGAATGTATTTTAAGACATGATTTTTGTACATTTGTTGTTGATTTTATGCTTTCTTACTTCCCATTAGTTGATGTAACCTATGAACCTTGATGTTTATTTTTTCTTTATTTAACTAGGCAAGTCAGTTAAGAACAAATTCTTATTTTCAATGACGGCCTAGGAACAGTGGGTTAACTGACAGATTTGTACCTTGTCAGCTCGGGGATTTGAACTTGCAACCTTTCAGTTACTAGTCCAACACTCTAACCATTTGGCTACCCTGCCGCCCCATGTAATCGTCATATATATGCTGCCATATCCTACCCTGAAGAGATAGTTACAACAGACATGAGACAATTATAAGTGTCTGTGACAGCATGGGCAGTGCCATTGAGGCTACAACTCATACGAATCCCGACCCAGTTGACTACTTTGTATACTTTAAAATGCCTGAAGCATGGTGGACGCCCTCAATGACACTGCCCATGCTAAAATGGCCACTCGAGGCCTCTATCATTCTCTGTGGTTACAGTAGACAAAGAAGTTTGAACAACATGCCTTTCACCGTAAAGTAGCACATGTACAGTTGTTCAGCTATTGGGAAGAGGCTTCAACAAAATCAGGTCACACAGCCACTGCATTCTTCTTTTAAGTACACTCTTTCCAAAAGTTGTTTTCTATCCAAACTATTCGTTCTCGATCTTATTTCATTGAAAGAATGTGTTAATTATTGACAATGACCCTTGAGACATGATTAGACTATTACATACTAGACTACATGTAGACTGTAGTAGTAAACCAGTGCAACAGACAACAATTGACAGTTCTGTGTACAGTTACAGCACTTTATTTTACTGTTTGAAGTTGAAGTTCTGTACCCATCCTCTCCACATAATTTTCAATTGACCACAGAGCTTGAACTTTCAAGACATTCAACTTTCATGTTTTAAATGTCCTTATACATTTCCAAAGTATACACAAGAACACCTTTAGACATTTGGCTCATACTTGGTCACCTTACCTGCTGTAGCCGATGAGTTACTCTGAGCAGTTCTTGAGAACAGAACAGTTAGGTTATATTTTAATTAACTTGGGTAGACTACTTTGTTCCCATGCTTAATATATTGTAGGATGAATCTGTTTTGGACGATTATAATGTGCTGTCAGAAGCTGATATTTCCTCCCCAAAATGTGACTATAGACAGGCTCTCAATTGTAAGAATTGGTTTGAGTATACAGAACATCACATGTGCAATAAAGTGTGACCTTTGAAATGAGAATATTCATATCTGGTCTAGAAATAGGTAATCTATAAACCAATGGAAGCTTGAAAGACATGCATTGTAAATATTGCATAAAATCCATGGGACAATGGATGATTGACAGGTAAGAGAATATCATAATGAATTTTAAAAGCCTCATAACATCCCAAAGTTCTCTGACTTCTTTACTTCTCTTTTCTACTTCTGTACACATTTATTCCTTCACTCACACACAAAATAATCAATTTGGCCAATATTTAAGGACGACGAAACAAACAAAGGGGTTTGCAAACTAGACTAATCCATATGACCTCTATTTAAATTGGTGGATATAATAAACTTCCGTTAAATGCCACGTCCGTAAACGTACAAACATTGAGAATGGACCAATTAAGTGTCTACATATAAGCAGTCAGTACACCCATGTCTTGTCCTTTCCGTCTTGTGTTGGGAGAGGCGATTCACCTTATTTAAGGACCCGGAAACAAAACTGTTATGTTTGTTCTTTATATAATGACAAACCGGGCGTAGGTTTAACTACTTTTAATGAACATATACTTCAGCTAGAAAACACAATTTTTAGCCACCTGCCCCCCGCATAGCCTGCCGGGTAACGTAGTCTAAATGTTATTAACACATAACAACACATCTTCTTTCCTTTAAAAGAAAACTGCTTTTCCATGTAACTACACGTCACATCACATTTGTTTAATCAACCTGCATAACATGCCATCAGTTCAGGTAGGTGTCTTGCACTTTTGTCGTGTCGCTGTTTTTGTTTGTCTTTCTGTTTTCCCTTCGAGTTTGACTTTGTGAGCACCTCTGGGTGTTAGCAAGTCCTCATTGATTGGGTAGGTTGGTTCTGATGCGACGTCCCATCAACATTTGTGCAGGTGAAAGTCCGTTCTGCAGCGGTGCGCTGCGGTAGATCATCATATTTTTTAGGAAATCCTCCTTTCCATCGTGTGCCTTTTTCATCAGACCTTTGACAATTTTGACTGAACTCTCTGCTAAGCCATTGGAAATTGGGTAGTTGGGGCTGGAGGTGTTGTGTCGGAATCCCAAGTCATTAGCGAACGATCAGAATTCTGAACTTGAGAACTCCGGGCCATTGTCCGAGTACAGTTCAGACGCAACCCCATGTCTTGCAAAGACTCATTTCAGGTAGGTGATTACAGCTCTGCTGGAAGTAGTTGGCAGTGTGGCTATTTCAGGGTAGTTTGAGTAGTAGTCGGTAACAACAGTGTGACTTTTGCCATTGCAGTCAAAAAGGTCAACTCCAACTTTGTAGTAGGGTCTGTTGGGTACTGGATGAAGCATTAGCGGCTCTGCTTGCTGCTTTGGCCTGTAGGTCAAACACATTTCACATGAAGCAGTGGTCTGGCTGATTTCCTGGTTCATTCTTGGTCAGCACATTACTTATCGTATTCGCCGTTTACCACTTGTGTATTTTCTGTAGCATTTCTTTGCGTAGTGTTATGGGAATGACAATCTTGTTGCCTTTCAACACTATGTAATCCACAACGGTGAGCTCTGCTCTGCACATCCAGTAATCCTGTATTCTCCTTGGACAGTTGTTTTTCTGTGTGGGCCATCCTATCAGTGTTGTGTCTTTCAACTCTGTCATTGTTTGGTCAGCTGCAGTCTCTCTTTTGATCTTCTCCATTCTCTCAGAAGACACCGTAAGTGATGATACGATCATGTCAACATAGGCCTGAACCTCAGTGTTTTTCTGTGTGTCGAGGCTCTCCTTGTCGACTGCTCGAGAAAGAGTGTCGCCGGCGAACATAAACTTTCCCGGGATCAAGATCATCTTCACATAATACTTTTGCTGTCTGATCAACATTCTCTGGATTCTCATTGGACAATCATTCAGTGGCTTAGACATGATTGACACCAATGGTTTGTGGTCGGTTTCTACTTCGAAGTCTCGTCAGTAGACGTATTGGTGAAACCTTTCGCAAGCGTATGTGCTCGCCAGTAGTTCTTTCTCTATTTGTGCATACCTTGTCTCTGCGCCTGTCAAGGCTCTGGACGCATAAGCGACGGGTTGCCATGTGTCGTCATGCAGCTGAGGAAGTACTGCTCCCAAGCCAAACTGTGACGCGTCTGCAGAATTCCTTGTGCTTTTCTCTGGATCATAGAACATGAGCACTGGCTCTTCTGTGATTGTCTTCTATAGGTTTTTGAAGCAGTTTTCCTGTTCATGGGACCATTCCCATTTGTTTTTCTGTTCCAGAAGACATCTGAGTGGAGCGGTGTGATACTGTTGCATCTAGGTGGCAGGTGTAGGAGTCAGGCGCAGGAGAGCAGGGATGTCTGAGAAGCGTGTTTTAATAGGAAAGTCCACCAACACAGGAATGGCACGATCGAAAAGGTACAACGCCCTCGACAACATAGAACCAACAGAACGCCCTCCACTCCTCGAATGTGCTCGAAGATAATGTGGATTGTCTTGTGGTAGACCTCTGGCACTGAGAGAATCCCATATGGTAGATGAAGAAATATGTACCTAACCTCAGGTGTGTTGAATGTGCATAGCCTTGAGCTTGCATCATCTAGCTTCATTTGCCAGAATCCTGATGAGGCATCAAGCTTACTGAACCACTTTGCTCCAGCAAACTGCGACATTATCTCTTCTCTGGTTAGAAACTTGAAATGCTTTTTCTTGATTGCTTTGTTGAGATCTCTCAGGTCTAGATATATCCTGAGATCGGCGTTCTTTTTCACCACAATAACCAGTGAGCTTACCCAGTCTGTAGGTTCATCCATTTTTGTGATGACGTCCATCTTTTCCATGCGTCCGAGTTCGTCCTTGAGCTTTTTCCTCAGTGCAAATGGAACTTTTCTGCATACAGGCACAACTGGAGTAATTTTGTCATCAGTACATATTTTGTGTTCTTCTGGTAAACGTGACATTCTGGCTTGGTACAAAGTACTCCTCATATTTAGCCATTAGCACAGTCAATGTCAAGTTTGCCTCGTCTTGCTGAAAGCTATTGTAAATGTCCAATGCATCCTCTCCAATAACATGCAGAAAAATGGAAGCTTTCCATTTGTTATCATCCCCCCCTGCACCACTGGCTGCTAGATAGATATTGAGTCTCTAATTGAAACGTTTCCAATTGTCAGCTAGATTGCCTGCTAACTGCATAGGAGTAGGAGGACTAAGCCTATCCATGACAGAGAACAGGAACAGTGTCAATTTCTCTTACTTCAGTATGTTGCTCATCAACTTGCTCGTCAACAGATTCCAATGCAGCCTCGCTCTCGCTGCTGTCACTCTCGCGGCTCGTTGCCCTCACTCTTGCAAGCTAGCATCTTCGACTACTCATGTCACTTGATTTGTGGGAGAATGTTCAATTTTCTTCTCTGAAATTTGCAGTTACTCCTTTCTTTTCTCTGTCTCGTCTTAGCTACTACCAATCTGACACCATGATATGTTTGTTCCTTGTATAATGACAACGTTTAACTACTTTGAATGAACATATACTTCAGCTAGAAAACTCCATGTTAAGCCATGCAAGGCATTCTTCAACCACCTGTCCCCCGCATAGCCTGCTGGTGTAACAGTATAGCTTCCGTCCCTCTCCTCGCCCCTACCTGGACTCGAACCAGGACTCGAACCAGAACCTCTGCACACATCAACAACAGCCACCCTCGAAGCACCGTTACCCATCGCGTCACAAAAGCCACAGCGCTTGCAGAGCAAGGGGAACAACTACTTCCCGTCATAGCCTGTTTCCTCTCTAGGTTTCTTCCTAGGTTTTGGCCTTTCTAGGGAGTTTTTCCTAGCCACCATGTTTCTACACCTGCATTGCTAGCTGTTTGGGGTTTTAGGCTGGGTTCCTGTTCAGCACTTTGATATATCAGCTGATGTAAGAAGGGCTATATAAATACATTTGATTTGATTCAAGGTCTCAGAGCGAGTGATGTCACCGATTGAAATGCTATTAGCGCGCACCCCGCTAACTAGCTAGCCATTTCACATCGGTTATACTGGGTAACGTAGTCTAAATGTTATTAACACATAACAACATAAAAACAATGTCTGAATGTTCTGTTTTGTGGAGGACTTCCGTTGTGGCATTCTTGTCGTTTTGCGAACGTTAGCTAGCTAGCTGCAATCTGCAAATCCTGACAACTTTGTGCAGGACCATCTCTTCCCAAGGTTCCATGGGAACTCAGCAACCACATATGGCAAGGAGAACAAGCAGGTGGCCTACACATGGATAGAGAGCTGTGGGTTTAGTCTGGAGAGTAGAGGCACAGTAGTGAGTGTCAAGAGCCATGGCTTTCTGCAAGCCCCGATGGAGTGTTAAACTCTAAGAAGTGTGAGTCTGACTGAACTGTGTGAGCCTGGCTGAACTGATGATGTTATCCCTAAACTGAAGGCATTCTATTTCACAGATATGCTGCCAAGGAGTTCCAGTCAGGCAGACTAACTCTGTGCTCCAAACATGTTCATTTGTGGTATCTGGGCTTGGGTCATAATACTTTGTTTTTGAATAGTTCTTATTTTGTGCCTAGTAAAGCTCACTCTGTCAGCTCCACCTTATTATCGAAGCATAACTCTTGGTGTTTTGTTTTTTTGCACAGTTCTCTTCATGTGCACATTTACCTGATAATATTTGCATAATTCTTCTTGTTTTTTTTGTCTTGCCTTGTACAGCTTGCTTCATACATGTTTATCTAATGGCTAAGGATAACTCCTTATGATTTATACATATATTTATTGTACCTTGTATAGCTCTTTCTTCTCATATGGCACTCCATGAACTTACCTAAGCATACCGTAACTCATCTCCAAGAGTTTAAAATGTGTTTTCAGTTTGATTCTGGGTTTGGTTTTCAAGGTCACAAATGAACAAAACAGTGTGGCACTTGATAAACAGTTGTCTTCCTTCTTGGTCTGTTAGACATGTTGGTGTTGAAGAAAATGTATTTTAAATAGATTTTAGAAGGCATGATAGTGGCACCTAGTGGATGCCTGTAATTATCAGGAACAGGCAAAGTTACAGTACATTTCAAATGTAAGACCATTAAAATGATTCAGATTAAACAGGAAATACAGTGAGGCAAAAAAATATTTTGTCAGCCACCAATTGTGCAAGTTCTCCCACTTAAAAAGATGAGAGAGGCCTGTAATTTTCATCATAGGTACACTTCAACTTTGACAGACAAAATGAGGAAAAAAATTCCAGAAAATCACATTGTAGGATTTTTAATAAATTTCTTTGCAAATTATGGTGGAAAATAAGTATTTGGTCAATAACAAAAGTTTATCTCAATACTTTGTTATATACCCTTTGTTGTCAATGACAGAGGTCAAACGTTTTCTGTAAGTCTACACAAGGTTTTCACACACTGTTGCTGGTATTTTGGCACATTCCTCCATGCAGATCTCCTCTAGAGCAGTGATGTTTTGGGGCTGTTGCTGGGCAACACGGACTTTCAACTCCCTCCAAAAAAATTATATGGGGTTGAGATCTGGAGACTGGCTAGGCCACTCCAGGAGCTTGAAATGCTTCTTACGAAGCCACTCCTTTGTTGCCCGGGCGGTGTGTTTGGGATCACTGTCATGCTGAAAGACCCAGCCACGTTTCATCCTCAATGCCCTTGCTGATGGAAGGAGTTTTTCACTCAAAATCTCACGATACATGGCCCCATTCATTCTTTCCTTTACACGGATCAGTCGTCCTGGTCCCTTTGCAGAAAAACAGCCCCAAAGCATGATGTTTCCACCCCCATGCTTCACAGTAGGTATGGTGTTCTTTGGATGCAACTCAGCATTCTTTGTCCTCCAAACACCACGAGTTGAGTTTTTACCGAAAGTTCTATTTTAGTTTCATCTGACCATATGACATTCTCCCAATCTTCTTCTGGATCATCCAAATGCTCTCTAGCAAACTTCAGACGGGCCTGGACATGTACTGGCTTAAGCAGGGGGACACGTCTGGCACTGCAGGATTTGAGTCCCTGGCGGCGTAGTGTGTTACTGATGGTAGGCTTTGTTACTTTGGTCCCAGCTCTGTGCAGGTCATTCACTAGGTCCCCCCGTGTGGTTCTGGGATTTTTGCTCACCGTTCTTGTGATCATTTTGACCCCACGGGGTGAGATCTTGCGTGGAGCCCCAAATCGAGGGAGATTATCAGTGGTCTTGTATGTCTTCCATTTCCTAATAATTGCTCCCACAGTTGATTTCTCCAAACCAAGCTGCTTACCTATTGCAGATTCAGTCTTCCCAGCCTGGTGCAGGTCTACAATTTTGTTTCTGGTGTCGTTTGACAGCTCTTTGGTCTTGGCCATAGTGGAGTTTGGAGTGTGACTGTTTGAGGTTGTGGACAGGTGTCTTTTATACTGATAACAAGTTCAAACAGGTGCCATTAATACAGGTAACGAGTGGAGGACAGAGGAGCCTCTTAAAGAAGAAGTTACAGGTCTTTGAGAGCCAGAAATTTTGCTTGTTTGTAGGTGACCAAATACTTATTTTCCACCATAATTTGCAAATAAATTCATAAAAAATCCTACACTGTGATTTTCTGGATTTTTTTCCTCATTTTATCTGTCATAGTTGATGTGTGCATATGATGAAAATTACAAGCCTCTCTCATCTTTTTAAGTGGGAGAACTTGCACAATTGGTGGCTGACTAAATACTTTTTTGCCCACTGAATATATATACACACACACACACAGTATCTTATGTGGATAAAAATATAATGTGTAAAGTTACATTTCAGTTGTATGAACAATCTCACTGTTTAGTCGGCATCCTCATGGATGATCTCACCCTGCATGTTAACAAATGCTGAACGGATTCTAATGACTTTGTCAATTTTGTGTGTCAGGTTGATGGGAACAGTCTGGGAGAGGATTTTGAACACGTGTCGTCTGATAACTCTCAACATGTGTACGCACATTTGCTATCCTTCTCGTGCTTGTGACATCCTCGTCAGACAGCTGGTCTGCATTGTGTTCTAGATTATCTCCCTAGGAAGTAATGGAATGTAGATCCTCATGTGCTCCTTCACTTGTGTCAATCCAACTGGAAAGGATTCTGCTCACTGCTCCCTGGGACACAGCAAAGCGTTCAGCAAAATCACCCTGGAGTAGATTCGGCTTCATCAAGGTTATCAGTATTTGATCAGTGATATGCATCTTGAAGTTAGCCGTTAAGGATTTTTGCAGAAATGCTACATGGTCAAAGAAAACACCAAGAGTAAGGCCAGTATACAACACTGAGCTAGTGTCATTCTTCAGGATGGTGTGGGTCAATGGCTCTGCACCACCACATTGGATTTGTTTGTGGCAGGTGGGCTTGTTTTTTGTTAGTTTTTTTTACCCCTTTTTCTCCCCAATTTCGTGGTATCCAATTGTTGTAGTAGCTACTATCTTGTCTCATCGCTTAACAAAATAAAATACACAGACAGCCTACTGGTCATGGTTAGGTTAAAAAAAAGAAAACACTTGAACCTTTAATAATTTAGATAGATTCATGAGCATCCACAGTGGCATGCCAGCAATGATGGAGATAATCATGGCATTGGGGAGACATTGTCAAACAGAAGTTGTTGGATAGCTAACACTGTGAGGACTAACTAGCTAGGCTAGTTAGCAAGCAACTCTGTATCAACTCTGTATAGCTAGCTATGTGAGTACGTTAGGCAACAGTTAGCTATTTACAGTATGTTAGGACTTACACCATGCCAAAACGGATGCGCGTGTGCGCCATCATGCGCAAATTGATTTTGTCCCCCCACACCAAACACGATCACGACACGCAGGTTTAAATATCAAAACAAACTCTCAACCTAATATATTAATTTGGGGACAGGTCGAAAAGCATTAAACAATTATGGACATTTAGATAGATAGCTTGCTGTTGTTAGCTAATTTGTCCTGCGATATAAACATTGAGTTGTTATTTTACCTGAAATGCACAAGGTCCTCTACTCTGAAAATGTATCCACATAAAACGATCAACCGAATCGTTTCTAGTCATCTTTCCTCCTTCCAGGCTTCTTTTTCTTCTTTGGATTTTATATGGCGATTGGCAACTAGTTTTCATAATAAGGTGCATTACCACAACCGACCTCAGTTCATCTTCCAATCACCCACATGGATATATGTTCCTAAAAACCAATGAGGAGATGGGAGAGGCAGGACTTGCAGCGCGTTCACAAATAGAATCAACTTCTATTTTAGAGCCTGGCAAAGCAGACGCTCGTTTGCGCGTGCGAGCAGTGTGGGTGCAATGATTGAATAACATGTATGTGTAAATTTATTTTGCAGCGCTCGTGAAAGCGACCAGTGTGGTCAGCAAGTTTGGAGTGGCTACCTACTACTAACATAGTTAGCTAAGCTAGCTAACTTCTGTCTGATTCAGGACACCCCATCTGTGACGATAGCTTGCGTGAGTAGCAGCTAGCTAACAGCTGTACAGTACCTGTGTTTGTTAATGTCCTGATGATATGTCGCCTTCTGGTCTGTACTGAAGCATCATACCCCAGCCACTTCTCAGGGAAAGGATAGAATGGACACATTACATTTTTAAAGCTTTAAAAAAAAAAAAAACTAGTTCATTGCATCCGCCGTGCAGCCCAGTTTCATAATATGACCATATTTCCCAGCTGCTTGTCATCTTTTTGAAGTAGTCACGAAACAGCAGGCCTTATTTTAGGACATTTTTCCCCCTGCCAGCTCCTATTATTTATATTGAGCATCTTGGCACCAACTCCCCTTTCGAATGCTCAATTCCCTGCTTATTGTTCTACGTCACAATGCCTGCTTCGTTATTGTTGGCAATGAGACCTGCTCATGTTATTTATAGTTAAAAATGTAAACAACAACAAAAAATACTCATGGAACTCTGAGGTCGTCCCATTGTTTCCTATAGGAGAAATATAGGCATGTCTGTCTATTTCGCTAAATATCTCGCAATGTGCATATTTGGATTTTTTCAAGTCGGACGACATTTTAGTCATGAGAATCTCCTCTTTCTAATTATGTAAGTCTGGGCAGCGAGCTCGGTTGTCATCAAATGCTAGCCCCAAAATACATTTTGCCCTTGGAACGCTGAGCTCCCCCCATTGTTTTCCTAGGTAGAGGCATGCCGGTCTATTTCTCAAATATCTCATGTGTATATTTAGATTTTTCAAGTTGAGCACCATTTTAATCAAGATAATCTCTTCTTTGTAATTATGTAAGTCTGGGCAGCGAGCTCGTTTGTTATCGATCACTAGACCAGAAATAGTCCGAAGTTTTAATTTTTCCCCTATTTTCTCATTACGCAAGCATAAGCACAGTTGACACCATCGAGGTGCGGATGTTACGAACAGATTGTTGTGGTAAAATAAAAAGTGATCTTTTTTTGTGCCATTTAGGCGAAATAGAATTCTAAGCATCACTCCAAAACAGGCTCTGCGAACGTTTGATTCCATTCATGTTCTATGGGCTCGTGCTAGTGTTCCAGTTTAGCCAACGTTCTGAAGCCGTTTTTCAGCCTTGGGTGAATTTTGACTCGTTCTATTGTCCAGCCTAGAAAGGATTCTCTTGTCCACGAAGTGATAGGAACAGATCGGTTTGATAGGACAGGTCGGTTTGGTAGTTTCTTCAAGTTCAATGCTCAAAGCCAAGAGACTCCTCATCCTTAGGAGGTGGGTGCAAATCAAAAGGCGCTTCACAACTGCACTCCAATCTCAAAAAAGTTTGGTGGTCAAAACCCTCCTGCTCCATAAACAGCTTCCGTTTCTGCCAGTTATTGTGGCATCCCCTTACCGAACATAAAATGCCAATTTTTTGTGAATTCATGTTTGGGAAGTTGTGAGAAGTGACCCTGCCCATATTTCCATCGAAAATTAGGTGAATACGGACCACCCCAAACAATTGCAATCAGTTGGTCAGAAAGTTCAAATCAATGTTTCATATCGTGGTGTAGATGAACTGCATTGAAAATTACACAATAACGCAAGATCACATTTCCAGCACGGCCGAAAACCAGACCTCCCTTGCCCGCCATAGGAAGCAAATGGTAATTAATAAAGAATAAGTGAGCATTGCATTTGCAGATCCTAAATCTGAACGAGCTACTGCAACTCGTGGCTAAGCTGGCTACCTTGACTGGCTAAGGCTAGCCTGTAATCGCGCTGCTAGTCCGCAAGCCCGTTCCAGGTGGACTTCATTGCTTCTTCATTTATGGGTGTATTACAATGGAGAGTTAACAGAACATATTAGCATAATTTGTTCAGATTATTTGATGATTAATTGGCCTCTACTCTTATTTATCAGTATTACAGGGCTTACCAACTCTGTTCCTGGAGAGCCACCATCCTGTAGGTTAATGTAAATGGTAAATTCAGATCAAATCTAATGTATCTACCAGTATAGATTCTGATAGCAGAATGTAGGAAATAGTTGGAATGGCTTTGTCCTAGCAGGTGGAACTGAGAAGCTGTGAACTGTCAGTGATCTCTAAGTGGAGGGAGGTCGTGAAGGAGGTGCGATTGTCTTTGAGGTGTTCCGTTAAAGTCACCATTCATGGCCAAAAACTTGAGGGTAGAGCTGGGGAGCAGGGTGGCAACATATAGCCATCTGCATTGTACTTGCTCAAGCTCCTTCTCCAAGTCTTTGGTGCAGCTGACAAACTGAACATCACCATACTCCAGCACAGCATACTAGAATACATGAACACTTGTAATATTCTTATAATATTCTTATAATCCATATACTGTATATCAGCACCATGTCACCAGGTCAAATTCCTGGTACATGTAAATGTTATTGGTGAAGTTTGTTCTGATTTTACAGCCCATTATTACAAAGTTATTTACAAACAGAAGTCAAATCACCATGTCAATAGCAACACAACACAGTAACATAACAATAGTGTACTGCATCAGCCAACATATCATGGAAACAACCTCACTAGTAAGTCCTAGCAATAATTAGTGGAGTAGGTTTTTAGTGTGTTAATGTCTAAGGGCACAGAGTGCCAGCCTGGTGCAGGTCTACAATTTTGTTTCTGGTGTCGTTTGACAGCTCTTTGGTCTTGGCCATAGTGGAGTTTGGAGTGTGACTGTTTGAGGTTGTGGACAGGTGTCTTTTATACTGATAACAAGTTCAAACAGGTGCCATTAATACAGGTAACGAGTGGAGGACAGAGGAGCCTCTTAAAGAAGAAGTTACAGGTCTTTGAGAGCCAGAAATTTTGCTTGTTTGTAGGTGACCAAATACTTATTTTCCACCATAATTTGCAAATAAATTCATAAAAAATCCTACACTGTGATTTTCTGGATTTTTTTCCTCATTTTATCTGTCATAGTTGATGTGTGCATATGATGAAAATTACAAGCCTCTCTCATCTTTTTAAGTGGGAGAACTTGCACAATTGGTGGCTGACTAAATACTTTTTTGCCCACTGAATATATATACACACACACACACAGTATCTTATGTGGATAAAAATATAATGTGTAAAGTTACATTTCAGTTGTATGAACAATCTCACTGTTTAGTCGGCATCCTCATGGATGATCTCACCCTGCATGTTAACAAATGCTGAACGGATTCTAATGACTTTGTCAATTTTGTGTGTCAGGTTGATGGGAACAGTCTGGGAGAGGATTTTGAACACGTGTCGTCTGATAACTCTCAACATGTGTACGCACATTTGCTATCCTTCTCGTGCTTGTGACATCCTCGTCAGACAGCTGGTCTGCATTGTGTTCTAGATTATCTCCCTAGGAAGTAATGGAATGTAGATCCTCATGTGCTCCTTCACTTGTGTCAATCCAACTGGAAAGGATTCTGCTCACTGCTCCCTGGGACACAGCAAAGCGTTCAGCAAAATCACCCTGGAGTAGATTCGGCTTCATCAAGGTTATCAGTATTTGATCAGTGATATGCATCTTGAAGTTAGCCGTTAAGGATTTTTGCAGAAATGCTACATGGTCAAAGAAAACACCAAGAGTAAGGCCAGTATACAACACTGAGCTAGTGTCATTCTTCAGGATGGTGTGGGTCAATGGCTCTGCACCACCACATTGGATTTGTTTGTGGCAGGTGGGCTTGTTTTTTGTTAGTTTTTTTTACCCCTTTTTCTCCCCAATTTCGTGGTATCCAATTGTTGTAGTAGCTACTATCTTGTCTCATCGCTTAACAAAATAAAATACACAGACAGCCTACTGGTCATGGTTAGGTTAAAAAAAAGAAAACACTTGAACCTTTAATAATTTAGATAGATTCATGAGCATCCACAGTGGCATGCCAGCAATGATGGAGATAATCATGGCATTGGGGAGACATTGTCAAACAGAAGTTGTTGGATAGCTAACACTGTGAGGACTAACTAGCTAGGCTAGTTAGCAAGCAACTCTGTATCAACTCTGTATAGCTAGCTATGTGAGTACGTTAGGCAACAGTTAGCTATTTACAGTATGTTAGGACTTACACCATGCCAAAACGGATGCGCGTGTGCGCCATCATGCGCAAATTGATTTTGTCCCCCCACACCAAACACGATCACGACACGCAGGTTTAAATATCAAAACAAACTCTCAACCTAATATATTAATTTGGGGACAGGTCGAAAAGCATTAAACAATTATGGACATTTAGATAGATAGCTTGCTGTTGTTAGCTAATTTGTCCTGCGATATAAACATTGAGTTGTTATTTTACCTGAAATGCACAAGGTCCTCTACTCTGAAAATGTATCCACATAAAACGATCAACCGAATCGTTTCTAGTCATCTTTCCTCCTTCCAGGCTTCTTTTTCTTCTTTGGATTTTATATGGCGATTGGCAACTAGTTTTCATAATAAGGTGCATTACCACAACCGACCTCAGTTCATCTTCCAATCACCCACATGGATATATGTTCCTAAAAACCAATGAGGAGATGGGAGAGGCAGGACTTGCAGCGCGTTCACAAATAGAATCAACTTCTATTTTAGAGCCTGGCAAAGCAGACGCTCGTTTGCGCGTGCGAGCAGTGTGGGTGCAATGATTGAATAACATGTATGTGTAAATTTATTTTGCAGCGCTCGTGAAAGCGACCAGTGTGGTCAGCAAGTTTGGAGTGGCTACCTACTACTAACATAGTTAGCTAAGCTAGCTAACTTCTGTCTGATTCAGGACACCCCATCTGTGACGATAGCTTGCGTGAGTAGCAGCTAGCTAACAGCTGTACAGTACCTGTGTTTGTTAATGTCCTGATGATATGTCGCCTTCTGGTCTGTACTGAAGCATCATACCCCAGCCACTTCTCAGGGAAAGGATAGAATGGACACATTACATTTTTAAAGCTTTAAAAAAAAAAAAAACTAGTTCATTGCATCCGCCGTGCAGCCCAGTTTCATAATATGACCATATTTCCCAGCTGCTTGTCATCTTTTTGAAGTAGTCACGAAACAGCAGGCCTTATTTTAGGACATTTTTCCCCCTGCCAGCTCCTATTATTTATATTGAGCATCTTGGCACCAACTCCCCTTTCGAATGCTCAATTCCCTGCTTATTGTTCTACGTCACAATGCCTGCTTCGTTATTGTTGGCAATGAGACCTGCTCATGTTATTTATAGTTAAAAATGTAAACAACAACAAAAAATACTCATGGAACTCTGAGGTCGTCCCATTGTTTCCTATAGGAGAAATATAGGCATGTCTGTCTATTTCGCTAAATATCTCGCAATGTGCATATTTGGATTTTTTCAAGTCGGACGACATTTTAGTCATGAGAATCTCCTCTTTCTAATTATGTAAGTCTGGGCAGCGAGCTCGGTTGTCATCAAATGCTAGCCCCAAAATACATTTTGCCCTTGGAACGCTGAGCTCCCCCCATTGTTTTCCTAGGTAGAGGCATGCCGGTCTATTTCTCAAATATCTCATGTGTATATTTAGATTTTTCAAGTTGAGCACCATTTTAATCAAGATAATCTCTTCTTTGTAATTATGTAAGTCTGGGCAGCGAGCTCGTTTGTTATCGATCACTAGACCAGAAATAGTCCGAAGTTTTAATTTTTCCCCTATTTTCTCATTACGCAAGCATAAGCACAGTTGACACCATCGAGGTGCGGATGTTACGAACAGATTGTTGTGGTAAAATAAAAAGTGATCTTTTTTTGTGCCATTTAGGCGAAATAGAATTCTAAGCATCACTCCAAAACAGGCTCTGCGAACGTTTGATTCCATTCATGTTCTATGGGCTCGTGCTAGTGTTCCAGTTTAGCCAACGTTCTGAAGCCGTTTTTCAGCCTTGGGTGAATTTTGACTCGTTCTATTGTCCAGCCTAGAAAGGATTCTCTTGTCCACGAAGTGATAGGAACAGATCGGTTTGATAGGACAGGTCGGTTTGGTAGTTTCTTCAAGTTCAATGCTCAAAGCCAAGAGACTCCTCATCCTTAGGAGGTGGGTGCAAATCAAAAGGCGCTTCACAACTGCACTCCAATCTCAAAAAAGTTTGGTGGTCAAAACCCTCCTGCTCCATAAACAGCTTCCGTTTCTGCCAGTTATTGTGGCATCCCCTTACCGAACATAAAATGCCAATTTTTTGTGAATTCATGTTTGGGAAGTTGTGAGAAGTGACCCTGCCCATATTTCCATCGAAAATTAGGTGAATACGGACCACCCCAAACAATTGCAATCAGTTGGTCAGAAAGTTCAAATCAATGTTTCATATCGTGGTGTAGATGAACTGCATTGAAAATTACACAATAACGCAAGATCACATTTCCAGCACGGCCGAAAACCAGACCTCCCTTGCCCGCCATAGGAAGCAAATGGTAATTAATAAAGAATAAGTGAGCATTGCATTTGCAGATCCTAAATCTGAACGAGCTACTGCAACTCGTGGCTAAGCTGGCTACCTTGACTGGCTAAGGCTAGCCTGTAATCGCGCTGCTAGTCCGCAAGCCCGTTCCAGGTGGACTTCATTGCTTCTTCATTTATGGGTGTATTACAATGGAGAGTTAACAGAACATATTAGCATAATTTGTTCAGATTATTTGATGATTAATTGGCCTCTACTCTTATTTATCAGTATTACAGGGCTTACCAACTCTGTTCCTGGAGAGCCACCATCCTGTAGGTTAATGTAAATGGTAAATTCAGATCAAATCTAATGTATCTACCAGTATAGATTCTGATAGCAGAATGTAGGAAATAGTTGGAATGGCTTTGTCCTAGCAGGTGGAACTGAGAAGCTGTGAACTGTCAGTGATCTCTAAGTGGAGGGAGGTCGTGAAGGAGGTGCGATTGTCTTTGAGGTGTTCCGTTAAAGTCACCATTCATGGCCAAAAACTTGAGGGTAGAGCTGGGGAGCAGGGTGGCAACATATAGCCATCTGCATTGTACTTGCTCAAGCTCCTTCTCCAAGTCTTTGGTGCAGCTGACAAACTGAACATCACCATACTCCAGCACAGCATACTAGAATACATGAACACTTGTAATATTCTTATAATATTCTTATAATCCATATACTGTATATCAGCACCATGTCACCAGGTCAAATTCCTGGTACATGTAAATGTTATTGGTGAAGTTTGTTCTGATTTTACAGCCCATTATTACAAAGTTATTTACAAACAGAAGTCAAATCACCATGTCAATAGCAACACAACACAGTAACATAACAATAGTGTACTGCATCAGCCAACATATCATGGAAACAACCTCACTAGTAAGTCCTAGCAATAATTAGTGGAGTAGGTTTTTAGTGTGTTAATGTCTAAGGGCACAGAGTTTATACTGAAACATGCCTTATTGCATCATACGATACCGATGGCTGGATGTGAATAATGTGAAGTCAATATCATCTGCCATTGGACTTGTGTAATCTTGTATTATGCCTTAGGGATATCTTTGTTGATTATGGCCCACTTCTCATATGAAGTCTGTGATATGTATACGGATCCATATATAACACTGAATTAGGATATATTTTAATTAACAAGTGTCATTCTATTCTTAGGACAAAGAAGATCGTACATTTTTCATGATCAAAGAGAGGTCTTCAAAGCCTTATTTGACCAGGGAATGACAAAGAGAGTGTGGTGGAGGTGGGGGTCAATAATATTCTGTTTTGTATTCTGTGAAAATAAGTGTAGTAACCTGGTATAGGTATGTTTACCAGTAGATGGCAGTATTGATTCAAGACAAGGGTTTGCTTTCCGTTAACCGTAGCCATTTCCTATGTCTGCCTATATAACCGTGATTAAGAAAGCTTCAGGTAGTTTAAGCAAAGGTGCATTAGAGAATGTTATTCTAAATTACAATGAAATACTAACCGTACTTACTGAGAACCTCAACCTAAGAAGCCTTTAAGGATAACACATATTCGGCGACGAGGGTAACTATGGAATCTGGTAGACGGGTAGGACAAATTATTGACTGTGTGAGGGGAGAGAGAATCGGAACAGATGGCTTTGGCAACAAAAGGCCCATCATTTGATCCTAAAAATCAGGAATGGGAGGAGTACGGTGAAATAATGGAACATTGATTTGCTGTTCATGAAATAACTGATGCCGCTATACAGAATGCAGCTTAATGAGAAACCTGTTGAGCCCAGATAAACCAGGAGAAAAGTCATTCATAGATTTAGTCGAGCTATTCAAAAATCTCTTCAACCCCAAACCCAGTGAGATAGTACAAAGATTCAAGTTCGATTCACACATGAGAAAACCTACCGAATCAGTGGGGGAATATGTGGCTGAGTTGAGAAAACTAGCATTGGACTGTAACTGTGGGATTACATTATCGCAAATGCTGCGCGATCGGCTGGTGTGTGGGATTAATGATGACAGGATAAAAATACGCTTGTTAACAGAGCCTAATCTCACGTTTGAGAATGCACTCAAACTGGCCCAGGCCATGGAGTCCACAAATAGAAATGCACTGGATTTGCAGGCAAGGGGAGCAACTGCGTGCCATACAGTAAAAGAGAGCAGCTCTGAGCGTGCTGTACTTCAAAGAACTGAAAGCCGGGGGACAGCAACAAAAATAGACTGTTATCGTTGCAAAGGCAAACACGCAGCGTTTGACTGTAAATTCAAACATGAAAAGTGTTATGCATGTGGGATAATAGGCCACATGGAGAGGGCGTGCCGCAATAAAAAAAAAGCCATGGGCTGCAGAAAAGAGAACAGAGAACGGACAGAAAACCGAATACCTCCGCTCTAGCTACCTCTAATGAAGTCATAGAAAGGGAAAAATGCGTGGACACAAGCATTCTCAATGTGCAGTGTACAGGCGGCAAATATGAAAAAGGTGAAGCCTTTCATTGTGGAAATGGGAATAAATGGATTTAAGGTACCGTTTGAAATAGACACAGGATGTAGTGTCACACTGATGAACAGGTCCCAATTCTATAGGAAGTGGAAAACCATACCTAAACTGAGAGACACCCCCATTAAACTCAAAACGTACACAGGGGAGAAGATCACTGCGATTGGAGTTGCTGATGTTCAAGTGGAATATCAAGGACAAAAGAAAAGTCTACCGCTCTTAGTAGTGGAAGGTACTGGCCCCAGCTTACTAGGGAGAGGGTGGTTGGAGGAAATAAAATTGAACTGGGATGAAATCAAACATGTCACCACAGAGACATTGACACTACAGCAGGTGCTTTCAAAGCATTAGTGTATTTTCAAAGAAGAGCCAGGGACATTAAAAGGGGTCCAAGCTACCATTCATGTTACTGCTGATGCTACTCCAAGATTCTATAGGCCAAGATCAGTTCCATATGCCATGAAGCCTAACGTGGATGTGGAAATTGACAGACTCTTAGCAGATTATACCTGTCAAGTTTTCTGAGTGGGCAGCACCAGTTGTTCCCATACTCAAACCAGATGGTTCAATCAGATTATGAGGTGACTATAAGCTGACTGTAGATACAGTTTCCTCTCTGGAGCAGTACCCCATACACAAAGTGGAGGATTTGCTTTCAACATTAACCCGGGGGGCAACAGTTCACAAAACTGGACATGAGTCATTCATATCAGCAAGTGCTAATGGATAAAGCTTCACAGAAGTACTTGACCATAAACACCCACAGAGAGGGATGTTTACCTATAAACGCTTACCTTTCGAGGTGTCTTCTGCACCAGCTACCTTCCAAAGAACCATGAAGGAAGTTCTGCTGGGGATACCCAAGGTAGTGGTTTACCTCGACGACATTCTTGTCACGGGAGTCCCAAATGAGGAACATCTCAGAAACTTGGGTGAAGTTTTGAGGAGGATGGAGGACGCCGGTCTCCGGCTGAAGAGGAGCAAGTGTACACTGTTAGCTGATGAAGTACAGTAACTGGGTCACAAGGTGGATGCCAAGGGGTTACACACTGTCAAAGCTAAAGTGAGGGCTGTTGTGGAATCTCCAGCTCTGACAAACGTTACAGAGCTGAAAGCCTATCTAGGCTTACTGAATTATTATAATCGCTTCCTCCCGAACCTCTCTACCCTCTTAGCTCCTCTACATCAACTGTTAAGGAAGGATGTGGCCTGGAAATGGTCAGAAAGACAGGAAGAAGCTTTTACAAAGTCAAAGGTGTTACTGCAATC
This sequence comes from Oncorhynchus kisutch, assembly GCF_002021735.2. Lineage (NCBI taxonomy): Eukaryota > Metazoa > Chordata > Actinopteri > Salmoniformes > Salmonidae > Oncorhynchus > Oncorhynchus kisutch. The sequence goes on from NC_034178.2 coordinate 22,478,853, forward strand.
AGCTGAAGTGCTAGTGCACTACTCAGCAGACAGAGATCTCATCTTATCGTGTGATGCCTCATCGTATGGTGTGGGGGCGGTGCTATCCCACCGGATGGAGAATGGTGCAGAGAAACCAATTGGGTTCATGTCAAGAACGTTGATGCCAGTGGAGAAAAAGTACTCTCAGCTGGACAAGGAAGGACTGGCTGTCATATTCGGTAAACAGAGATTCCGCAAGTACTTATACGGGAGAACATTCACTATAAACCTCTGATCTCTCTGTTCCATGAATAAAAGCCAGTACCACAAATGGTCTCTCCAAGAGTTCAACGATGGGCTGTGTGGCTCAGGGCCTACGAGTACAGAATAATTTACAAACCAGGTAGATACCATGGGAATGCTGATGCTCTGAGTAGATTGCACATTCCATAAATCATCATTCAGGAAGATGAAAATGACCAGGTTTTGATGATCGATGTGTTGTATAATGCACCGGTGAACACAGCACAAATCAGGCAATGGACTTCAAAGGATGTGACGCTATCACAAGTGCATGACTTTATCCTGAGAGGATGGCCTAAGGTGACAGAGCCTCAGATCATGCCTTACTACGCTCGCTGCTTGGCCTTGAGTGTTCAAGATGGGTGTGTTCTGTGGGGTTCAAGAGTAGTCATCCCACCACAAAGGCAACTACTGCAGTTGTCGCATCCAGGTATGTCGAGAATGAAAGGCCTAGCGAGGTCATACGTCTGGTGGCCAAAGATGGAACACGATGTGGAAAATGAGGTCAGCCGTTGTGCAGATTGTCAGAGTAACAGGAAGTCACCCCCCACCACCGCGCCATTACATCCATGGGAATGGCTGGAAAAAACATGGACATGACTACATGTGGACTACGCTGGACCCTTCCTAGGGAAAATGTTCCTTGTGCTGATTGATTCTCATTCAAAATGGATGGATGTTTACCCCATGAACACATCCACATCATACACTACGATTGAGAAGTTAAGACAAAGCTTTAGTGTTATGGGATTGCCTCAAATGTTGGTTAGCTACAATGCTACTTGTTTTACAAGCACTGAATTCACATGTTTTAGTTGGAACAAAATGGAATTCAGCATGTAACGTCAGCCTCTTTTTCACCCATCTTCAAATGGATAGTAGAATGTGCAGTTCAGATCTTGAAGGATCAGGGCGATTCCCTGATCCACCTCTACGCAGACGACACCATTCTATATACCTTCGGCCCGTCTTTGGACACTGTGCTATCTAACCTCCAAACAAGCTTCAATGCCATACAACACTCCTTCCGTGGCCTCCAACTGCTCTTAAACGCTAGTAAAACCAAATGCATGCTTTTCAACCGGTCGCTGCCTGCACCCGCATGCCCGACTCGCATCACCACCCTGGATGGTTCCGACCTAGAATATGTGGACGTCTATAAGTACCTAGGTGTCTGGCTAGACTGCAAACTCTCCTTCCAGACTCATATCAAACATCTCCAATCGAAAATCAAATCAAGAGTCGGCTTTCTATTCCGCAACAAAGCCTCCTTCACTCACGCCGCCAAGCTTACCCTAGTAAAACTGACTATCCTACCGATCCTCGACTTCGGCGATGTCATCTACAAAATGGCTTCCAACACTCTACTCAGCAAACTGGATGCAGTCTATCACAGTGCCATCCGTTTCGTCACTAAAGCACCTTATACCACCCACCACTGCGACTTGTATGCTCTAGTCGGCTGGCCCTCACTACATATTCGTCGCCAGACCCACTGGCTCCAGGTCATCTACAAGTCCATGCTAGGTAAAACTCCGCCTTATCTCAGCTCACTGGTCACGATGGCAACACCCATCCGTAGCACGCGCTCCAGCAGGTGTATCTCACTGATCATCCCTAAAGCCAACACCTCATTTGGCCGCCTTTCGTTCCAGTACTCTGCTGACTGTGACTGGAACGAATTGCAAAAATCGCTGAAGTTGGAGACTTTTATCTCCCTCACCAACTTCAAACATCAGCTATCTGAGCAGCTAACCGATCGCTGCAGCTGTACATAGTCTATTGGTAAATAGCCCACCCTTTTTCACCTACCTCATCCCCATATTGTTTTTATTTATTTACTTTTCTGCTCTTTTGCACACCAATATCTCTACCTGTACATGACCATCTGATCATTCATCACTCCAGTGTTAATCTGCAAAATTGTAATTATTTGCCTACCTCCTCATGCCTTTTGCACACATTGTATATAGACTCCCCCTTTGGTTTCTACTGTGTTATTGACTTGTTAATTGTTTACTCCATGTGTAACTCTTTGTTGTCTGCTCACACTGCTATGCTTTATCTTGGCCAGGTCGCAGTTGCAAATGAGAACTTGTTCTCAACTAGCCTACCTGGTTAAATAAAGGTGAAATAAAAAAAATAAAAATAAAAAAATAAAAAAAGGAGGGGATGAGAAAGATGCAAGGGCCCAGCATTGAAACAAAGGTGTCAAGATTCTTGTTTAGCTACAGGATTACTCCTCAAGCTACAACTGGGTTGTCAACTGCAGAAATGTTGATGTCAAGAAGGTTAAGGTCAACCTTGGATCTCATCAGACCAGACCTGAAAATGAAAATACAACAAAAGCAATTGAATCAAAAATGTAATCATGACAACCGAGCCAACCTCAGAGGTTTCTCACCTGGAGATGATGTCTATACAAGAAACTATGGGTTTGGTCCTAAATGGATTCCAGCTACCATTGAGGATTGCTCAGAACCAGTATCCTATACTGTGATCATCGGAAGTGGACAAAGACTAAGGAGAGACGTGGATCAGACCCGAGCTAGAATTCCAGTTCCATCCAGGGATCTGGATCAATTCTTAAACGAGGACAGGACATTGGAATGTTCCCCAGAGTTGCAGTTGGACAAACCACCTGAGACCAACAATGCTCAAGTTCCTGAGACCAGGGACGGGACGACCTCCTGTGAAGTCTCCACAAAAGGTTTCACCATCAAGGCGTGAAGAGCTGGTGGCACCAGCTACACCACCTCTGGGGCACTCTATTAGAGAGAGACGTCCGCCAGACTTTCAGATCCTAAAGGAGATCATGTTTGAAAAAAAAATGTAAATATGAAAATGGCATAGCTCAGAAAGGAATTAAGTTGGGTTATTAGCATTAAAGGAGGGGAATGTAGTAACCTGGTATATTTATGTTTACCAATAGATGGGGAGGCAGGGTAGCCTAGGGGTTAGAGCGTTGACTAGTAACCGAAAGGTTGCAAGTTCATATCCCCGAGCTGACAAGGTAAAAAAAATCTGTCTTTCTGCCCCTGAACAGGCAGTTAACCCACTGTTCCTAGGCTGTCATTGAAAATAAGAATTTGTTCCTAACTGACTTGCCTAGTTAAATAAAGGTAAAATACATTTTAAAAAGATGGCAGTATTGACTCAAGACGGGGGTTTGCTTTCCGCTATCCGGAGCCATTTCCTATGTCTGCCTATATAACCATGATTAAGAAAGCTTCAGGTAGTTTAAGCCAAGTGCATTAGAGAATGTTAATCTAAGTTACAATTAAATACTAAACCGTACTTACCTGTCATGAGTCATCAATCTAAGAAGCCTTTAAGGATACTACAATAAGAAAGGGTTTTGTCTTTTTGTAGTATCTCCCTGGGTTCCGGACAAACCATTTGGCTTAGGACTACTTAGGAAACTTCCTATGGCCTTACTGATGATTCACCTTTTATATTAGACATTAATTGAAAGCATCTTAACCTTCTGCTTCCTTGGGTGGTATGGTTCGGCAGAGTCAAGTCTCAAAGCATCCCATCACTCTACAAATCAAGAACAATCCATAAATCCAGACACACCCACTATACAACCAGTACCAACTGCTGCTGTCAGAGTGAAGGTTCAAAACCCCATTCTGTTGAACAAACAGGGCACACAAGTAATTCATATCAACCAGCATCTGGATCCTAAATACAGGAAGACTAAACCGTAACCCAGCACCTACAGTATACCTCTATCTATTTGTCTGTCTGTCCTTGTCTTGTGAAGTATGTCCTGTTACATTTATGTTGTATTTAAGTGAAGTGTTGAATGTCCTGTGATGTGTTATATGTGTGCCATTTATTCCCAAACAAATTCCTCTATGGAACAGTTAAGTATCTATTCATCCATTGTTGTCGGGCTGTTGGATTCCCTTACCTGGTCCCAATGCACTCCCTACCCTTTCCCTTGACTATCTATCAGAGGGTTATGACTTCGAATTCATGAAAAAATAACATGCAAATCCTGGATCCTATTCTCTGCTGTTGTGATAATCATGTTGATTCTTATATTATTTGATTTTTTCCAGTAGCTATGTGTTTTGCCTCTAGTTTCATATTTGCCTGGTAAAATCCAGATTCAAACTACCCTTCACTGCCCATCTGTGACACAATAAAGATAATTCATAGTATATAAGGGCTCCCTTTTCAATCAAATGCTTGATAAAAAGCTGAGTTGGTGCAATTACTCTGATTCTTTACTATTGTGTTGTCTTCCTATTGTTTCCTCTAGAATTGTAAACTAAGCTCTACAAATGCTATGTCAGCTTACAACCTGTTTATGAGGGACCACCTTAAAGCTAAAGGTTTGTGCAGGTTTGGCTTTAATTACCTGCTTGCAATTTTCAAGAGCAAGGCGGGCATTCAACTATTGTGGACTGTATGCATTTCTCGATCTGTATGTCTTTGATGTAGGTTAATTATTATTAGATTAATTAACAGAGGGGTTTCTCTTAGGAGTTATGGCAGGTACACAGGGCAAATGGCAGGCAATAGCACCTGCCACAAAAGCCCATTACAGTGAGGCGGCAGACAAGCTACCTACAGGAGGTCAGGAGTTGAAGGGGAACCTGAAGCCATTAAAAGTCAAAGATTATTTAAGACAGTTGGGGCCTCCAGAGTGGCGCAGTGGTCTAAGGCACTGCATCGCAGTGGTAGCTGTGCCACTAGAGATCCTGGTTTGAGTCCAGGCTATGTTGCAGTCGGACGCGACCGGGAGCCCCATGGGACGGCACACAATTGGCCCAGCGTCGTCTGGGTTAGGGGAGGGTTTGGCCGGCAGGGAGGTTCTCGTCCCATCACGCACCAGTGACTTCTGTTGCGGGTCGGGTGCAGTGCACGCTGACATGGTTGCCAAGTTTATGGTGTTTCCTCCGACATATTGATGCGGCTGGCTTCCGGGTTAAGCGGGCATTGTGTCAAGAAGCAGTGCAGCTTGGCTGGGTTGTGTTTCGGAGAACACACGACTTTCGACCTTCGCCTCTCCTGAGTCCGTACGGGAGTTGCAGCGATGGGACAAGACTGTAAACTACCAATTGGATACCACGAAAAAGGGGTATAGAAAAAAATCTAACAAATATAAAAAGGACAGTTAAAATCAATGTTGGCAATATATAGGGTCACAGTAGTAAGTCATGATATTTTGAAACGTTTACTTTAAAAAAAGTAATGTATTTGATAGTTGGAGTTAGATTTGAGATACAGATTTAAGATACAGAGAACAGGCATTTTTCTTGTTGAAGGATTTCAGTCTTTTCGACCTATAAGCATTTTTAGTCGTAGAAGCCCGACGAACCGGCAAAGGCGTGGAAGCCTGGCCAGCCAGCTGAGGCGTGGGAGCCTGATGATCCTGCTGAGGCCTGATGGGCTGGCTGAAGCATGACGTGGGGTGGGTGCCTGCCAAGCCCACCGAGGCAAGACGACCTCTTGAGCCAGCTAAGGAGCTAGCTGAGGCACCCCCGTTCCCTCGGCGATGGCACCCGGACCCGACGTCACCAACTAAAACTCCCTGATGCTTCTTTTAGTGGTAACTGCATTCTGTGAGGACAGACGCTGGGAGATGAGAAGCAAGTACAGGGAGTGAACATTTAATTGTCAACAGACATGGAACAGGACATAGGACAGGACAGCGTCTGGACATGAACACATAACGACATTAATGCTGACACAGGGAACAAGCGGGTAAGCAGACAGTTATAGACGGGGCAATCAACAAAGGAAGGGAGTCCAGGTGAGTCCAATGAACGCAGCTGCGCGTAATGATGGTGACAGGTGTGCGTAATGAAGGGCAGCCTGGCGCCCTTGAGCACCAGAGAGGAAGAGCGGGAGCAGGCGTGACATATCTACCATTTTGGAGGCAGGCCGTGGCATCCAGTTCAGAATAAGTAAGATGCAATGCTCTCTACAATGTTTCAATTCAAGTTGATTTAAGTTTCAGGAAATAGTGCCAATGGAACAAGACCCTGGGCTATGAGTCCAGGCCCAGATCAACACTGCATCCATGTTGTCTAATGGCCAATATCACAATAACAAGAGACAATCTGTGCTATTAAGTATAGTAGGCCTGCCTATACTAGGGTTAGTAGGGATCAGGCCTTTCTGACCTGTCATGGTATGTAGGACATTGGTCACCAACCCTGATCCTGGAGAGCCATGGGGTGTGAAGTCTTCTGTCCCAGCTAACACTAGGAGGACTAATACACTGGAGGGTTTGTAAGTGTTGGACTTGACCCCACTGCTTACCCCACAGCTCCACATGGTTGAATAGTGTCTACTGTCCTGTTGCAGGTAAGATAGCTATATAATTACTCTACAACATAGCTACAATTTTAAGAGCAGGTATGGTAAGTAGACTAGGCCTACTTATTATAGGCAGGATAGGATGATGACCACTTAGTACCCACAGGGCGGGTCATAAGTTACCTTGGCAGGCAATATCTGCACTGCAACATTATTGTAAGTTAAGACTGACTCCTCAGTGTGTTTTAGCATTAATAACTGCATCAAATATATGTTACATTATGTATCTTATTAATTACGTATGTACAGTTCATTCGGTAAGTATTTAGACCCCTTGACTTTTCCCACATTTTGTTAAGGTACAGCCTTATTCTAAAATGGATTAAATCTATACTATTTTCCTTTACAATCTACACACAATACACCATAATGACAAAGTGAAAACAGTTTTTTTGTAGTTTTTGCAAATATATTAAAAATAAAAAACAGAAATACCTTATTTATATAAGTATTCAGACCCTTTGATATGAGACTAGAAATTGAGCTCAGGTGCATCCTGTTTCCATTGATCGTCCTTGAGATGTTTCTACAACTTGATTGGAGTCCACCTGTAGTAAATTCAATTGATTGGACATGATTGGTAAAGGCACACACCTGTCTATATAAGGTCCCACAGTTAACAGCGCATGTCAGATTAAAAACCACGCCATGAGGTCAAAGGAATTGTCCGTAGAGGGCAGAGAAAGGATTATGTCGAGGCGCAGATCTGGGGAAAAGTACCAAAACAATTCTGCCCCATTGAAAGTCCCCAAGAACACATCATTCTTACATGGAATTAGTCTTCCTAGAGCTGGCTGCCGGGCCAAACTGAGCAATCGGGGGAGAAGGGCCTTGCTCAGTGTCATGTAGAGTAGGCCAGAAGGCTAAACTGAAAAACCTAACCTCTATCAAATAAAAAGATGTCGGAGCCGCAAAAGTACTTCTGTGCGTGGGTGTTTATTTACATAGTGAATCAGGAAGAATAACAACAGTACTGCAATCCGAAGTATACATTATGGGGACAGCTTAAAAACAATACTGCCCCTTGAACTGAAAGAGAGGCTCCTTTTGTAGGGGAAGCTCCTCCCATCAGAGCATATCAAGCACTAATTATTTAACCAATTACCATCAAAGCCTACATTTTCCACTCTGCTAAACATATTGAATTATATACATTGCAACACATTTCTCATGATACAATAAACCAATATAACACATTTACACAATCTCATCCCTACTGACATGGAGTCTTCCAATATGCCCATTCACATGAACGAGCCATTCGGGACAGGCACTACGGTCGTGGCCAAAGGTTTTGAGAATGACACAAATAATCATTTCCACAAAGTTTGCTGCTTCAGTGTCTTTAGATATTTTTGTCAGATATTACTATGGAATACTGAAGTATAATTACAAGCATTTAATGAGTAATTGCATGAAGTTGATGCAGAGTCAAAATTTGCAGTGTTGACCCTTCTTTTTCATGACCTCTGCAATCCGCCCTGGCATGCTGTCAATTCACTTTTGGGCCACATCCTGACTGATGGAAGCCAATTCTTGGATAATCAATGCTTGGAGTTTGTCAGAATTTGTTTATTTTTGTTTGTCCACCCGTTTCTTGAGGATTGGTCTGGGGAGTTTCCTGGCCATGGACCCAAAATATCAATGTTTTGTTCCCCGAGCCACTGAGTTATCACTTTTGCCTTATGGCAAAGGTGCTCCATCATGCTGGAAAAGGGGCATTGTTCGTCACCAAACTGTTCCTGGATGGTTGGGAGAAGTTGCTCTCGGAGGATGTTGTGAGTGAGCCCACTGGCAAAATTGTGAGCCCACAGGCAAAATTGTGAGCCCACAGGCAAAATTGTGAGTGAGCCCACTCCCTTGGCTGAGAAGCAACCCCACACATGAATGAATGGTCTCAGGATGCTTTACTGTTGGCATGACACAGGACTGATGGTAGCGCTCACCTTGTCTTCTCTGGACAAGCTTTTTTCCCGGATTCCCCAAACAATCGGAAAGGGGATTCATCAGAGAAAATGACTTTACCCCAGTCCTCAGAAGTCCAATCCCTGTACCTTTTGCAGAATATCAGTCTGTCACTGATGTTTTTCCTGGAGAGAAGTGGCTTCTTTGCTGCCCTTCTTGACACCAGGCCATCCTCCAAAAGTCTTCACCTCACTGTGCGTGCAGATGCACTCACACCTGCCTGCTGCCATTCCTGAGCAAGCTCTGTACTGGTGATGCTCCGATCCCGCAGCTGAATCAACTTTAGGAGATGGTCCTGGCGCTTGCTGGACTTTGATGGTCCTGGCGCTTGCTGGAATTTGTTCTTAACTGACTTGCCTAGTTAAATAAAGTTAAAATTAAAATAAACTGGCAGCAATATCCTTGCCTGTAAAGCCCTTTTTGTGCAAAGCATCAATGATGATGTTTCCTTGCAGGTAACCATGATTGACAGAGGAAGAACAAAGATTCCAAGCACCACCCTCCTTTTGAAGCGTCCAGTCTGTTATTCAAACTCAATCAGCATGACAGAGTGATCTTCAGCCTTGTCTTCGTCAACACTCACACCTGTGTTAACGAGAGAATCACTGACATGATGTCAGCTAGTACTTTTGTGGCAGGGCTGAATTGCAGTGGAAATGTTTTTGGGGGATTCAGTTTATTTGCATGGCAAAGAGAGACTTTGCAATGAATTGCAATTCATCTCACTCTTCATAACATTCTGGAGTATACCGTATGTAAATTGTCATCATACAAACTGAGGCAGCAGAATTTGTGAAAATGTATATTTGTGTCATTCTCAAAACTTTTGGCCACAACTGTAGCCCAATTGCCCTAGCTCTGGTCCTTATCCCAGCATACCCGGAAGCTACAGAGATGGCGAGAGAGGAACAGAACCAAACAAACAACGTGCTCATCCATAACATTGATAAGTACAATAAACGTTGCTTAAATTAAACACGAATGCTTGTCTGTATATTCTTTATACCATAAACTGTTACTGACGGGAGGTAAGAATAAAGTGTGAAATGTATGTACTGAGATAGAGAAGTTAACTTGTGTGTCGACCCACATTGTTAACGTAGCTGATAATGGAGCAGGGAGTCGCAATGAATGTGTGTGTGTTAGTGTACCAAACGCTGCCCACGGCCAGTGACGGACTTCTCCGCCACACTCAGGGAGGTGACCAAGATGGTCCCTCTGACAGAGCTCCAGAGTTCCTCTGTGGAGATGGGAGAAACTTCCAGAAGGACAACCATCTCTGCAGCACTCCACCATTCAGGCCTTTATGGTAATGTGGCCAGACGGAAGCCACTCCTCAGTAAAAGGCACATGATAGCCCGATTGGAGCTGCCAAAAGGTACCTAAAGGACTCTGAGAAACAAGACCATGAGAAACAAGATTCTCTGGTCTGATGAAACCAAGATTGAACTATTTGGCCTGAAAGCCAAGTGTTACGTCTGGAGGAAACCTGGAACCATCCTACGGTGAAGCATGGTGGTGGCACCATCATGTTGTGGGGATGTTTTTCAGTGGCAGGGACTGGGAGACTAGTCAGGATCGAGGGAAAGATGAATGGAGCAAGTACAGAGAGATCCTTGATGAAAACCTGCTAGAGAGCTCAGGACCTCAGACTGGGATGAAGGTTCACCTTCCAACAGGTTAACAACCCTAAGGACACAGCCAAGACAACGCAGGAGTGGCTTCAGGACAAGTCTCTGAATGTCCTTGAATGACCCAGCCAGAGCCCATACTTTAACTCAATCTAACATCTCTGGAGAGATCTGAAAATAGTTGTGCAGCGACGCTCCCCATCCAACCTGACAGAGCTTGAGAGGATCTGCAGAGAAGAACGGTAGAAACTCCCCAAATACAGGTGTACCAAGCTTGTAGCGTCATTCTCAAGATGGCGGCAGGGCAGTTTTGCTGAGTGTGTTGTGTCACACGTTGTTTAAAGTTTTTATTACTTAGCAAAACCGTTATAGGCTGCGAAAGTTGTCATTAAAAAACAGGTAAAATCTAAAATCCTACAGGATCAAAGCAATCAAAGCGTTACATTGAAACCTGCTGGTTTCTGCATGAGGAGATAAAGCTGTTGAGGTGCCCTCCCTGAAAGCTGAGAGAGGATACATCTGTGCTGTGACTGACGTCTAGACACGTTTGCACGGTCAGGTTTTTTATCTGTGTTTCGCCATTCTACTGGAGTCTTCTGACTCCTCTCCTGTCTTGCTGTGCGGTGGAAGACGGAGGTCGGTATCTGTGCTGTGACATATCATCTAGATGAGCTGGCCTTCCTAGCCCAGGATGCCCCTGCTGGGTGGACTAGTCACCGGTGATTAGACGGTCTACTGGGCCCGCTTTTCCTCACTGTGCTGGGCCCACTCTGCCTCACTGTGCGGTAGCCTACTGCAAGGCGACTGGGAGCATTGACCAGATCCACACACTGGGCGAAATCCCTGTCTGTACATTCCTGCAGCGGCTGTTGAATGCGCTGATTGTTCTAAGGCAACAACGCTCTGGCACACACTTGCTTTCTAACTCTACTAGACCTGTAGGCTAAAGCTGAACATTTTTAGGGAATATAAGGTTTCAAAAGATTGACTCAGTATATGTTTACACTTGTTTTTGCTTTTTGTTTTGGTGAATTGTTGGATTCAGTGGTAAAAATGTGTATTTTTGTACAAATGGTTTTAATTGCTGCCTACATGGGGTATGGCTCATTGCATAGGCTAAATTATCAAAATAAATCTAATCTCCCTAACCCTGAGATACCGCTAAACCCTACTTTGACTGATGGTATAGCTATTTTCATCTTTCAGAGGGATCTGATTGTGTTACCATTTGACTCCTACTGTGACATGCTCATAAAACGTTCTCATCTACAGGGTTTGGTCTGGCTAGAAACAAATCAAGGTGTTTTTTTATTCTTCTGCTTTTGGTGTCTGGACACATTCACCCAAACCCAGGCCCATTGGCTATGGATGAACTTCCCACTTCAAATGATTTTAAAACTAAATCAGGGTTGGCACTGATGCATATTAATGTGAGGAGTTTGATGCCAAAATTGGACATGATACAAGTCTGGGTCCTTACTGCTGACCCAGATGTGTTAGTACTGTCCGAGACCTGGCTTTAAGAAATCTGTTCTAAATCAGTTTATAGGCTTGGATGGTTATAATGTTTATCCATGTGACCGACAAAGTAAGGGTGGAAGTATAGCCATGCATATTAAAGATATATATGTGGTTTCTGAACTAAGGTCTTTATCTAAACCATTTTAGCATTTTAACTGCAGTTATCGAAAGCTGTGAACTTAGATTTGATAGGATGTTATAGACCTCCATCTGCAAAAGTAGAATCCCTGGATTCTCTGGTTGAACTGATGTGTGGAGGAAAAATGAAATGTCCTTATGGGCGATTTAAACTGGAATTGGTAATCTTCAAACTCCGAGGCCATAAGTGGACTGTGCAATACATTACATTTTACTCAAATGTAATTGTCACAAGACTCAATCGCAAAGACATCTCTAAGTCAACACTTATTGATGTTATTCTAACAAGCAATCCGCATAAATACTCGGCTGTTGGTAATGATTAAAGTGATTTACATAAAGATGGAGATCCGACCCAGTTGGACAACTATCGTCCCATATCTAAACTGTCTGCATTGGTAAAAGTTTTGGAAAACCTAGTGCACTCACAGTTGAATGACTTTCTTCATAATAACTCAGTTTTATCTCAATTCCAGTCTTGTTTTAGAGCCAAGCATAGTACAATTACTGCCATAGTAAGGTTGTAGGTGATATTCTAGATGTTCAGGACAATAAAAATTGTGGTGTTTCACTTTTTATTGACTTTTCGAAGGCCTTCAACACTGTTGACCATGCCTTGCTGTTGTATAGACTAAAAAAGGTTGGTTTAAGTGTTGATGCATTGGATTGGTTCCAAAACTACCTTCTGACAGAACACAGTGTGTAGCTCAGGAGGGTATGACATCTGAATTATACAGTAGCTAGAAAATGATGTGAACCCTTTTTAATTACCTGTATTTTTGCATAAATTAGTCATCAAATTTGATCATCATAAGTCACAGCAATAGACAAACACAGTGTGCTTAAACTAAAAACACACAAACAATTTGACGTTTTCATGTCTTTATTGAACACACTGTGTCAACATATATGTGAACCCTTGGATTTTCTAGCTGAATTATATGTTCATTCAAAGTAGTTAAACGTAAGCCCGTTTGTCATTATACAAGGAACAAACATAGCATGGTGTCAGATTGGTAGTAGCTAAGACGAGACAGAGAAAAGAAAGGAGTAACTGCAAATTTCAGAGAAGAAAATGGAACATTCTACCACAAATTAAGTGACATGAGTAGTCGAAGATGCTAGCTTGCAAGAGTGAGGGGAACGAGCCGCAGCCGAGTGACAGCAGCGAGAGCGAGGCTGCATTGGAATCGGTTGACGAGCAAGTTGATGAGCAACATACTGAAGTAAGAGAAATTGACACTGTTCCTGTTCCCCGTCATGGATAGGCTTAGTCCTCCTACTCCTATGCAGTTAACAGGCAATCTAGCTGACAATTGGAAATGTTTAACCTGTTTTGGAGACTGGTTTTTGTTCAGAATTTCGGATGACTGACGTGCCCAAAGTAAACTGCCTGTTACTCAGGCCCAGAAGCTAGGATATGCATATACCTGGTAGCATCTAAAACTGTTAAAATAATGTCTGTGAGTATAACAGAACTGATATGGCAGGCTAAAACACGAGGAAAATACAACCCAGAAATGTTTTTTTTTTAGGTCACAGGCCATTTCAATGCTAGCCTATGGGAAATACAAATAGATAGGACCCAGATTGCAGTTCCTATGGCTTCCACTAGATGTCAACAGTCTTTGAAAGGGTTTCGGGCTTGATTTTTGAAAAATTAGCAAGTAGTTGGAAAAACTACAAGGTGTCTCTCATTAGAAAAGTAGTCTTGTTGGCGTGTGAATGAGGTGCGCAATCTTCGTTATTTAACTTCCCTATTGAACATACTATTCTCCGCCTTAAATGTTATTGTTTATGTAGATATTAGAGTACCTGAGGATTAATTATAAACATCGTTTGACTTGTTTGGACGAACTTTACCGGTTACTTTTTGGATTCGTTTGTATGCATGTTGAACGAGTGGATTACTGAGATCATTGGCGCCAACTAAACAGACTTTTTTGGATATAAAGATGGACTTTATCAAACAAAACAACCATTCATTGTGTAGCTGGGACCCTTGGTATTGCAAACAGAGGAAGATCATCAAAGGTAAGTGATTTATTTAATCACTATTTGTGATATTGTAATGCCTGTGCTGGTTGAAAAAGTGTTTTGATGTGGGGTGCTGTCCTCAGATAATCGCATGGTATGCTTTCGCCGTAAAGCCTTTTTGAAATCTGACAACGCGGTTGGATTAACAAGAAGTTAAGCGTTTAAATTATGTATGACACTTGTATTTTCATGAATGTATAATATTACGATTTTTGTATTTTGAATTTCGGGCTCTGCAATTTCCCCGGATGTTGTCGTAGGTGTCCCACTAGTGGTTCATGCGCCCAAACAGGTTTTAAGGCAGAGATGAGATGATGACAAATTGAAAGCTTCCATTTATCTGCATGTTATTGGAGTGGATGCATTGAACATTAACAATAGCTTTCTGCAAGATGAGGCAAACTTGACATTGACTGTACTAATGGCTAAATTTGAGGAGTACTTTTTACCAAGCCAGAACGTCACGTTTGAGAGATACAAGTTTATCTCTCATGATCAGAAACTGGGAGTCAGTTTTGACCAGAAGTTGGCTGAGCTGAACACACTGAGCAAAATGTCTGAATTTGAAAATATGAAAGACTCACTAGTGGAAGACAGGATAGTCTGTGGCACTCTTGATAATGGACTCAAGGAGAGATTGCTGCGTGAGCAAGATTTGACTTTGGATAAAGCAGTGAATGTGTTGAGCAGCTGAAACCATCAGAGCACAAGCTAAAGAGCAGCGATAAGACGTCAGTGCATGCAATAAAAAGAGAGGACCAACACACACAATGCCTTAAAAAACTAAAACAATAAAGAGAGAAATCAAAGCACCACATGCCAAAAAATTGCCCTGCATATGGTAAATCATGTAACAACCATGGGAAAAAGAATAATTTCTCAAAATGCTGCAAAGCTTAGGCTACAAAGAAAAAGGTTCACACAGTCAAGGAGGAGATTGAAGAATTATTTGATGATTCTGTGGAAATATGCAATGCAGTAAAAGCTGAATGGATTGTGTCATTGACTGTGAATGAAACTATAATACGATTCAAGCTTGATACTGGAGCACAGGTAAACCTGTTGTCTCTGGATGACTACAAAACACTGAAAGTGAAGAGCAAAATACACCCGGTGAAAATTAAGGTTACTGGTTATACTGGGGAGAACGTACCAGCCAAAAGAAGCTGCATAGTAACTTTACAGCACAAAGGAAAACAGTTCAAAGCACAGCTGCTGATCGTGGAAAAGAGTGTACAGCCTATTCTAGGAATCAATGCATGTGAAAAGCTCAATTTGTTGAAAAGAGTATGTAGTGACATCACAGACTGAACTGACCAAGAATCACTACTGGCTGAGTATGAGGACATGTTTGAGGGTCTTTGATGTTTACCAGGAGAACACAATATGTACTGATGACAAAATTACTCCAGTTGTGCGTGCATGCATGCAGAAAAGTTCCATTTGCACTGAGGAAAAAGCTCAAGGACGAACTCGGACGCATGGAAAAGATGGATGTCATCACAAAAATGGATGAACCTACAGACTAGGGTAAGCTCACTGGTTATTGTGGGGGAAAAGAACGCCGATCTCAGGATATGTCTAGACCCGAGAGATCTCAACAAAGCAATCAAGAGCAGTATTTCAAGTAGCCAACCAGAGAAGGGATAATGTCGCAGTTTGCTGGAGCAAAGTGGTTCAGTAAGCTTGATGCCTCATCAGGATTCTGGCAAATGAAGCTAGACGATGCAAGCTCAAGGCTATGCACATTCAACCCACCTGAGGGCAGGTACAGATTTCTCCGTCTACCATATGTGATTCTCTCAGCGCCAGAGGTCTACCACATGACAATCCACATGATCTTCGAGCACATTCCAGGAGTGGAGACCGTGATGGATGACATCATCATCTGGGGGTCCACAAAAGAAGAACACGATGTGAGAGTGAGACAAGTGCTGGACCTGACACGGAAAGTCAACCTAAAACCAAACAAGGACAAATGTGAGTTTGGTGTGAGGAAAACATCAGCCATCAACAACATGGAGCCCCCGAAGAACAAGGACGACGTGAGACGCTTCATGGGTATGATCACCTACCTTGCAAAGTTCATACCTCAACTGTCTTCTGGAACAGAAAATGAATGGTAATGGTCCCATGAACAGGAAAACTGCTTCAAAAATCTAAATAAGACAATCACAGAAGAGCCAGTGCTCAGGTTCTATGATCCAGAGAAAAGCACAAGGAATTCTGCAGATGCGTCAGTTTGGCCTGGGAGCAGTTCTTCTGCAACAGCATGATGACACATGGCAACCCGTCGCTTATGCGTCCAGAGCCTTGACAGGCACAGAGACAAGGTATGCACAAATAGAGAAAGAACTACTGGCGAGCACATACGCTTGCGAAAGGTTTCACCAATACATCTACGGACGAGACTTTGAAGTAGAAATCGACCACAAACCATTGGTGTCAATCATGTCTAAGCCACTGAATGATTGTCCAATGAGAATCCAGAGAATGTTGATCAGACTGCAAAAGTATGATGTGAAGATAATCTATACCCCGGGAAAGATCATGTACGACTCCGAGACATCACTACAGGAACCTGGATGCAGCAAGGGTGTGTGCAGAAAGAAGTTGCACCTCAATCCAATGAGATCCAAACGGAGCATGGATCACAACTCAGACGAAACAGAGTGGATCTAAGGCTTCAGCCATTCACTCAAGGGACTGAGGATCATCAGGAGGATACTGCTGAAGCGTCAAATGCCTTTAGCAATGGACAATTCAGTCAGAACACCCTAACTGACAATGAACGCTGTCCAACTGTTTCAGGAAGCACTTCAGCAGAACGACCAAAAAGGACAAAAAAGGGGCACCTGGACTGAATGTTTTGTTTATGTGAAAATAAATAGAGCCACAATAGAGTATTGTTGGACAGACTATATTTTGTTGAACAAATAATAATAATAATACCTCAGGGGGGAAGGGCAGGTGCTTGAAGAATGCCTTGCATGGCTAAACAATGAGTTTTCTATCTGAAGTATATGTTAAAAGTAGTTTAACCTACTTTTAACCATTGTACAAGGAACACTTGTCAAAGCAACATTGAGGGTTAGGTGGTTAACAGTCTAATATTGGCTATCAATGTTGAAAGAAACTAACTATAACTTGTTTTAGCGAGCAACATAAGACAAGTTTAGAGTTTGTTTTTGTCAAGTTGAATGGGAAGAACAAGACAGAAAGACAACAGTAGACGGAATATCCAAGCCTCACAGAAGACGGCAGGCATGCAAGCTAGCTACGACGAGAGCCAGAACAGCATGGATACACAAGATGTTGCGAGCTCAAGCAAGAGAAAGAACAAAACTGACCAGGATGAAATCCTTGCAACCTCTTTACCTCAGACCCCATTTCAAAATGAATGTGTCTGAACTTTTCTCTGCAATCCAGTACCGGTCCACTAAACAAAACGCCACGTTCTCCAAAGTGTCCATCATAGAGCGGGCTACCGACGAACCATCAAAGAAGGTTGATAATCTAACGATCGTTGTAGGTGGAAGAAGGAGGGGACCAAGGTGCAGCGTGGTACGTGTTCATGATCTTTTAATTATCCTGAACACTATAACATTTTTTTTTAACGGAACAAACGAAACAGTCATGTCTGGTACAGAGACAGAGACAGAAAACAACTACCCACAACTCAAGCGCGAAAACAGGCTGCCTAAGTATGGTTCTCAATCAGAGACAACGATTGACAGCTGCCTCTGATTGGGAAACATACCAGGCCAAACATATAGAATGCCCACCCCAACTCACGCCCTGAGCAACCTAAAATAGAGACATAAAAAAAGGAACTGAGGTCAGGATGTGACAGTACCCCCCCTCCTCAAAGGTGCGGACTCCGGCCGCAAAACCTAAACCCATAGGGGAGGGTCTGGGTGGGCATCTGTCCGCGGTGGCGTGGGACTTGGACCCCACTCCACCTTAGTCTGGGCCCACTTAGGTGGCGCCTTTGGAGCGGCGACTCTCGCCGGAGTGACGGGCGACTCTGTCGGCGCCGGAGTGACGGGCGACTCTGTCGGCGCCGGAGTGACGGGCGACTCTGTCGGCGCCGGAGTGACGGGCGACTCTGTCGGCGCCGGAGTGACGGGCGACTCTGGCGGCGCCGGAGTGATGGGCGGCTCTGGCGGCTCCTGACTGACGGGGGCTCTGGCGGCACCGGACAGGAGGGAGGCTCTGAAGGCACTGGACAGGCGGGAGCACCAGGAAGGAGGATACAGAGAGACAGCCTGGTGCGTGGGGCTGCCACAGGAGGCCTGGTGCGTGGAGGAGGCACCGGATGAACCGGACCGTGGAGGCGCACTGGAGGTCTCGAGCACCGAGCATGCACAACCTGTCCTGGCTGGATACCCCCTGTAGCCCGGCAAGTGCGGCAGGGTGGAACAGACCGCACTGGGCAGTGCTGGCGAACCGGGGACACCATGCATAGGGCTGGTGCCATATAACCCGGGCCGAGGAGACACACTGGAGACCAGATGCGCTGTGTGAAAGTGGTGAAATTTTTGGGAAATCACAATGGGGAGACATGGCCTATTTCAATCATTGATCAAACCATTCTGGTGGTGTTTTGACACTTATTCACAAGTTTAAAGGTAACATTCTAGAATCAACATCTTCACAGGATGGGAGATGGGTCATAGTAACTGTTAAACTTGACAATGCTATTTTCATCATTTGTAATGTATATGGACATGCTCCAAATAAGACCCTTTTTACCCAATTTACCAGAAAATTACAGGATTTAAGCAACAAATACTCAGAGACTTTTCTAATTATTTCAGGGGATTTTAATGAAACACCAGATTAATCTGTTGATCGTTTTCCTCCTAGAACGAGTCAAAGCCTTCAAAATAGCAATAACATCACTACATTATGCAAGGATCTCTCTGTTGATGATGCCTGGCGTTATTTCAATCCAGATGCAAAGGGTTTTACCTGGACCAACAAAACTATGTCACGTAAATATAGAATAAATGTATTCCTAATTTCCCCCATTTTGTTACAATTTGTTATAGATGTAGATCGGTTGCCTCTCTTTTCTGATCACCACTTGATTTCCCTGAATTTACAAGCTACTAAGAAATCAAAAGATACTCGAGGATATTGGAAATTAAACAACACACTTCTTAAAGATACTACTCTCATTGAAAACATCAAAGATATCTTTGCAAGAAAAGACTGGAAGTACATGGGAATTTTTCAAATATAAACTCAGAGATGTAGCCATTAAACGTGCCAAAGAGCTGATGCACTTAAAGAACTAGAGAAAAAGAGTTGATGAGCAAGCTTGACAGTGTTCTAAAGAAAGATAATCTATCTCAAGAAGAAGAGTCTGTATTTAAATCTTTACAACTAGAATTAGAACAGCTTTACACGGATCTGGCAAAGGGTGGCTTTGTCAGATCAAGAGCAAAATGGATTGAAGAGAGGGAAAGAAACACTAGTTACTTTTTTGCACTTGAAAAGAGGAACTTCAAAAGATAATCTATAACTGCACTCAAAATAAATTGTGTTATGCAAAGATCCCATTACAATATCAACATTTGTCAATTCATTTTATGAAAACCTTTACAACTCACAATTTCCGGAAGATGGTTGTGAAAGCTACATTTGCCACATTCAGAATTATGTCCCTGTAATTGAGGATGATTTCCACTCAGTTTGCGATTCACCTGTGTCAATGGAAGAAATTAGAGAGGCCATGAATTCAATGAAAAAAGGGAAATAACCTGGCCCTGATGGCCTGTCAGTTGAATTCTATAGGCAGTGTTGGGAGTTACTTGAAGAAAAAAAAAAAAGATTTAAAAAAAAAGAAGAAAAAAAGACCCTATTTTTAATATGTTTCAAGATTGCATTGAAAATGGGGAAATGGTCTCCACTATGAAACACGGTCTTATTTCACTGATTCCGAAGCCCGATAAAGACACTTCTCTCATCGACAATTGGAGACCAATTACTTTATTAGATATTGATTACAAATGGATTGCTCTGGGTTTGTCACAATTTACTAGGAGTGGTGGGTGGAATCAGGCGCAGAGAGCAGGGTTCAGTAGATTGTCAATTTATTCTCCGGTGCACAAAAACGGTCACGCCAACACACAGGGCGCATACAATTGACCAGCCCAAACACAGGACCAAATAACCAGAGAATAACCACACGAAAACCACCATACAACAGAGTAACAAAAACAATCCCGCACAAAACAAGGGCGGGACAACCTACTATATATAAGGACGCTAATTAAACTAAAATACACACAGGTGAAACTAATAAGACAAAACCAACAGACAAACGAAAAAGGGATCGGTAGTGGCTAGTAGGACGGTGACGACGACCGCCGAGCACCACCCGAACAGGCAGGGGAGCCAACTTCGGCGGAAGTCGTGACAGGGTTATGCCAAAAGATTAAAGAAAGGAATATATACTATTATAAATTAGACTCAAACAGAATTTATGAAGGTCCGTCACATAAACTCTAACATTCGTTTAGTCTTGGACCTTCTAGATTATTCAGATGCAATTGACTCAGATGCGGTTGTCTTATTTTTGGACTTGTGTAAATCCTTTGACACAATTGAATATGGATTTCTCTTTAGGTCACTTAACATTTTCACCAAAGCCAAGCAGTTTATCAAAGTCATTTGCATGTTTTACATAGATATAAATAGTTCTGTGTTACTGAACCTTAACCCATCCAAAATATTCAGTATGAACAGAAGTGTATGACAGGGATGCCAAATTTTGCCATTTTTATTCATTTTGGTTGTGAAACTTCTATCTCTAGATATTCTGAATAATGTAACTCTGTATGGCTTAACCATTTTTAACAAACAAATCAAAATGTCCCAACTGGCTGATGAAGACCAGGTCGCCCATGCCCTTAATGCTATCACTGCATTCTCTATTGCATCAGGATTTAAAACGGAATGTTTCTAAATGTGAAATCTTATGTTTATTTGACTGTGATGATAAAGAAATAGAAAATATTCCTGTAAAGGACTTTGTTCAATATTTAGGAATAGATCTGTCAAAAAAAAACACTTAGCCAGACAACATATGAATTTCTTTCCTAAAATTAAGAAAACAAAAAATATGTTTAATAATTGGCTTCAAAGATATTTTTATACTTGGGAGAATACTTCTGTCCAAGGCAGAGAGACTGTCTCACTTTGTGTACATCTCATTATCTTTATTTGTTAATATCGCTACTTGTAAAGAGATCAACAAGACTTCATCTGGAAAAACAAGTCTCACAAACTAAAAAAGTCAGCCCTCTTTAATGAAAGAGCTTAAGGCGGTCTGGAAGTGTTGGATTTTGTTGACATAAATAACACTTTCAAGATCAACTGGTTGAAAAGATGTTTGATCAATACTGATTCAATATGGTATTTCATTCCAAATAATATGTTTAATAAGTTGGGAGCTCTTCAATTTTTTCTGAAATGTTATTATATTCCTGAAAGATAACCCGCTAAATTGGCTAGGTTTTAACAACAAGCTTTAATGGCCTGGAAAATATGTTTTCTGCACAATTTTTCCCCACATAAAGCTCTTTTGTGGAATAATTCAGACATAACTGTAAGGAATAAGTCATTGTTCTACCCCAGCTGGCATGAGAGGAATATTGACTTTGTTCTTGATGTTTTTGACAACAGGGGTAATATTATTACATATGAACAATTTATAACATTGAATGAGTTTCCAATTCCTCAGAGAGTTTATTTCTGTGATCAAAGCCATTCCCACTGGTCTAACTACACTAATGAAAACTCATCTTAGCTTTGGTAATGATCACAAAGCTTATCCAAAACTCAATTTCGAAGGTGAGGGCTTACTTGAGAGATCTTGTTGTAATAAATATATAAGACAAATTCTCCATTCACAGAAACGACTTTTCTGGAACATGCTTATTCCTGACATTGTTTGGAGAAAAGCTTGGTTAAGGCCTTACAAATATTGTAGACCAAACAAATTTTATGAATTGCACTTTAAAATTCTACGTGAGAAATTGTCACACCCTGACCATAGTTTGCTTTGTATGTTTCTATGTTTTGTTTGGTCAGGGTGTGATCTGAGTGGGCATTCTATGTTACATGTCTAGTTTGTCTATTTCTATGTTTGGCCTGATATGGTTCTCAATCAGAGGCATGTGTTAGTCATTGTCTCTGATTGGGAACCATATTTAGGTAGCCTGTTTGGTGTTGGTTTGTTGTGGGTGATTGTTCCTGTCTCTGTGTTTGTTTGCACCAAAATAGGCTCAGTCACTTTGGATTTTCTTTTTTCATTGTTTTGGAAGAGAAGAGTAGAGAACGAGCGCCATTCTCCTTGCGGAGATGGTGCTAAATACATCAACACGGTCGGTCCCTGGGATTGGGCTGGCCAACACGATTCGGTTTGCTTGGAAGGAAAAGGAGTTGGAGCCTTTAGGACGGGAAACTTTTGGAAGGATAATATTGATGGGGATTCTAAGGCTGACGGTGAAGGACGTGTTTTGTTTCCAAGGCAACTCGTTGGAGGGAGCATACGACGTGGCACTATATACAGAGGAGAAACACGATGATATCCTGAGAAGGGCAAGAGCAGTGGGAGGTGAGAGGCCGATGAGCCACTATGAAATAACAAGCCTGGCGAAGAACAACTTTAGGGTTGTAACTGTCAACATTTACAACCCATATGTTAAGGACGAAGAGGTGAGGGCCTTTCTGGGGAGATACATGGATAACGTCTCCTCAGCAAGGCACCTCAAAGACTCCCTTGGATTTTGGAATGGGAGGAGAGGCTTCCAGGCCCTCCTCAGGGAGGACCCAAAGGGACATGGTGGCTACCTCCATCCTCCTGCTATGTTCTCCCTAGGGGCTGACAGGGGGACGTTGTTTTATGCACGTCAGCCCCCATTTTGCAGGTGCTGTATGGCCTACGGCCACATTTTCGCCTCGTGCAGCACAAGAAAATGCAGATTTTGTGGATCTGAGGAACACGAGGCGAGGGATTGTGACAAGCCTAAGGCGTGCCACGGGTGTGGATCGTCAGCACACCTGTGGCGGGGGTGCCCAGCTCGTCAGAGGTCATATGCGTCTGCGGCTGGGGGGGGAGCAGGAGCGGGGGATGGGGGAAGAAGAGGAGGGGAAGGAAGCACGCCTCATGACCAGAGTACAGGTCCAGAGGGGAAGGCCGCAAGGAAGGAGGAGGAGAAAGAAGAGGCGGATGGAAGAGAGAAGGAAACGGAAGGCCCGGGAGTGGGAGAACCAGGAAAAGCGGCGGAAGAAGGCAACCGAGTGGAGGAGCATGAGAGAGAAGAAAGCGAGGGAGGAGTGTTGGAGACGGTGGAAGAGCAAGTGGACTGGGGGGAAAGTGCCCTGGTGGAAGAGATGAGGGGTATGGTGGAGGAGCTGGCGGGGGGGGAGGGTTGTATCTCTCCACTGCCGCCATCACCAAAGAAGAGAATGAAGAGGAGGGTGCGATTGACCGACAGTGAGAGGGAGGGGATGGCCAAGAGAGTGATGGGGGTGGGAGAAACCTCTGGGTTGCTGCTGGTTTCCCCAGGCCCTCAACTTCTGTTGGGTGGGGACACACCTAACAATACTCAGGACTGGGTACAGGAGGAGGTGGGGAGTTTTTTGTTTGGGGACTCAGCCTCCCTGATTTTTTTCCAAACCAGCTGCACCACTGGGGAGGGGGAGGAGTGTGGGGGTAGACCCAGGGTGCAGGGCACCCCGGAGCCAAACACTATTCCTGCATCCTGGGTTGGTGAGATGGAGGAAGAGGGGGGGGATGTCGGGAGTACGGATGGTGTTCTCACCGGTAGATATGGAGCAGGGGAGCATTGGGTGAGTCTCCTGTTTTTTTTTTTTTTTCTGTCTGGGTTTAGAATTTGAGTGTATTACATGTTTTTATTTTATTATTTCATGGGGTCTAATTTTACTTTTGTTAGTTTAAATGTAAGGGGTTTAAGGGATTTTGTTAAGAGGAGGGCGGTTTTTAGTTATTTGGAGGGTGTGGGGTTTGATTTTTGTTTTTTTACAGGAGGTTCACCTGAGGGATGGAGGGGATGTTAGTAGGTTTAAGAGGGAGTGGGACAAGGGGGAGTCGGTTTGGGGTATTGGGGGGGTGCACTCATCGGGGGTAGGGATTTTGTGTGGGCACAGGGGTCCCGGGGGGATCAATGGCTGTTGGTGTGCTGTCACTTTTATATAAGAAGGGGGAAGTAACAGACCTTGGCAACTGGCGGCCGTTGACCATGCTGTGTGTAGATTACAAGCTACTTGCAAAGGTTTTAGCAGACCGGTTGCGCTCAGCCCTTCCCTACGTCGTCCATGAGGATCAGACGTGCGGGGTAGAGGGCCGCTCTATGAGATGGAACCTACATTTAATCAGGGACTCCATCGCTTGGGTTGAAGATAGAGGACTGCCTTTAATGGTAGCAGCGCTAGATCAGGCGAAAGCCTTTGATCGCGTGAATAGATCCTTTTTATTCAGAGTGTTAGGTCGATTAGGATTTGGGGAGAAGTTCATAGGATGGATTCGTACATTATATGTCGGAGCGGGGTGCCGAGTTAGTGTAAATAGTCACTTGGGTGACGTTTTTGACCTCTCGTCTGGGGTCAGGCAGGGGTGCCCACTCTCGGCTCTCCTCTTCGTTCTGTACATGGAGCCTCTGGGGGCTGCCATTAGGGCAGACACAGGGGTGGAAGGCTTGTTGATCCCTGGAAGTGGTGGGCTGCGTGTTAAGATGACAAGGACCTTGCTGTGCAAGGACTCGTGCCTGACAAGGTCCCTTGCCATCTTTGGGGATTTCACTCGAGCGTCGGGAGCGGTTCTGAACCATGCAAAGTCTTCCGTCAAGTTTTTCGGAAGATGGCGCGGTAGAACGGATGTGCCTTGGAGGTTCTCTCTCTGTGAGGGGGCCCTGAGGATTCTCGGGGTCCATTTTGAGACCTCCGGCTCAGCGACGCTAAACTGGAACATGCGTATCGCAGTGGTACAGAGGAAGCTAGCAATGTGGAAGGCTAGGTATTTGTCTTTTATGGGCAAAGTCCTGGTCCTAAAGGTGGATGTGTTGCCGTCTCTTTTGTATTTGGCGTACATCTACCCCTTGCCGGCTTGTCTGAGGAGGCCTCTAGTGAGGCTTGTGTTTCAGTTCATGTGGAGTGGCAGGTGCGAGTGGGTCGCCAGGGCACGCATGCTCTGTCCCATCGGGGAGGGTGGTAGGGGGGTACCACATTTCCCCCTCAAGCTGGATGCAATTTTTGTTTATTTCTTGTTAACGGAGCTTGCTCATCCAGTGATACACCCGTCCGGTTACCTCCTGCGGGTGTTCTTCTCGTATCAGGCGAGAAGCGTAATGGTGTGGTCTAACACGGGTCCTCGGGCGGAACAGCTGCCGTGGCACTTTGGTCATGCGGCCAAGTGGCTGCGTGCACACCCTGAGGTTGAAGTTGCCCGAGTAGGTTTAGATCACAGGCACCTGTACGAGGAGGTCTTAAAGGCAGGGAGTCCGGCGCCTGTAGTGGGTATCTCGGAAGTGGTCTGGGAGGGAGTGCAGGCGCGGGGTCTGGACAACAGGCTCAAGGACCTGAATTGGTTGAGGCTCCATAAGTGCTTGCCGGTAGGTTCCATCATGTACCGGTATAATTTGGTGCAATCCCCCACCTGTCCAAGATCCTCTTGTGGCAGGGAGGAGACTGTGCGTCATGTCTTTTGGGACTGTGCCTTTGCCGGAGTAGTATGGGCTAGGGCACGGGTGTTGTTAGGTTTGGTAAGGGGGGATTTTGTATTGACGTGGGCCAGGTTAGAGAGAGGTGTAGGGAGAGGGACGGATAGGGACAGGTTTCTGCTCTGGCTTCTCATGAGTCTCTTTAAACGGGGGCTGTGGGAAGCCAGGCAGAACATGGTGAAGACAGGGAGAGATTGGGGGGTGGAAGGGATAGTGAGGAGGGTGGAAGGAGATTTGAGGGGGAGGATGAAGAGGGAGGAGAGGAAGTGGGGGCAGCATGCTGCTCGGGAGAGGTGGAAGGGGGGTTTAGGGCTGGGTGTCATTTAGATTTGTAAGGGGATAGATTAGGGACGGGGAGATAGGGAAAGATAGTTTGTAGGGTGACGGGGAGGGAAGATGCTCCCCTGAGGTTTTGTTTGGGGTTTTTGTTTTGTTTAGTTAAATTAAAATACCATTGTTGGAGTATGTTTGAAAATTATGAGTTGTAAAGAATTTATGGTATTGAAGGTAATAAATTATTTTTTATTAAAAAAAGATAGGGCTGTTTCGGTTTTCCACGTTTGTTGTTTTGTATTTTGTTCATGTTTAGTTGTCTTATTAAAAAACATGAACTTCAACCACGCTGCATTTTGGTCCGCCTCTCCTTCGACACAAGAAAACCGTTACAGAAATATCCATGTAATTCTATGTTGTCCAAATTTGTGGCTATTGATGATGTCTGCGTTTTCTGTGAAAAAGGTGAGAATCTGACTCACTTGTTCTTTGAATGTTTATTTGTGTCAGAATTTTGGGAAAACCTTGCAGAATACTTATTTACCATTATGAACACTACCCATGTTTTTGGCATGCAGGATATAATATGTTACTATTGCAATGACAAGACCTTTGAAATGATTGGGGCTGCAGGTAGCCTAGTGGTTAGAGCATTGGACTAGTAACAGAAAGGTTGCAAGATTGAATCCCCGAGCTGACAAAGTAAAAAAATCTGTCTTTCTGTCCCTGAACAAGGCAGTTAGCCCACTGTTCCTAGGCTGTCATTGAAAATAAGAATTTGTTCTTAACTGACTTGCCTAGTTAAATAAAGGTCCAATTAAATTGTGATTTTTGTTAAAAAAAATTACTCTTGTTGCCAAATACTTTACACACACAAATATTCCACAATTCCATACCAAAATTACAAATGTTTGATTTAATCTTAAGACATTATCCCAAGTGAATAACAAGAAAAACCAGATGGGTCTTTGCGTGTAAAAGAAACACCATTTGACCCGTTAAATAAGTTTTTCATTTGACAAGTCAAATAACACAATTCTATTATAGAATGTCGTGTGTGCTGAATTTGCACGTGCAAGCCAAGCGCCACCACTATGATCATTAGCACTGTCAAAGATGTAGAAAGAAAAGTGCACACACACACACAGGTCATGATATGTTTACAATATCGTGTTGGTAATAAGGCATTATTTGTTCGATCGAATGGGAAAACGTCTGTGTGCGCATTTGAAATAAGAGCAGGATCAAAAATGTTTGGAAATATAGTTTATACAGATGTTATTTGAAACTTCTGGGGTAGCTAGCTTATGCGTGGTACCATCCTAGCTAGCACCAATGCAAGCAGCCTGAAAACAATGACGAGAAACTGCAGTCATTTTCAATGTTCATAGCAATGATTTAGGAATCCACGTAAGTATTAGCAAGGTAGCCACTAACATCTATGGAAATTGAACTTCAGTTTATGAAAATAACTACCTAGCCAGCTACTAAACCCTTTTACCCAAGCTAACGTTATAAGCAGCCAGCTTCAGTGAGGCTTGACCCTACCGGGTTATGTGTTGTACAGGTAGCAACAATAAGGATTAACCACAATAGTGGAATTGGCGGCTTGCCTTCAAAGTAAAAGTACCCCTTTGAATGTGACGCAAATGTTTACCATTTATGGAATCAAATCAAATCAAATGTTACGGGTGCAAACCTTACCGTGATATGCTTGCCCAATACAGTTCAAGAATCAGAGTTAAGAAAATATTTACTAAATAAACTAAAGTAAATACATATATTTTTTTAAAGTAACAATAAAATAACAACAAGGCTATATATCGGTACCAGTACCGAGTCAATATGCGGGGGTACACGTTAGTCGATGTAATTTGTACATCTAGGTAGGGGTAAAGTGAATATGCATAGATAATAAACAGCGAGTAGCAGCAGTGTAAAAAAAAGGGGGGTGGGGGTCTTTAACCATTTTTAGGGCCTTCCCCTGACACCACCTGGTATAGAGGTCCTGGATGGCTGGAAGCTTGGCCCCAGTGATGTACCGGGCCGTACGCACTACCCTCTGTAGCGCCTTATGGTCAGATGCCAAGCAGTTGCCATACCAGGCAGTGTTGCTACCTATCAGGATGCTCTCGATGTTGCAGCTGTATAACCTTTTGAGGATTTGGGGACACGTGCCAAATCTTTTCAGTCTCCTGAGGGGGGAAAGGTGTTGTCGTGCCCTCTTCACAACTGTCTTGGTGTGTTTGGACCATGATAGTTTGTTGGTGATGTGGACACCAAGGAACTTAACTCTCGACCCGCTCCACTACAGCCCCGCCGATGTGAATGGGTGCGTGTTCGGTCCTGCTTTTCATGTAGTCCACGATCATTTCCTTTGTCTTGGTGTCTCATCATTGTCGGTGATCAGGCCTACCACTGTTGTGTCATCTGCAAACTTAATGATGGTGTTGGAGTCGTGCTTGGCCATGCAGTCATGGGTGAACATGTAGTCAATGAACAGCATTCTCACATAGGTGTTCCTTTTGTCCAGGTGGGAAAGGGCAGTGTGGAGTGTGATTGAGATTGCGTCATCTGTGGATCTGTTGGGGTGTTATGCCAATTGGAGTGGGTCTTGTTCACCTGGACAAAAGTAACACACATGTGAGAATGCTATTCATTTACTACAGCTCAGCGTTCAACAATATAGTGCCCTCAAAGCTCATTACTAAGCTAAGGACCCTGGGACTAAACACCTCCCTCTGCAACTGGATGCTAGACTTCCTGACAGGGCCGCCCCCAGGTGGTAAGGCTAGGTAACAACACATCCGCCACACTGATCCTCAACACGGGGGCTCCTCAGGGGTGTATGCTCAGTCCCCTCCTGTACTCCCTGTTCACTGATGACTGCACAGCCAGGCACAACTCCAACACCATCATTAAGTTTGCTGATGACACAACAGTGGCTGATCACCGACAACGATGAGACTGACCTCCTCCATATAGGCTGAGACATGACCGTGTGGTGCAAGGACAACAACCTCTCCCTCAACGTGATCAAGACAAAGGAGATGATTGTGGACTACAGGAAAAGTAGGACCGAGCACGCCCCCATTCTCATTGACAGGGCTGTAGTGGAGCAGGTTGAGAGCTTCAAGTTCCACATCGCCAACAATGAACATGATCCAAGCACACCAAGACAGCCGGGAAGAGGGCACAACAAAACCTATTCTCCCTCAGGAGACTGAAAGATTTGGCATGGGTCCTCAGATCCTTAAAAGGTTTTACAGATGCACCATCGAGAGCATCCTGACGGGTTGCATCACTGCCTGGTATGGTAACTGCTCGGCCTCTTACTGCAAGGTACTAACTACAGAGGGTAGTGCGTACGGCCCAGTAAAATTACCGTGGCCAAGCATCCTGCCATCCAGGACCTCTGTACCAGGCGGTGTCAGATGAAGGCCCTAAAAATTGTCAAAGACTCCAGCCACCCTAGTCATACACTGTTCTCTCTGCTACCGCACGACAAGCGGTACCGGAGTGCCAAGTCTAGGTCCAAAAGGCTTCTAAACAGCTTCTACTCCCAAGCCATAAGACTCCTGAACAGCTAATAAAATGGCTGCCCAGACTATTTGCACCCCCCCCCCCCCCACCACGCTGCTGCTGCTCTCTTTAATAACCCTAATTATACCTGTGCCCCTGTACCCGGTACCCCCTGTATAGCCCCACTATTGTTATTTACTGCTGCTCTTTAATTATTTGTTTTTCTTATCTATTTATTATTTTTTGTTGTATTTTCTGAAAACTGCATTATCGGTTAAGGGCTTGTAAGTAAGCACTTCACTGTAAGGTCTACTACACCTGTTGTATTCGGCGCATGTGACAAATAAAATTTGATTTGTCTAGGGTTTCTGGCATATTGGTGTTGATGTGAGCCATGACGAGCCTTTCAAAGCACTTCATGGCTACCGACCTCAGTGCTACTGGGCGGTAATCATTCAGGCAGGTTGCCTTTCGCTTTCTTGGGCACAGGGACTATGGTGGTCTGTTTGAAACATGTTATGGGTATTTTAGATTATGACACCTAGCTAGATAGTTAGCTAGTTAACTATAACTACTGAAACAGATTATGTCGTTTTGTTTTTGGGGAAGAACATTATTTGCATACATCAGCTAGCTACCTTTTTTAAAATTCCAAGCACTCTCCCAGAGTTTGGGGAAGTGTGTCTTGAGCTCAAGCGCAGTAAGTGAGTGAGTTAGACAAAACTTTACCAGCATCATAACAATCGTTATGAAATACGAGGGATTGTGTAATATCTACGTAAAAATGTTATGAACGTGTTAAATTATGTCACGTGCAGTCATATTCCGGTCCTGATTGCTCAACAAGTTTATTTGAAACGTGAAACAGGATTATTTGATGTGTATCTTTTTTTGACACCCAAAACCCCAAATGGCGTTCCATAGTATGGTAATGAGTATGAATCTGTGTTTACTCCTGCAAAAGTGATTGCTTTTCATATAAAGGCTTTATCTACCTTCCCAATTAAAATACGAACATATAGTTTATGGAAAAGAGATGTTGTATGTTTCTGGACGATGCACCCTGCTGCCTTGTTGACAACATGACCAAACGGTGCAGATTACTGTTGTATTTGAGAATGGCGCTCCTCCCTCGCCGCTTTTGCCCATTCCCGTCGCTGGCCATAGACTCGGGTTAATAGAACTCCCTCGCTGCCATTTTGACGGTTCCTCACATGATGACCGTGTCGACAAGGATTTGATGCGTCTTAATAATTAAACCAGCCTGTTAATCGAATACATTGTTATACCTGGGTCTTACAAAACCAGGCAAACATAGAGATCTGCAAGCTTATTTTCCTCGCTGCGAATCCTGTTTGTCACTGGTGAAGGTTAGCTAAAACTGTATAGCAAGGTTAGCAAAACATTACTGTGAAGATGATGAGGAAGACTGTTACGACGAAGCTTCTGGGATCCATGCGAGGGTTCCCAAGCCACCGAGTAAACTATGCCGTGAATGCTGTTGCGAGAGGTATTTTATTTTATGCGGCTTTTTTACACAATGTTTTATTATCTATTTATCATCTAGCTAGCCCACGAGCTAATGATAATCATTCGATGACGCAGCAAGTTCGTTAGATAATGCCGTGTTTAAAATAACTGGGAACTTTGGAAATAAAAAAATCGATTTCAACGGTCATCCAACTCGGGAACTCTGGCCTCTTTTTAGAGCTCAGGTTGTCCGATTTGAAGATCGTATTTGTCCGATTTCTCAGTTGTTTTGAACATGGCATCCCAGCCGTAACCAGTTCTCCAACTTTTATGCTGTTACATCACATCCGTGTGACAGTGTCTTTCTGCCCTGAATGCATATAAGACGTTTTCCAATGAATTCCCAAATAAATATGTATGCTTTCTGGACCCAAATGACACAATATTATGGTGTTGTTACAGAATTGATCAAAAGTAGGGAACTGGAGAACGATGAGTTGCGACCTCTGTACATGGATTTTCAAGCAACAACACCAATGGTATGTGGCTCTTTAACGTTAGCTGCCAGCCTATAGCCTCTCCCACGATAATTATACCAAACTGGTGGCATGTCAATCTGTAAAACATTGCATTGAGGCGAATTAATAAGATCCAATGCCATCTTTGAGAACTGCCACCTGCACAGAATCTTCAACTCAGTATATTTTTATCTCATGACTCTAGGATCCAAGAGTTCTGGATGCAATGCTTCCCTATCAAGTTAATTATTATGGTAACCCTCACTCCAGAACACATGCATATGGCTGGGAAAGTGAAAGTGCAATGGAAAAAGCTAGAAAGGTAATTAATTTACAATTAATTGAGTAGCTATTGCATCATGTCATTTGATGATAAGGCTAACATATCTTCATTTGATTTCTCCTTACAGCAAGTGGCAGACCTGATTGCTGCAGATCCTCGTGAGATCGTGTTCACAAGTGGTGCCACTGAATCCAATAATATGTCAATCAAAGTAAGTCTCCCTTTTACCGCTTTAGTAGTCAGATTAACGGCAAAGATTTTGGAGGGTGAACAATACATGCCAAGAACTGCCAGCTGATGGAAAGATTAAGACATAAGAATGAGCTAAGGTCAATCAACTGTTCTGCTGTGTAATTTATTTGTAAATGAGGATACATGCTAACAATTAAGAGGAAAAGGAATTGAGTGTTTTTTTTTTTTTTTTTGTACAATGTATTCCTCCTAGGGTGTGGCCCGATTTTACAAATCCAAGAAGAAGCATGTGATCACCACTCAGACGGAGCATAAGTGTGTGCTGGACTCCTGTCGAGTCTTGGAGGCAGAGGGCTTTGACATAACCTATCTTCCTGTGAAGACTAATGGCTTGGTTGACCTACAGGCAAGCTCAATTGTTTGGTTGTTTTATCTAAATGTGGCAGATGTGCTATGTTTTATACAGCCCCATTGTATGAATCCACTCCACAATCTGCTCTTGTACCAAGAATAAGATCAATTGTTAACGTATTTCTTCAATACGTTTGTATATCTTGAATACCTCACATGCTGATATAAAAATGTTGCTATTTTTTTATAGCTACTGGAGGAAACAATTCGTCAAGACACAAGTTTGGTGTCTGTGATGACCGTGAACAATGAGATTGGTGTGAGGCAGCCTGTCGAAGACATAGGTAACCTTTTTAGCCTAAATAGATTCCGAAGTATATCCACTATGAAATTGAGACATTTCGTTTTATCTTTATTAATCCGCTATTATTTTCACACACATTTCTCCAGGTCGAATCTGCCGGTCAAGGAATGTGTTCTTCCACACTGATGCAGCTCAAGCTGTGGGAAAAATCCCCATCAATGTATCTGACTGGAAGGTAGACCTGATGTCCATCAGCGGGCACAAAATATATGGTCCCAAAGGTACATTGTTGAATATCAGATACTATCACAGTGTTGGAGTTCAATTCCATTTTAATTTAGGAACCAAACTGAAATTCCTGTTTTCATCACTGAAAAGCAAGCAGAGAAAATGTAATTGATATGTCAGTTTACTTCCTGAATTGATCAGGAATTGACCACAAGCCTGACTACTACATTGAGTGAACTCTTTTGCATAGCCACATATTAAACTCCTTTAATTGTTGGTGTTTATGTAAGAACTATGCGAGCAATTGAGTGACTACAAATAATTACAAGTGAAGTATGTTTATGATTTGACAGGGGTCGGGGCACTGTATGTGCGGCGCCGGCCCCGGGTTCGAATGGAGCCACTGCAGAATGGTGGAGGCCAGGAGAGGGGGCTTCGCTCAGGGACAGTGCCCACTCCTCTGGCTGTGGGACTGGGAGCAGCCTGTGATATAGCCCAGCAGGAGCTAGAGGTAGACAACTCATTACTGCCTGAAACAAACTTACACAGGATGTTGTTCATCAATGCTTGCTTCTGTTTGTTTTTACTGTTTTCATATTTTTTTTATAGCTTGAGTTCAGAAGACATCGGAAAAAACAGTCAGAATGTTGAGGCTTGCACAGCAAACTGAAAATGTTATTTTATCTGACCAATCCCCACTGCTTTATATGAAAGGTTCCATCATATATTTTTTGCTGCGTGTTGTGTTGATGGGTAAATGAGAAGTGTTTACTGTAGTTGTGAATTCTTTATAGTGAAAGAATAAGTTCACTTATTATTATTATTATTATTTTAGTTGCTTATTGATCTTCTCTCCTTTCCAGTATGATCACAGCCGGGTGTCCATGTTGGCAAACCGCCTTGTGCGCAAAATCATGTCAGAGATCCCTGATGTTGTGATGAATGGTGATCCGGAGCAAAGATACCCAGGTGAAGCGCAGAGCAAGAGATTTGTGGACAGAATAATAGACACAGGCATATAAGTGGGTGGAAGTGGAATTAATATTTTTCATAATAATCATTAGATGTAATTGGCTGGTAATCTGTTAAATAAATCACCTTATTCCTTATGAGTTGTGTATGAGTTAAATCAAGTACTGTGCTGTACATTATCAAAATCACATTAGAGCAATAGCATTTAGCATATGCCTACAGATGAAGTGAAACACAATAGTTTGTGGATTGTACTTTAGTCAGTTGATGAATCGGTGAAGAATTCCTTAAATGTTGATGCTCTATTAACTTGAATCTTTGCCTGACACAGGATGCATTAATTTGTCCTTTG
Organism: Oncorhynchus kisutch; assembly: GCF_002021735.2. Classification (NCBI taxonomy): domain Eukaryota; kingdom Metazoa; phylum Chordata; class Actinopteri; order Salmoniformes; family Salmonidae; genus Oncorhynchus; species Oncorhynchus kisutch. The sequence goes on from NC_034178.2 coordinate 22,512,966, forward strand.
CCTACGTGGAGGGAGAGAGTCTGTTGATGGCCCTGAAGGATGTCGCTCTATCATCCGGCAGGTCAGTAGCAAATAAAGAGCTATTAGATGCTTTTATTTATATACAGTACCAATCAAAGGTTTGGACACACCTACTCATTCCAGTGTTTTTCTTTATTTTTACAATTTTCTACATTGTAGACTAATAGTGAAGACATCAAAACTATTAAATAACCCACATGGGTCACCAAAAAAGTGTTAAATATATTTGAGATTCTTCAAAGTAGCCACCCTTTGCCTTGATGACAGCTTTGCACACTCTTGGCATTTTCTTAACCAGCTTCATGAGGAAGCCAGAATGCATTTAGATTAACAGGTGTGCCTTGTTAATTTGTGGAATTCCTTCCCTTAATGCGTTTGACCCAATCAGTTGTGTCGACAAGGTAGTGATGGTATAGGGATAGTCCTATTTGGTAAAATACCAAGTCCATATAATGGCAAGAACAGCTCAAATAAGCAAAGAGAAACGACAGTCCATCATTACTTCAACACATGAAGGTCAGTCAATCTGGAAAATGCATCCTGCAGAGGATAGGTTCATTAGAGTTACCAGCCTCTAAAATTGCAGCCCAAGTAGATGCTTCAGAGTTCAAGTAACAGACACATCTCAACATCAACTGTTCACGCAGGTGACTGCTTGAATCAGGCCTTCATGGTCGAATTGCTGCAAATAAATCACTACTAAAGGACAACAATAAGAAGAAGAGACTTGCTTGGGCCAAGAATACACGAGCAATGGACATCAGATAGGTGGAAATCTGTCCTTTTGGTCTGAGTCCAAGTTTGAGATTTTTGGTTCCAACCACCGTGTCTTTGTGAGATGCAGAGTAGGTCAACGGATGATCTCCGCATGTGTGGTTCCCACCATGAAGCATGGAGGAGGAGGTAGGGTGACACTTAACCAGCATGACTACCACAACATTCTGCAGTTATATGCAGTCTCATCTGGTTTGCGCTTAGTGGGACTATCATTTGTTTTTTATATATAGATTTGTTTTTATATATATATACAGTGCCTTGCGAAAGTATTTGGCCCCCTTGAACTTTGCAACCTTTTGCCACATTTCAGGCTTCAAACATAAAGATATAAAACTGTATTTTTTTGTGAAGAATCAACAACAAGTGGGACACAATCATGAAGTGGAACGACATTTATTGAATATTTCAAACTTTTTTAACAAATCAAAAACGGAAAAATTGGTTGTGCAAAATTATTCAGCTCCCTTAAGTTAATACTTTGTAGCGCCACCTTTTGCTGCGATTACAGTTGTAAGTCGCTTGGGGTATGTCTCTATCAGTTTTGCACATCGAGAGACTGACATTTTTTCCCATTCCTCCTTGCAAAACAGCTCGAGCTCAGTGAGGTTGGAGGAGAGCATTTTTGAACAGCAGTTTTCAGTTCTTTCCACAGATTCTTGATTGGATTCAGGTCTGGACTTTGACTTGGCCATTCTAACACCTGGATATGTTTATTTTTGAACCATTCCATTGTAGATTTTGCTTTATGTTTTGGATCATTGTCTTGTTGGAAGACAAATCTCCGTCCCAGTCTCAGGTCTTTTGCAGACTCCATCAGGTTTTCTTCCAGAATGGTCCTGTATTTGGCTCCATCCATCTTCCCATCAATTTGAACCATCTTCCCTGTCCCTGCTGAAGAAAAGCAGGCCCAAACCATGATGCTGCCACCACCATGTTTGACAGTGAGGATGGTGTGTTCAGGGTGATGAGCTGTGTTGCTTTTACGCCAAACATAACGTTTTGCATTGTTGCCAAAAAGTTCAATTTTGGTTTCATCTGACCAGAGCACCTTCTTCCACATGTTTGGTGTGTCTCCCAGGTGGCTAGTGGCAAACTTTAAACGACACTTTTTATGGATATCTTTAAGAAATGGCTTTCTTCTTGCCACTATTCCATAAAGGCCAGATTTGTGCAATATACGACTGATTGTTGTCCTATGGACAGAGTCTCCCACCTCAGCTGTAGATCTCTGCAGTTCATCCAGAGTGATCATGGGCCTCTTGGCTGCATCTCTGATCAGTCTTCTCCTTGTATGAGCTGAAAGTTTAGAGGGACGGCCAGGTCTTGGTAGATTTGCAGTGGTCTGATACTCCTTCCATTTCAATATTACCGCTTGCACAGTGCTCCTTGGGATGTTTAAAGCTTGGGAAATCTTTTTGTATCCAAATCCGGCTTTAAACTTCTTCACAACAGTATCTCGGACCTGCCTGGTGTGTTCCTTGTTCTTCATGATGCTCTCTGCGCTTTCAACGGACCTCTGAGACTATCACAGTGCAGGTGCATTTATACGGAGACTTGATTACACACAGGTGGATTGTATTTATCATCATTAGTCATTTAGGTCAACATTGGATCATTCAGAGATCCTCACTGAACTTCTGGAGAGAGTTTGCTGCACTGAAAGTAAAGGGGCTGAATAATTTTGCACGCCCAATTTTTCCGTTTTTGATTTGTTAAAAAAGTTTGAAATATCCAATAAATGTCGTTCCACTTCATGATTGTGTCCCACTTGTTGTTGATTCTTCACAAAAAAATACAGTTTTATATCTTTATGTTTGAAGCCTGAAATGTGGCAAAAGGTCGCAAAGTTCAAGGAGGCCGAATACTTTCGCAAGGCACTGTATATATAATATCGTACACACACTTGAAGTCGGAAGTTTACATACACTTAGGTTGGAGTCATTAACTCGTTTTTCAACCACTCCACAAATTTCTTGTAAACAAACTAGTTTTGGCAAGTCGGTGAAGACATCTACTTTGTGCATGACACAAGTAATTTTTCCAACAATTGTTTACAGACGGATTATCTCACTTATAATTCACTGTATCACAATTCCAGTGGGTCAGAAGTTTACATACACTAAGTTGACTGTGCTTTTAAACAGCTTGGAAAATTCCAGAAAATTATGTCATGGCATTAGAAGCGCCTGAGAAGCTAATTTACGTAATTTTAGTCAATTTGATGTGTACCTGTAGATGTATTTCAAGGCCTACCTTCAAACTCAGTGCCTCTGCTTGACATGGGAAAATCAAAAGAAATCAGCAAAGACCTCAGAAGAAAAAAATGTAGACCGCCACAAGTCTGGCTCATCATTGGGAGCAATTTCCAAACTCCTGAAGGTACCACGTTCACCTGTACATATAATAGTTCGCAACTATAAACACCATGGGACCATGCAGCCGTCATACCACTCAGGAAGGAGACGCGTTCTGTCTCCTAGCGATGAATGTACTTGTGTGAAAAGTGCAAATCAATCCCAGAACAAATGCAAAGGACCTTGTGAAGATGCTGGAGGAAACGGGTACAAAAGTATCTATATCCACAGTAAAACGAGTCCTATATCGACATAACCTTAAAGGCCACTCAGCAAGGAAGAAGCCACTGCTCAAAACCGCCATAACAAAGCCAGACTAGGGTTTGCAACTGCACATGGGGACAAAGATCGTACTTTTTGGAGAAATGTCCTCTGGTCTGATGAAACAAAAATATAACTGTTTGGCCATAATGACCATTGTTATGTTTGGAGGAAAAAGGGTGATGCTTGCAAGCCGAAGAACACCATTCCAACCATGAAGCATGGGGGTGGCAGCATCATGTTTCTTCGGGTGCTTTGCTGCAGGAGGGACTGGTGCACTTCACAAAATAGATGAATTCATGAGGAAGGAAAATTGTGGATATATTAAAGCAACATCTCAAGACATTAACGTTAAGTTAAAGCTTGGTCATAAAATGGGTCTTCCAAATGAACAATGACCCCAAGCATACTTCAAAAGTTATGACAAAATGGCTTAAGGATGACAAAGTCAAGGTATTGGAGTGGCCATCACAAAGCCCTGACCTCAATACTATAGAAAACTTGTGGCCAGAACTGAAAAAGCGTATGCGAGCAAGGTGGCCTACAAACCTGACTCAATTACACCAGCTCTGTCAGGAGGAATGGGCCAAAATTCACCCAACTTATTGTGGGATGCTTGTCTGTGTGTGTGTGTGTGTGCACGCCTACACATACATATATTTATTAATTCGAGATTAGACGGTATGAAAATTTCATATCACGATTAGTGACCAAAATCATCACGGTTATCAGTATTATAGCGATATTATTCAAATGTGCTGGAAATGTTCAAAATGTACTGATACACACACTGAAATAATTTCAACAAGTTATTGAAAGCCAACAAACAACAAATAAAATTAGCAGCACTATGCACTTTGTGCATGAACATTAAAGATGGCACCATGTGGTCATGAGAGTTAAGTTTCCCTAGTGCAATCAAATTTGCATTTAAAAGAAACACAAGTAAAGCAATGTGCAAGTAAGAACAATACAACTATGTAAACAAATCCAATGTGCAGGTGTTGACATTAAAACAACACTATGTAAACAAATCAAATGAACAGCACTGATTGTATGTCTGTTCTCTCCTTCATAAAGAAATAAGGTGCTATTCGATTACAGCTCTAACATCCTGTATGTCGGTTCTCTCCTTCATAAAGAAATCATGAAGTAACCCAAAAAGTTTTGAACAAATCCAAATATTTTGAGATGCTTCAAAGTAACCACCCTTTTTGCCTCTGACAGTTTTGCACACTCTTGGTCTTCTCTCAACCAGCTTCACCTGGAATGCTTTTCCAACAGTCTTGGAGGTCCCACATGCTGAGCACTTGCTGGCTGCTTTTCCTTCACTCTGTGGTCAAACTCATCCCAAACCATCTCAATTGGGTTGAGGTTGGGTGATTGTGGATGCCAGGTCATCTGATGCAGCACTCCATCACTCTCCTCCTTGGTAAAAATAGCCCTTACCCAGCCTGGAGGTGTGTTGGGTAATTTTTCCTGTTGGAAAAACAAATGATAGGCCCACTAAGCACAAACCAGATGGGATGGTGTATCGCTGCATAATGCGGTGGTAGCCCTGCAGGTTGTGTTCTTTGAATTACAAATAAATCACTGACCGTGTCACCAGCAAAGTGCCATCACACAACCTCCTCCATGCTTCACGGTGGGAACCACACTTCCGGAGATAATCCGTTCACCTACTCTGCATCTCACAAAGACATGGCGTTTGGAACAGAAAATCTCAAATTTGGACAGATTTCCACCAGTCTAATGTCCATTGCTCATGTTTCTTGGCCCCATCAAGTCTCTTCTTCTTATTGGTGTCCTTTTAGTGGTTTCTTTGTAGCAATTCGACCATGGAGGCCTGATTCATGCAGTCTTCTCTGAACAGTTGATGTTGTGATGTCTGTTACTTGAACTCTGAAGCATTTATTTCGGCTGCAATTTGGCTGGTAACTCTAATGAACTTATCCTCTGCAGCAGAGGTAAATCTGGGTCTTCCTTTACTGCGGCGGTCCTCATGAGCCAGTTTCATAACGCTTGATGGTTTTTGCAACTGCACTTGAAGAACTTTCAAAGTTCTTGAAATGAAATGTATTGACTAACCTTCATGTCTTAAAGTAGTGATTGTTGACTGTTGTTTCTCTTTGCTTATTTGAGCTGTTCTTGCCATAATATGGACTTGGTCTTTTACCAGATAGCCCTATCCTCTGTATATCACAACTGATTGGCTCAAATGCATGAAAGAAATTCCACAAATTAACTTTTTGCAAGGCAAACCTGTTAATTGAAATGCATTACAGGTGACTGGCTCATGAAGCTGGTTGAGAGAATGTCAAGAGTATGCAAAGGGTGGCTACTTTAAAGAATCTCAAATATATTTTGATTTATTTAACACTTTCTTGGTTGTTAGATGTGTTATTTCATCGTTTTGATGTCTTCACTATTATTTTACAATGTAGAAAATAGTAAAAATAAAGAAATCATGGAATGAGTAGGTGTCAACTTTTGACCTGTACTGTGTATGTACACACTACCGTTCAAAAGTTTGAGGTCAAATGTCCTTGTTTTTGAAAGAAAAGCACTGTCTTTTTAACAACAAAAAATTTGATCAGAAATACAGTGTAGACATTGTTAATGTTGTAAATGACTTGTAGCTGGAAATGGCTGATTTAATGTATTTTATTTTAATGGAATATCTACATGGGCGTACCATTATCAGCAACCATCACTCCTGTGTTCCAATGTCATGTTGTGTTAGCTAATCCAAGTTTATCATTTAGCACAGCTGAAAACTGTTGTCTGATTAAAGAAGCAATAAAACTGGCCTTAGACTACTTCAGGATCTGGAGCATCAGCATTAGGGCATTCGATTACAGCTCAAAATGGCCAGAAACAAAGACTTTCTTCTGAAAAACTCGCCTGTCTATTCTTGTTCTGAGAAATGTAGGCCATTCCATGTGAGAAATTGCCAAGAAACTGAAGATCTCATACAACTCTTAAATAGTACCCGCAAAACACCAGTCTCAATGTCAACAGTGAGGAGGCAAATCCAGAAAGCTGGCATTCTAGGCAGAGTTGCAAAGAGAGCCATATTTCAGACTGGCCAATAAAAATAAAAGATTTAAGAAAAAAAACACACACTGGACAGAGGAACTCTGCCCACAAGGCCAGCATCCCGGAGTCGCCTCTTCACTGATGTTGAGACTGGTGTTTTGCGGGTACTAATTAATGAAGCTGCAAGTTGAGGACTTGTGAGGCGTCTGTTTCTCAAACTAGGCACTCTAATGTGCTTGTCCTCTTGCTCATTTGTGCACCGGGGCCTCTCACTCTTCCTGTTTTGGTTAGAGCCCGTTTGTGCTGTTCTATGAAGGACTAGACAAATCAAATTTTATTAGTCACATACAACAGACCTTAGTGAAATGCTTACTTACGAGCCCTTAACCAACAATGCAGTTTAAAAAAAATACAGTTAAGAATAAAAGTAACTAAAGAGCAGCGGTAAAATAACAATAGCGAGACTATATACAGGGGGTACCGGTACAATGTGCGGGGGCACCGGTTAGTTGAGGTAATATGTACATGTAGGTAGAGTTATTAAAGTGACTATGCATAGATAAGAGTAGCGGTGGTGTAAGGGGGGGGGGGGCATTGCATATGGTCTGGGTAGCCATTTGATTAGCTGTTCAGGAGTTATATGGCTTGGGGGTAGAAGCGGTTTAGAAGTTTCTTGGACCGAGACTTGGTGTGCCGGTACCGCTTGCCGCGCGGTAGCAGAGAGAACAGTATGTAACTAGGGTGGCTGGAGTCTTTGACAATTTTTAGGGTCTAACTCTGACGCCGCCTGGTACAGAGATCCTGGATGGCAGGATGCTTGGCCCCAGTAATGTACTGGACCTTTCGCACTACCCTCTGTAGTGCCTTGCAGTCAGAGGCATAGTAGTTGCCATACCAGGCAGTGACGCAAAAGTCAGGATGCTCTCGATGGTGCAGTTGTAGAGCCTTTTGAGGATCTGGGGACCCATGCTAAAGTCTCGTGAGGGGAAATAGGTTTTGTCATGCCATCTTCACAGCTATCTTTGTGTGCTTGGACATTTTTTTGTTTGTTGGTGATGTGGAAACCAAGGAACTTGAAGCTCTCAACCTGCTCCACTGCAGCCTGGTTGATAAGAATGGGGGCATGCTTGGTCCTCTTTCCTGTAGTCCACAATCATCTCCTTTGTATTGATAACATTGCGGGAGAGGTTGTTGTCCTGGCACCACACGGCTAGGTCTCTAACCTCCTCTCTAGATTGTTTCGTCGTTGTCTGAACAGTGTTGTCATCAGCAAACTTAATGATGGTGTTGAAGTCGGGCCTGGCCGTGCAGCCATGAGTGAACAGGGAGTACAGGAGGGGACTGAGCACGCACCCCTGAGGTGCCCTTGTTGAGGATCAGCGTTGCGGATGTGTTGTTACCTACCCTTACCACCTGGGGTGCGGCCCGTCAGGAAGTCCAGGATCCAGTTGCAGAGGGAGGTGTTTAGTCCCAGGGTCCTTAACTTATGAGCTTAGAGGGCACTATGGTGTTGAACGCTGAGCTGTAGTCAATGAATAGCATTCTCACGTAGGTGTTCCTTTTGTCCAGGTGGGGAAGGGCAGTGTGGAGTGCAATGGAGATTGCATCATCTGTGGGTCTGTTGGGGCAGTATACAAATTGGAGTGGGTCTAGGGTTTCTGGGATAATGGTGTTGATGTGAACCATTACCAGCCTTTCGAAGCACTTCATGGCTGCAGACGTAAGTGGTACGGGTCAGTTGTTGTCATTTAGGCAGGTTACTTTAGTGTTCTTGGGCACAGTTACTATGGTGGTTTGCTTAAAATTCCTTTGTATTACAGACTTAGACAGGGAGAGGTTGAAAATGTCAGTGAAGACACTTGCCAGTTGTTTAGCGCATCCTCGCAGTACACGTCCTGGTAAACCGTCTGGCCCTGCGGCCTTGTGAATGTTGACCTGTTTAAAGGTCTTACTCATATCGGCTGAGGAGAGCGTGATCAGTCTCCAGAACAGCTGGTACTCATGCATGTGTCAGTGTTATTTGCCTCGAAGCGAGCGTAGATGTAGTTTAGCTCGTCTGGTAGGCTCGTGTCACTGGCCAGCTCTCGGCTGTGCTTCCCTTTTGTAGTCTAATGGTTTACAAGCCTTGCCAAAGCCGATGGAGTAGGATTCGATCTTAGTCCTGTATTGACACTTTGCCTGTTTGATGGTTCGTCGGACTAAAGACTAATGTGGTGTTCTCCTCAATGCCATTCGAGGAATCCCAGAACATATTCCAGTCTGTGCCAGCAAAACAGTCCTGTAGTTTAGCATCTGCTTCATCTGACCACTTATTGACCAAGTCACTAGTGCTTCCTGCTTTAATTTTTGCTTGTAAGCAGGAATCAGGAGGATAGAATTATAGTTAGATTTGCCAAATGGAGGGTGAGGGAGAGCTTTGTATGCATCTCTGTGTGGAGTAAAGGTGTTCGAGAGGTTGTTTTTTTCTCTCTTGGTTGCACATTTAATTTGGTAAAACAGATTTAAGTTTCCCTGCATTAAAGTCCCCAGCTACTAGGAGCACCTTTTCTGGGTGAGTGTTTTCCTGTTTGCTTATGGCAGAATACAGCTCATTCAATGCTGTCTTTGTGCCAGCCTCTGACTGTGGAGGTATGTTAACAGCAATGAAAAATTCAACTTTCTAAGTAGTTATTGTGGTGTACAGCTTATCATGAGATACTCTATCTCTGGCGAGCAATAGCTCAAGAATTCCTTATAGTCCGCTGGCCTTTGTTTTACCAGACGCCGCTGTTCTGTCCTGCTGGTGCAGAGTATAACCTGCCAGCGGTATGTTGATAGTCTCGTCGTTCGGCCATGACTCTGAAGCATAAGATATTACAGTTTAATGTCCCGTTGGTAGTTTAATCTTCCTCGTAAGTCATCTAGTTTATTGTCTGAAGATTACACGTTTGCTAGCAGAATGGAAGGAAGTGGGGGTTTATTAGATCGCCTACGGGTTCTCAGAAGGCAGCCCTCCATCCGGACCCTTTTTCTCTGCCTCCTCTTCACGCAAATCACTTGGATCTGGGCCTGTTCCTGAGAAAGCAGTACATCATTCGCGTCGGCCTTCTCAAAGGAAAAAAAGGATTCTGCCAAACCGTGGTGAGTAATCACAGTCCTGATGTCCAGAAGTAATTTTTGGTCATAAGACACGGTAGCAGCAACATTATGTACAAAATAATTTTAAAAATAAGTCAAACAATGCAAATAAGCAAACAAAAAACACAATCGGTTGTGGGCCCGTAAAACGTCTGCCTTCTTCTCCGGCGCTATCTTGCCTCAGCATTGTACGAGCTCTTCAGTGTCTTGGTAATTTCGCAACAAGAACAGCGCCTGTAATCGAACCCACAAATGCTGATGCTCCAGATACTCAACTAGTCTTAAGAAGGCCAGTTTTATTGCTTCTTTAATAAGCACAACAGTTTTCAGCTGTGCTAACATAATTGCAAGAGGGTTTTCTAAAATGATCAATTAGCCTTTTAAAATTATTAACTTGGATTAGCTAACAACGTGCCATTGGAACAATGGAGTGATGGTTGCTGATCATGGGCCTCTGTATGCCTATGTAGATATTCCATAAATCTGCAGTTTCCAGCTACAATAGTAATTTACAACATTAATAATGTCTACACTGTATTTCTGATCAATTTGATGTTTTATGTTATAAAATTGCCTTTCTTTCAAAAACAAGGACATTTCTAAATGACCCCAAACTTTTGAACAGTAGTGTATATCAAATGGATTAACCGCTATTAAGTTGGATCCAAATAAATACTGTACGTTGATGATGCTGCTATCTTCCTGCAGTGCCTGCACTTCTGCTTCATTGGAGCCTTCATATGTCTTGAGAGCTATTGGAACAGATGAGGACCTGGCCCACTCCTCAATCAGGTGAATAACGGTTAGGAACACAACTCAAGAAGATCAAATGGATGGTCATGGGATTTGAAAGATTGAAATGTTTATTTTTATCATTCCTAATTACAAAAGAGCAGGGTCAAGAATAACATGTTGCAGCTGAATGGTATTATTTTGGTGTTTTACCCAGTCTGTTTTTGTTGTTACTCCAAATACCTGAAGATTTGGAATCGGACGATTTAGCACGGAGGCAGAAGTGGACTATACAGCGGACAAGTGCATTCAGCAGGTCAAACGCCTGAGAGAGATGAGGTGAGTGAAAAAGAGTGGAATAGCATGCATACAGTGGTTTACCAGACACAGATTAAGACTAGTCCTGGACTACAAATCAAGATTAATGGAGAATCTCCATTGAACATGCTTTTTTTGTCCAGGCTTAATCTGTGTCTAATCTGCTTCTAGGAAACCACCACAAAATATACATGCTGAATGTCACTTAACTAGGAATTTACTGGTGGAAAGAGATGAATATTTTTTTGTACACAATAGTCATCTAATGAATGAAATACTTTATAATAAATAGCCTTTTAATTTGCAGTATTATTAATGCACTCATAGGTTAATGTATTCATTGTTGTCCAACTTTTTCTCTTCAGCCCCTTGTGGGAGATGGTGCAAGAAGGAATCGATCTGAAGAGCATCAAATGGACGCAGCACTAAAGAAAGCCTTCAGGAAACATACCTAAGAGCATTGTGAATATTAAGCTTGTTTAGTTTGCTGCATACTATGCCACTCCTGTGATGAGTGGTAATTATTTATACTGTCAAGAAACACGCACAACTTCCTGACTTACTTTAGTGTAGGCTTATGACTAGATTTTGTATTGCTAGACCTGAATAATTTTTCCTTTTGTATTTGACAAAGTATTATTATTGATGCATATATTGTGCTCTTAAGTAGTTAAAGTTTGTGTTCATACACACATCCTTAAAAATGTAGGTGCTGGGCTAATAAAGAAACCTTGTAAAGAACAAAGTCCCTTAAAGCATTTAATTGGGAGCATAAATTTGTGTACATACCTTCCTGTTCTTTACAAGTGCTCTTAACATAATTTATCAGCTGCTTTGACCATGGGATTCCATGACTGAGAGCAAGTTACAGAATGGTTTATTCATGTAGCATGTGCAACATTCCATTTAGTTCATGGTTAAGTCATTATACGTTGACAGCATGCTAACAAGGTTAAAGTACAGGTTTCATGTCACTAAATGACTAAATTGATAAAATATTTCCCTCATCTCAATGTGTGAAATTTAATGCCAATCTTATAGGTTAAAAGTCTTCCAATCATGGAAATTCTCCCCAGTTGGTTTGTATACAGTCTCTGGCAAAATGTGTATTGTTTGTATGAATCTTGCATGTTATCATTTAAACTGATTTGAAAATGTATTGTGAGGGAAGTATGCCAACTCATTTACATGGCCAGCTGTTTTGTGATATCAGTATAATCTACCACCACCATGACTGAACATTTACAATGCTTGTTGTTTCTGTTTGTACATGCAGCAGATGGCACAGCAGACTCATTACTCTTCCCAAAATGTCTTTCCATAATGTCCAACAGCAATTAATCTCACATAATACATACATACATGCATATGTTTGTAGCTAGCACTCCAATAAAAATTTGATTCGGCCTGACCCTGAATTATGTTAGTATTTTATGTAGTTGGTCGATTGGTTCTTAAATTATTCTCCACGTGCTCTGATTGAATTATAGTATATTGAGTTAGTACAGCATTTTGACACACATCAAATGTTCTAAAACATGTTTGAGTCCAGTAGATGGCGTCATTATATCATGGGAGCTGAGGAGTTCTACGTCACCGCTCGAGTTCGTCGCGACCGACATTTTACTACCAGCTACAAGAAGAGAGAAGAGCACGGAATGGAGAGAACGCTACACAAAATAAAATAAAGATCTTTTAACAGATATTTCGGTAAGGACAAAAGAGAAACAGCAAACAAATGCCACTCATGTTGAAATGGTTATCCATCAGTGAAATATAATCCTGCAGACATGCGGTGACTATAGCGAGAATGAATGGTTAGCTAGCTAACAGCGTCGTTTTTTTTATCGGCATTTTAGATGGTTGGCCTGCCCAAATGGGGTAGCTAGCTATATTTTTAGCAAACAGGCTATATATAATGTTAACTACCACTCTCATCCTAGCCATGGTTTAAGTTTAGAACGGTTGTGGAGAAACATTTAGGTTCGCTGTTCTGTCTTGTTTTGGTTGTTTAGCTAGCTAGCTACTGTGATATTACTAATCTGAAGTACGTTGAAGTGCAATTGTTCTGTTTTTAGCAAATGTTGCTGCTAGTAACTACCAATCTTGTTTGGCCCAGCTTCCCATAAGGATCTTATGGCTCAGTTAATCGTTAGAACCATTGAATGGTTCTAACTATGATCTTAGCCGTAATATACCTTGAGGAAACCAGGCCCTGGTTAATTAACTAGCTAGCTTCTATAAAGCATTTTCGCCACCAGCGCCATCTTGACTGTGCTCTTTTACATGAATCACACTAGCTATAGCATGACGCTTTCCCTCAAGTACATATCAGTGGTGCACATCCAACTGGACAATAATGGCTACAATGATTAAACAATACTGGATGTAATTTGTATGCGGTCTTCCTGTAGTTTTGCAGAACTTGCTGTCTACCTGCAGCCCTTCAGATTGGCAACTGCTTTTGTACTCTGACGGACTGAGCTTTTAGCTAACGGTACGTTACTGGCGAATGTGTTTTACAATGAAGTATTGCAGCAGCGTTCATGTTGACAGCGTTTTTGTGCACATACAATTTCATTGCTGCTATTTCATCAACTTACCTGTGTGTGCTATTTGTCCTGTGTAGAGATTGGGGAACAACAAGCATGAATAGGGCAGCCCAGGTCCCTCTTCAATGTAAGAGGTTTTAACGTCAACTCTAATGCGTCCTTTGGAGACCTCAAGTCGGGGTTGTTGTCTACCACTTATTTGTATGGGCAATAACCTTGATGTTTAATTGTTACGTACACAGGCTATTCTAGGCCAAGTTAACATCAAGATGGAATACAGATAGAAACATACTGGTATGTGGATCATCTGAATCAATATGTATCCCTCCAGTTACCTGAAGAATAGGCCAACATTTTGAAATGATTTCATTTGAATGGCAAGACTAAAAGAAAAAGCCCATATGCAGGTCTTGACATTCAGATAGATTTGCCAATGGCACACTGGGCCAGTACCAAGTGAAAACGACTGGCCCGAAGGAGAAATTAACTTGCCCAGGCCAAGTTTACAGGAAAGCAAGTTATGAACCAGAATTTCAATCATGGGTTTTTTTCATGTTTAATTTACAGTCCATTTTTTTCTAAAAATGAATCCAAACTAAAAATACACCCTCCTGAGCCCAATAACCTATTGATCAACAGTAATATATTTAGGTGCCTGTACATGGTCCATATTGCAGGCTGGTGTGCCATTTTAGCAATGAGCATTATCACATGTAGGGGAATATTACATTTTAAAACAGTTTTCAGCATAGTGGCCACATGGCTGAAGCATGGGGATGCTCATCTGCATTTACCCCGATCATTAGCTAGATATCAGACTCTAAATATGATCTAGTTTAATATCCTAAAATACCACCATCCCAATACAATCATGTGATTTTTACAGTGTTTAAATAGTGTAATTGTTTGAATTTTACATTCTAGGCCTACTGTTTACACACTAATGACCATGACGAGCTTCCTGCAGTTACTTTTTTTGTCATGCCAGACACTCGGATTGTAAAACGCTGCAATTGTGCAAAAATTGGAGTTGCGAAATAAAACTATATGGGAAAGCTGGAATCCCGCTCTTTTCAATAATTGCCATCTAAATTGTATTTTCTCTAGATTGCATTTAGGAATGTTACACAGTGACTGGGTTTATTCGAACACGTTTCTTTCCATTCAGCAATTGGCTGTATGAGGAGCTGCACGCTCTTGCCACCCAACATTGGATATTCCGCGGATGTACGACAGCTCATTAACAGCTTCTGTAAATTTGATCTGGTTTTTAAACAATTCTATAGACTACAGAGAGCAGCATTAGAAAATATATTTGTATTTATTTCCTGTTTTTTATTTTACCAACAAGTGATTTTGTGTAAATCATTTTCATGTTTTGACAATCAGGCAGCTACATAGTATATGACTAGGCCTACAAAAACGTTTCTTTGTTAATAAAGACATTGCTCTGTAGGATGTATGATATGAAAAATGGCTGGTGGAGGACTTTTATTCTGTGATTATGGAATGTGTGTGCCGTTGTTCAACTCTGAGGGTCTGGAGCGAGTATCCAGGCCGTACTAAGGCGGGGCTCACTCGAGACGGAGAGGGAAGGCTTTGACATTCTTGCCTCCGCTTAGAAACCGTATGCTGATTGATAACAAGTGTGAAGTGTCACGTAGGGAAGATTAAATAGACCCAATTATTTTCTGTTTTGGAGTGTGTAAATGTACTGGCCCGAGCGGGCCATATGAAAGCTTGATTAACTGGCCCGGTGTGCTCGGCAGATGTTTCTGGGCCAGCCGACAGCCCTGAATGTCGAACCCTGCCATATGGCATTAGCAGTCGTTTTAAAGTCGTAACAGTGGATATGCACCGGTGTGCTGACTGAAGTCCTACTTGAATAGACTGTTTTAGCTTATCTTTTTATCTCCATGGTCATAACATTTTCCAAAAAACGATACTTCCTTTTTCTCGATTTGGAAGGCACTGTTGTCTTGACTTGTGTTTCCAGCAGCGGTGGAACTCCCCTAATGAGAGAATATTGACTCCCCCCAAAATGGTAGCATATGCATAGATGGATTATTTTATGGTGCAACAAACCTTTACTTGGCAATACTTCCTTAAATATTAACCGCAGCTAATATTAATCTGTTGCTAATATGGCATGTGCATTGAAGTGAACTTTCTCTCTTCTAGCTTATTTCTAGCTTTATTATTGTTGCAAATGATTTCACATTTTGTCATCCGAAGGGTTATATTCTGCTTTGTCATGTTGAAGTGCACATGTCCATTGTTGCTGATGTGTACGAAGTGGCTAGGTACTCTCAGGAGTGACCTTTGTCTCCTGTATCTTTTGAAGAAAGATTCCCACACAATTGAGAGATTGTCGTATGCTGGAGCTTTGAAGTTACATTGATGAGTGTTAATGTGCGGGTGGTTGTTTTTTCTCTAACATTTTGTATATGATATAAGGAATATGGGAGGCTGCATTTCATTGTAGGCCCAGGCTTATATTTTTTCATGGGGCAATACAATCCTCAGTGCGGTACTGACACAACGGGCCTGATTTAAGGTTTGTCCATAGACTGGCTGGTTGTTTAGCAACAAAACCGACTCATGTGCGATAGTGATGCGCTGGTTAACTCATAACCCGGAGTCCCTGTGGTTATATCCATGGGGAGGGTTGGTTTAGGGTCATTAAATATTGTGTGGCTGAAGGGCAGGTGAGTTGAATGTAGAGAAACAATGCCTTACATTTATGGATTATTTATCATTATTGTGCAATTTATTTTCCCTACATTAATGTTTTTCTTTATTTTAGTGCATAAGCTTTAGGGCTTAACTTTAGGGCTTAACTGGCAGAAAAAGTTAACTTCAATCCACAGTGGCAAAAGGACATGGTTAAAGTTTAATTCAATAAGACAAGCTGTGAATGGAGAGTATAAAATAAAGAGAAGGGGGGGACAGAAAAGTCATGCTTGGAAAAGATTTGGTGAAGTGGTAAAAGAGGATCATGGTATGTGTGATGGTTGTGAGGCTCTCTACAAATTAGACAGTCACAAGACAGGACTTCAAATAAGCCTGTGGCGTTTCAAGGAAAGAATGGCCTACTGTTTAGATGGGTTAAATGGAAACTGACATCTGGACATTGACTAACCAGAATGACTTACTGTTTATTGGCAAACTCAAGTCCTCTAATTACTAGCCCAGTGTGAATCGACATCCTTGTGGTTTGAGGTGTTGCTCGCGGTTTGAGCAAGAAAACAATAACTGATTCAATAAATTGAACGAAGTGCTGCCTATATACAGTGGGGCAAAAAAGTATTTAGTCAGCCACAAATTGTGCAAGTTCTCCCACTTAAAAAGATGAGAGGCCTGTCATTTTCATCATAGGTACACTTCAACTATGTGAAAAAAGTGAGAAATGAGAAAAAGTGATTTTTAATGAATTTATTTGCAAATTATGGTGGAAAATAAGTATTTGGTCAATAACAAAAGTTTCTCAATACTTTGTTATATACCCTTTGTTGCCAATGACAAAGGCAAAATGTTTTCTGTAAGTCTACACAAGGTTTTCACACACTGTTGCTGGTATTTTGGCCCGTTCCTCCATGCAGATCTCCTCTAGAGCAGTGATGTTTTGGGGCTGTTGCTGGGCAACACGGACTTTCAACTCCTTCCAAAGATTTTCTATGGGGTTGAGATCTGGAGACTGGCTAGGCCACTCCAGGACCTTGAAATGCTTCTTACGGAGCCACTCCTTCGTTGCCCGGGGAGTGTGTTTGGGATCATTGTCATACAGAAAGACCCAGCCATGTTTCATCTTCAATGCCCTTGTTGACGGAAGGAGGTTTTCATTCAAAATCTCACGATACATGGCCCCATTCATTCTTTCCTTTACACGGATCAGTCGTCCTGGTCCCTTTGCAGAAAAACAGCCCCAAAGCATGATGTTTCCACCCCCATGCTTCACAGTAGGTATGGTGTTCTTTGGATGCAACTCAGCATTCTTTGTCCTCCAAACACCACGAGTTGAGTTTTTACCGAAAGTTCTATTTTAGTTTCATCTGACCATATGACATTCTCCCAATCTTCTTCTGGATCATCCAAATGCTCTCTAGCAAACTTCAGACGGGCCTGGACATGTACTGGCTTAAGCAGGGGGACACGCCTGGCACTGCAGGATTTGAGTCCCTGGCGGCGTAGTGTGTTACTGATGGTAGGCTTTGTTACTTTGGTCCCAGCTCTGTGCAGGTCATTCACTAGGTCCCCCCGTGTGGTTCCGGGATTTTTGCTCACCGTTCTTGTGATCATGTTGACCCCACGTGGTGAGATCTTGCGTGGAGCCCCAGATCGAGGGAGATTATCAGTGGTCTTGTATGTCTTCCAATTCCTAATAATTGCTCCCACAGTTGATTTCTTCAAACCAAGCTGCTTACCTATTGCAGATTCAGTCTTCCCAGCCTGGTGCAGGTCTACAATTTTGTTTCCTTTCACACCTCTTTGGTCTTGGCCATAGTGGAGTTTGGAGTGTGACTGTTTGAGGTTGTGGACAGGTGTCTTTTTATACTGATAACAAGTTCAAACAGGTGCCATTAATACAAGTAACGAGTGGAGGACAGAGGAGCCTCTTAAAGAAGACGTTACAGGTCTGTGAGGGCCAGAAATCTTTACTTGTTTGTAGGTGACCAAATACTTGTTTTCCACCATAATTTGAAATAAATTCATAAAAAATACTACAATGTGATTTTCTGGATTTTTATTTTTTTCTCATTTTGTCTGTCATAGTTCATCTATGATGAAAATTACAGGCCTCTCATCTTTTTAAGTGGGAGAACTTGCACAATTGGTGGCTGACTAAATACCTTTTTGACCCACTGTATATGAAGGGCCTACATGTATTAACTTTTACAGTGAATGCTTTTCTTTATACGTTTTGTGCAAATTAATTGAACATCACCAAATGCATCATAAAAAAAACATTGTGCCTATTTAATGCAAACAGCATAGAACTGAGCTAAACGTTTGGAACAAGTTCACTTTCTCAATCATAGCCCACCCAAAAAAAGCATATTAAGTGCAAGTTAGCTGTTTAGCTCATATCTGAAGGCTGGGGGGCATTTAGGAAGTCTTCTACTGCGGATCGCTAAAATATCATAATGATTATGATCACACTTCCTCAATTCAAATTTTATGGTGACACTATACCAAAGATGGTTTAGGAACTTGAGCTTGGTTCCCAAGTTATCAGTGTAGCCTGTTGTGGCTTGGACTTGTTGAAATAACTAAACACTTAGAAAAAAAATCTCCAGGCTTTCATCAATTTATTTAAAAAAAATATTATTAAAGGGGGCAGTTTGGGAAAGAGACGTGTCGTCCTAATCGTCCGCTGGAATGGCAGACATTCTGGGGTAATAAACACAACCAACGTTGTCTAATAGTACTAGTCACGTGCGACTAGGGCTATAGCCTTAACTCCTGCAGAATTAAGCATTTCTTGCAGAAGAAATACACCAGATGTAGGCAAAATTTGGGCGTGGGAACAGGAGTGGAAAAATATAATTTTTTTCTGTATCTTGAGAGAATGCAGTGCTCAGTTAGCACCTCTGCAGAGCGTATCTGTCTTCATAAAAGATGATACTATTTAAACCACATAAAATATGCATCCAAGCTGAACTGAAATCTTATCAGAAACGTGTTGTTTTCACAACTTTCTTTTTCCTTACAACCAGCCAAACTCATTTGGACATTTTGCACAGAGAATCTTTCCTGTTTGTTTTTGCTTTATTGTAATTTCTCCCCGTCCCCAAACGTCTTTGCTCCACAAAAGATGACCGATGTCCAATGTCAGATTACCGATGTCAACTTGATTAAAGCATTCATTCTTTTGATCTATTACATTATTCTGTTGAGCAAGGGTTTATTTAGTAAATAAATGAATCTTAAATTATACTTTTTTTTGACCGAATGAGGCAATGTAGCTATTAGGATTAGTTATCAGTAATGGTTATGATAAATTAGGCATTGTTGCTCACTGTTGGCATATACTGTATATTGCTAGAGGCTGGTGGGAGGAGCTATAGGAGGATGGGCTCATTCTAATGGCTGGAATGGAATTGATGGAACGGAGTCAAACGTGTGGTTTCCATATGTTGGATTGTGTTTGATACCGTGCCATTACAATGAGACCGTCCTCATATAACTCCCACAAGCCTCAACTGCTGTAGATAAATGCGTAAACAATTTTCCAGTGAGAAATTCTACCCTCGTTCTAAAAACAGCTTCTTTACTATATTTTTTGTAATTTAGTAAACAACAAAAATCATGCAAGTACTCAAACAGCCACAAAAGGTAAAATGCACATCCCTACCAGCGAACAATGAACTGAAAACTCGAAAGAGTCATGGTTCTACAAACCTGTCGTTCATAGGGGGCTTTTTCAGAGGTGTCACTTGTGACTTAGACTTGCAAAACTGTGCTTTAAACCATGTACATTTGATTGCTAGGCAATCTGCACATTGCTAGGTGAACTACACATCCCTCATTTACATTTAGAGATGTTATCATTTACGTTTTATATAGAATACTTTAGAAATGTACCTAAGAAGAAGCTATTCCGTTAGAATGGGGGAAATTCTGTATTTCACTGCTGAAGTTTTTCAATGGCATGCATGTTTATTTTGCTGTTATGGATTGCTGTGATGAATGAAATGTCTCTATGCTTGATGTCAACATGAGAAATTATGAGATGCATGATTTTTATTATTATTGTGTGGCTTTTGGCAAGGCAGCCATTTCAGAGTTTGCTCTTATTGTTGATGCCAATTTACAACATTTCTCTGACCATCTACTGACACAAAAGAGCTGATATGGTGCTGGGGCTGAATCA
Organism: Oncorhynchus kisutch; assembly: GCF_002021735.2. NCBI lineage: Eukaryota > Metazoa > Chordata > Actinopteri > Salmoniformes > Salmonidae > Oncorhynchus > Oncorhynchus kisutch. The sequence continues at coordinate 22,533,011 of NC_034178.2, forward strand.
AGAGTGTTTTGTACATGTTGTTCACTAAGGATGCCTAAATTTGCCTGCTCATGTTTTTGCTTCCATTTCCTATTCTTTTGTTACAGTCTAGAATTGATTTAAATTGCTTGCCGTCAGGATTGGCTTGGATATCCTGTGCCACAGTTTTAACGAAGCACCACTTATTATTACAGGTAAGCTTGTAAATATGTCCTGAACATAGGTTAATTCAATTGACTGCCAGTCCGACTTTCACAACCTCCTGTGGGCTCTTGGTGGTTTTTTTACCAGTAATTATTCGCTTTGTTAGGCTATGTTCATGGACCTTATTGATTCCCTTTGGGCTCAATGTTCACTCCATTGTGGAAACCTCTGAAGGTGTGGAGAGCTAAGAATGACCTACCAAGGTATGAGTGGTATAGAGGGAGTGCATGGTATGTTAGTGGCTTTCTTTGGCAAAATACCGCATCCACAAAGCCCTAAGGAAATGTCTCCACTTCATGACCTGACTGCCTTCTGTGGACCACATTCTCTCTACTTGCTTTTTGATAGGCTGTTTTGTCCAACACTTGCTCTAAACAATGCTTGAGACTCAGGCCTAAGCATAGGCTAATTGTTTTGCTCTTTTAATGTTTTAATATGGTTGGTGTCGTGATAAAACAACATTTTTGACTGGTATTTAAATGATTCATAAATGCATTTTTATGTTTACCAGTTGCTACTGAGATGGCACAGTGTCGTCCAATTGCTTAGGGATACTGCATTGCGGTAATATCAAATTGACACATTTTTATATTTTAAAGGTTGAGTAAGTTGGGTATTCATCCACAAATGTACCCAAATTCCTATAGTATGTAAATAATTTAGAGTTAGTGACTGCCATAGTGTAGTTATTTTGTTGAGGTCTATTAGCTGAGGTCTTACTTTTCAAAGCCATTTTAGCTGTCTCGCTAATTGTTTGGTACAAATCTAGCATAGAATCATGTAAAATGTTCACTCTGCCAGCATTGTCTCCCTTTCGAGGAACTGTGAATATCCTGTACAGGCCTGCTACCCCTGCTGACTAAAGACACTGAAAAACGTGCTAGCCAACGTTTGCGCTATGTAACTAAATACTGCATTCTGAACCACAGAACATCTTTGCTACATTCAAGATAGTGTAGTTAGACAAAGGAAAGTCAACTTCAGAACGGGATGTAGTTTTTATTAGGATTTGTCAGCTGTTGTTGGTAAGTAATGCATCCTGCAAGCTTCGAAAATGACTTACTCAGCCTTTAAATTCAGGCACCTTCTTCCACCTGACCTTTACTGGACATAGACCTCATGATGCATCAGATTGATAAATTGGAAGTTGGGCTACAGGTTCATCCAATTTACAGTATTGAAATGTGTGGTACTCTGGGTCTAATTATGAGCTAGATTTAGGCCTACGAGCTAAATTTCGGCCAAGATTTGCATATTAGACCTTGGGCTGACATAATCTCCTTGAGCCAAGGCTGATGTATGTGGTAAATGAAGCAATGTGTGGATGGCTGTGTAAGAGTGGTGATAAGTAGACAGACGGCCTAGTACTTGCACATGTATTTTGAATTCCTCTATTGATGCATTGGGCTCTCATCGAATACCTCCAAACTTAAGCTGTTTTCTAAATCATGGTTTGTTTCCTGCTCTTTTTGTTTTGTCTGTTCTTTACTCTTTCCTCTAGTCTTACGGTGGTTGCCTTTTTTCACCTGCAGGTGTGTGTTGTTTCGCCTCCGCAGCATGGCTGTGGTCATCCGCTTGCAGGGTCTCCCGATAGTGGCGGGCACCATGGACATACGCCATTTCTTCTCTGGATTGACTATCCCGGATGGTGGGGTGCATATTGTAGGGGGTGAACATGGTGAGGCTTTTATTGTTTTCGCCACAGATGAAGATGCCAGGCTTGGCATGATGCGTACAGGGGGAGCAATCAAAGGTTCTAAAGTGTCACTTTTGCTGAGCAGCAAGACAGAGATGCAGAATATGATCGAACTTAGCCGCAGGCGTTTTGAAACAGGCAATGTGGAGGGAGCCGCAGGAAACGGTAGCAGGCCAGGCCCCACGGTTCGCACAGGTGGGAGGGGCAGTTTACCCACCACTTTACAAGGCTTCAGCAACACCACACCAACCACAGTCACCACAGCTGCATCTGCACATGAAACTATAAGCAACAAAATTGTGTCCACGTTTGCCACAACTAGCATGGGAAACATGCCCCCCAGTTTCAGCAACAACTTCAGCAGCCCAAATCTTACCATGGGATCCACTATGACAACAGCCATGTCCTCCCTCAACTCTGTACCACCACCTATCCCTCCTTTGCCAACCATGCCATCCCTTCCACCCATGCCTTCCATACCCCCCATGCCCCTTCCACCACCTGTGTCCTCTATGCCTCCTGTTCCCACTGTGTCACCTTTAACCCAAGGCCCCCCTGTCCTTCCCATGAGTCATCTGTCCCACATGGGCTCAATGCCACCATTTAACCCAGGCATCCCACCCCCTGGTGGACTGGCCTCAGGGCTGCCTCTAGGAACCCCAAACCACATGTTTCTGGGCCATATGAACCCTCTGTTAAATATCCAGGCACACATGAAGGCAGCAATAGGTAATTCAGACGAGTTATATGTCCACCTTCAAGGCCTGCCCTTCTCAGGTACAGAAATGGATATTAGGGAGTTTTTCCGTGGGTTAGCGGTGGACTCCATCCGACTGGTCAGGGACAACATGGGCCGGAGTAGCGGCAGGGCGCTGGCCAAGTTCTTTTCCCCTCAGGACACTTTTGAGGCACTCAAAAGAAGCACCGGAATGTTAGGGCAAAGGTATGTTGACATCTCTCCGGCCACAGAGAGGCAGTGGATGAGTGTCAGCGGTGGTGGCATCGGGGTTGGAGGGCAAGCCCACTCAAAATTCAATAATGAGCCGCAAGACCAGCACCGCCGCAGCAACATGAGTTCAGCGTCCCCGTCAACCAGAGACCGTGCGAGGTCCCGTTCCCCTCACAACAAGGAGTTCTGTGTTTACCTGAAAGGCCTGCCCTATGAAGCAGTAAACAAACAGATCTGTGAGTTTTTCAAAAACTTGGATATTGTGGAAGACAGCATTTACATTGCTTATGGACCCACTGGCCGAGCTACAGGCGAGGGCTTTGTCGAGTTCAAAAATGAAATGGACTACAAAGTTGCACTCGGCTGTCACATGCAGTATATGGGTAGCCGATTCATACAAGTTCACCCCATCAGTAAAAATGCTATGTTTGAAAAGATTGGTTCCATTCGTCAAAGGATGCAGGGTGGTGATAAGAAAAACAACTCAGAATCAGTCAAGAGCCCTAGAAACTGTGCTCACATCTCAAATATTCCATATAATGTGTCAAAGAAAGATGTCCGTCTGTTTCTAGATGGCATTTCAGTATTTGACGAAAGTCTTAAAGTTCTGGTTGACAGCAGTGGTAACGGTCTAGGTCAGGCTGTTATGCAGTTCAGGGCAGAGGAGGATGCACTAAATGCTGAGAGACTACACAGGCAGAAATTAAATGGCAGAGATGCCTTTGTACATTTGATCACCTTTGAGCAGATGAAGGAAATTGAGAGAAACCCACCACCACAGGTTAAAAGAGGCCAGAAACCCCAAGGGAACACTCAAGGCCAGGCACACAGCCATGTTCAGGCACAGAATCCAGTTCAAGGTCACCCCTTTGCCGGTATGACAGGAGATGAGTTCAACTTCCTCAGAAATACTGTAGGCAATTTAGGCAATGGTCCTTTTACGCCGTTTACTGTCCCAGGTAATGGACTAGTGGGCCCCCCTCCACCCCCACTTGCAGCAAGTCTTGGGGATGTAGCCCTTAGCATACCCCCACCCATGGTTGCCGGTCACTTGCCTGGAGCAGTTCTGGAACCCCCGGGCTTCCGACCAGGCAGCAACAATGGCCCACCTGGCTTTGGGCCAGAGGGATTGAGGGGCATGCCACCTTTTGACAATGGCCCTAGAAAGAGCAGAGGCCTCAACCACAACAACCGAGGAGGCGGCCATGGGCAATCAGGAGGGTGTCCTCAGTCTGCCTTTGGCCCTGGCTCTGACCCTCTGAGAGGACAATCAACCGGAGGCCCTGGTAACCCTCGTGGACCTACCATTGTAAAGATTCAAAACATGCCTTTCACTGTAACAGTTGATGAGATTCTCGATTTCTTTTATGGGTATCAGGTACTGCCTGGTTCAGTCTGTCTGCAGTTCAGTGAAAAGGGCCTGCCCACCGGTGAGGCAATGGTTGCCTTTGAGTCACACAAGGAGGCTACATCTGCTGTCATGGATTTAAATGATAGGCCTATTGGGGCTAGGAAAGTGAAGATAACCCTAGGATAAAACTCCCAATTTTCCCCTCTACCGAAAATGATTAAGTGAAACATGCGGTTTCATTAATGCAAAGGTAAGAACTTGCATTTAGGATGCATTTAATCTCCCAACTATCTTTAGTTCCTTTACCAAAGTTTGTAGCGTAGGAATTAAATGGAAAACTGCTATATCTATTTGATGTATGATATGATTACAAAAGTAGGGTGTGGATTTTCAAATAGCAAAAAGCCAACTGTTGCCATGTTGATGCAGCTTGAGTCCAATCCCGTTTCGAGCAAGAGTGCTGAAATTCATTTAAAAAGTCAAAATAATATGGTTAGGAGGAGGATAGTCTCTTATTGCTGTGCTGACATCACTTTCACTTGGAAGCATGTATCATTTTCAAATGCCCTGACACATTTTGTGTTCTTGTATTTCTTCCATAGATGTAACATTCTCTTTACTTTTACCTGTGCTTTGTGACGATATTCTAAAGGGGGTACTCACCAAATGCTGCCATGCATGGTGTTAGTACAGAGAACACTTATTGTGCCATGGTTAAAGCATTTGCTTATTTGCTCTATGCTGTTTTTCACTGTTAATAAATGCAAATGTTAATGTTAGCTATGATGTGAGATTGTACTGCTTGTTTCTGAGAAAAATATTTAGAACTTTGCATTTGGTTTAGTGGTCTGCAGAGCTCTTTAGAACGTTTTGTATCTGCCAACCCTCCCACTGCGATATGTTCTTTTTGAAAATATGAGCTGTTTGGAATGTCTTAGTTTTGTAGTGTTGCCTGACAAGATACATTTTTATGTTTCATTTTTGGGGACGTTCCAGTTTATTATTTCACAAGTGTGTGTATATAGCCTACTGTTTAGCTTACACTTTTGTCAATAAAATGACATTCCTGACATAGATCTATCTACAAGGCATTCTATTTTTCTCCAATGCTTTTTCACTGCTTGCTGATTTTCCATATGAACAATTAAAATGGTTTTGGAAGGGAAGGCACCAATTGTTTCCCAAACATGTTCTAGGTATGAAAGAAACTTTAGATAGGCCTAAGTATTGCTGTTAGGGATGGTTAGGTTAACCTTAAAGGGTCATATAGGCGTGGCTATATCTAGGTTTTTGCAAGTGAACATATAGGATATATAGGGGTTGAATGGGAAATTCAATCCGATCTTACCAAGAAACTTATCTACCCGGTTTCCCAGACCCAGATTAAGCCTATTCCTGGACTAAAATGCCTTTTCATGGCAATTCTGTTTAGAATCATTTTTAGAACAGGACCAAGCTTAATCTGTTTTAGAAACCATCCTTTAAAGTAACTCGCCAATGAAAATCTCACTTTTTAAAAGTTCATTCTGTTAACTTGTACCCAAATAATGTTGTTGACCCGTCCTTATTTGTGGCCAAAGCAAATATTAGAGAAAAAAAAACTTTAAATCCCCAACTCAAAGTTGTATCTCAAACAGACTGGTTAAAAAATGCTTGCTATTTCCTCATAGAACATGTCATGTTGGCTCATTGGCTGAGCTGGCCAATCAGCGGGCTACCTCCATGAATATTTGAGAAGGGGGGGTATTTAAGATACTCTTTGAAGAGGTAGTGTTTCAGATTTTTTTTGGAAGATGGGAAGGTACTCTGCTGTCCTAGCTTCAGGGGGTAGCTGGTTCTACCATTGGGGTGCCAGGACAGAGAAGAGCTTGGACTGGGCTGAGCGCAAGAGACCAGAGGTGGCAGAACGGAGTGCTCTGGTTGGGGTGTAGAGTTTGAGTGTAGCCTGACGGTAGGGAGGGGCAGTTGCTTTTGCTGCTCCGTATGCAAGTACAATGGCCTTGTGGTGGACCATCCAAACCCATAAAAGTTGTATTTTAGCAAGGCCCAATGTAGCTGTTTTTAGCTCACTATCAAATCATTTCTGAGTAACAATTACTGTGACTGTTTTCAATTAAAATGGTCAAAAAAGAGCTTCTTAGCAAGCGCAATTTCTCAAGCAAGAATTTTGCTAGGAGTGTGGAGGGGAAAACTGAAAACTATCTCTTATTGGCAGAGTTTTCGAACTCCCTTATTGGTCTGTTAACTAATTTACCACCTGGAAATGTCACCAGGCAGGCTAGAACTCCATCCCACCAAAAAAAGCATGATATTTCAAGAGGTCTTTTCAAACAGCTCTTACACTAAAAGGGCATTCTCTATTCCACAGTATTATTCCAACCTCGTAGTGTGGAAATATATAACACAGGAAAATCTACATTTTGACTGCACTGGGCCTACAAGTACTTTTTTTTTGGACAGAACTATTTGGCTCATATTGTAATTTAATTATAGGTCAAATTTCATAGAAATCTGGAAACACTGGACAGTTACTTTAAAACACATGTCAAAATCCAAGTCTTGAGGGCCAAGTTCTGCTTGTCTTCACTCCTCCCTTGTACTTGATTGATCAATTAAGGTCATTCATTAGTTAAGAACTAGTTAAGTACTCCCCTCACCTTGTTGTGTAGGTCTTAATTGTACAAGAATTAAAAAAAACATCAGAAACATGGCTCTCCAGGAATTTAGTTTGACACCCTTGCCTTTACAGGGATACTTTGGGATCTTGGCCAATATGCCCTGTCTAGTTCCACAGAGTCAGATGAAGCCGTGGATACTATTTTTGTCTCAGTGTGTAGTTTGAAGTTAGTTGCTAACTAGCGTTAGCACAATTGCTAACTAATGTTGCCGCAATGACGAAGTCAATGGTAACTGCTAGCATGCCAGTAGTTACCATAGACTTCCAGTCATTGTGCTAATGCTAGTTAGCATTTGCTCGACAAACTACCTTTAACCGCCTTCATACTGGATGTAGAGAGACACAAATGATATCCATCCATGAGTTTGTTAATCTGGGGAGGTAGATAAAGGGCTTCATTGTCAAAATCTCAAAGTATCTCTTGGAATCACTTCACTCAAATGTTTTTTATTTTAAAGTATTTTGTTCAGTAGGCCACTTGATATGGTCCCAAACATGTTACATTACAGCAGTAAAATTGTCAAGGTGGAGCACTGAATATAATTCTGTTCATAAATTGTCTCTGTGGTGAGAGTGGAATAAATCGTGTACTGTCACAAGGCTCACTTTCAATTCCACTATAGATGCTAGTGGCAAACATGCCTACTGTAAGTAAGGCTAAGAGAGTCTTTGTTTCTTGTGTTACAAGCTAGCCTACTGCTCAACCCACATTTGTCTTGTTTTTATAATGCGGTTTAATGGAAAGTTATTGACTGAGTTCATATAAGTTCTCTGAACATTAATTATATATGTTTAAATGTCATCTATACAGCCTTGTTTTATTTTCAGTCTATAATTCAGGTAGAGTAATCATATAGGGTGGTCATCAAATAAGTTGCTTTACTTCGTCACGTTTGAAAGAAGAGTGAAATGCTGGGGGTTCTAACGATCCACGGCTTGAGAAGGGCCTAGTTTTCAGCACTGGGGTGAAGTGGTGGGTTGTTGGGGACAGACATGACAACCTAGGGCATGGTGTGAACTAAATTGGCCTGTGTCTGTTAGAGAGAGCCGATGGAAAGAGCAGATGAATTGCGATGCAAAGCAAGTTGGGACTGACTTACCTGTCATTCAGTATTCATACATACTTATTTTGGTTTGCTTCCTTTCAAAGTCACAACAGAAGTCACTGAGTGTGCTTCTGGATTTAACTTTTTGAATATTATGCATTACACCTACTTTTTGGGTACCAAGCTGTTGGGTGTAAGGCAATGAGAGCCACTTGGTTCACTATTGGATTTACATGCAAAGGTAAGTACTAGTTATTTTTATGAATTGTGCGAGGTGACACATGGTGTGTAATAAATGAAGTATTTGAGCCATTATGCTAATATCTAGGTTTGCTGGACTTGCTTTATTGTGGTTTGACTTAAGACGGGAAAAGCAGGAATATAGTTCTCACACTCTTGAAATTAAACAGTCAACCGGATTGTTACCTAAAGCAGTAAGCTACACTATATATACAAAAATATGTGCACACCCCTTCAAATTAGTGGATTCAGCTATTTCACCCACACCTGTTGCTGACAGGTGTATAAAATCGAGCACACAACCATGCAATCTCCATAGACAATTATTGGTAGTAGAATGGCCTTAGTGAAGAGCTCAGTGACTTTCAACATTGCACCGTCATAGGATTCCACCTTTCCAACAAGTCAGTTTGTCAAATTTCTGCCCTGCTAGAGCTTCACCAGTCAACTGTAAGAGCTGTTATTGTGAAGTGGAAACGTCTAGGAGCAGCAACGGCTCAGCCGCAAAGTTGTAGGCCACACAAGCTCACAGAACGGGACCACCGAGTGCTGAAGCACGTAGCGTGTAAATATCCTCAGCTGCAACACTCACTACCGAGTTCCAAACTGCCTCAGGAAGCAACGTTATGACAAAAGATTATCATGTGCAATGCTAAGTGTTGTCTGTGCTTCCAAATTTGTGGCAACAGTTTGGGGAAGGCCCTTTCCTGTTTCAGCATGACAATGCCCCCATGCACAAAGTGATGTCCATGCAGAAATGGTTTGTTGATCGGTGTCAAAGAACTTGACTGACCTGCACATACATATCCCTGACCTCAACCCCATTTAACACTTTTGGGAGGAATTGGAACACTGACTGCGAGCCAGGCCTAATCGCCCAACATCAGTGGCTGACCTCAGTAATGCTCTTGTGGATGGATGAATGGAAGCAAGTCCCCGCAGAAATATTTTAACAATCAATCAAATGTATTTATAAAGCCCTTCTTACAACAGCTAATGTCACACAGTGCTGTACAGAAACCCAGCCTAAAACTCCAAACCGCAAGCAATGCGGGTGTAGAAGCACGGTGGCTAGGAAAAACTCCAGAGAAAGACCGGAACCGAGGAAGAAACCAAGAGAGGAACCAGGCTATGAAGGGTGGCCAGTCCTCTGGCTGTGCCGGGTGGAGATTATAACAGAACATGGCCAAGATGTTCAAATGTTCATAGATGACCAGCAGGGTCAAATAATAATATTCACAGTGGTTGTCGAGGGTGCAACAGGTCAGCACCTCAGGAGTAAATGTCAGCTGGCTTTTCATAGCTGATCATTCAGAGGATCTCTACCACACCTGCTGTCTCAAGAGAGTTGAAAACGGCAGGTCTGGGACAAGGTAGCACATCCGGTGAAACCGGTCAGGGTACCATACCCGCAGGCAGAACAGTTGAAACTGGAGCAGCAGCATGACCAGGTGGACTGGGGACAGCAAGGAGTCATCGTGCCAGGTAGTCCTGAGGCATGGTCCTAGGGCTCAGGTCCCCCGAGAGAGCATACTTAAATTCACACAGGACACCGGATAAGACAGGAGAAATACTCCAGATATAACAGACTGATCCTAGCGCCCTGACACAAACTTTTGCAGCATAAATACTGGAGGCTGAGACGGGAGGGGTCAGGAGAGACTGGCCCCGTCCGTCGGATACCCCCAGACAGGGCCAAACAGGCAGGATATAACCCCACCCACTTTGCCATAGCACAGCCCCCACACCAGTAGAGGGATATCTTCAACCACCAATTTACTATCCTGAGACAAGGCCGAGTATGGAAAGTGTGGACACAGAGTGGAAAGCCTTCTCAGAAGAGTGGAGGCTGATATACCAACAAAGGGGGGACCATCTCCATGTTAAAATTTCACATTTACATTTTTGTCATTTAGAAGACACTCTTATGCAGAGCGACTTATAGTAGTGAGTGCATACATTTTTGTTAATGCCCATTTTGGCGTTTGGTGAGCAGGTGTCCACATACATTTGGTCATGTAGTGTATATCAAATTTGCCATATAGCTGGTATTTGTTGATATAATAGAGGGCCACACAATCCTAAATCATGATTGAATCTGACATGGGACACTAGGACAGCCTTCTGCAGAATAGGCCACAGTTCCATCACTTCCAACTGACAAATGGGGTTTTTCTTTTACTAATATTTTAGTTCAGTAAATTATTTTCCTAATTTGTGTCGTTCCCTATTAGAAGTCTCAATCAAATCTACAATGAAATAAATGTATACATGTAACAGTGTTGGTCCCATGTTTCATGAACTGAAGAAAAAAAATCCCAGCATGATCATTACAGAGGTGCACCTTGTGCTGGGGACAAGAAAAGGTCACTTTAAAGTATGCAGTATTGTCACACAACACAATGCCACAGATGTCTCAAGTTTTTAGGGAGCGTGCAATTGTCATGCTGACTGCAGGATTGTCAACCAGAGCTGTTGCCAGAGAATTTAACGTCATGTCCAACCAGCCTCACAACCATAGACCACATTCATGGCGTCATGTGGGGGAGTGGTTTTCCGATGTGAACAGAGTGCACCATGGTGGCGGTGGGGTTATGGTATTGGCAGGCATAAGCTACAGACAACAAATCCAATTAGCATTTTATCAAAGACAATTTAAATGCACAAAAATACGTGATGAGATCCTGAGGCCCGTTGTGAAGCCCATTTTTAAAAAAGATATCTGTGACCAACGGCTGCATGTCTGTATTCCCAGTCATGTGAAATAAAAAAATGAGGGCCTTGTGAATTTATTTAAATTGATATATACAGTTGAAGTCGGAAGTTTACATAACACTTATGTTGGAGTCATTAAAACTCATTTTTAAACCACTCCACAATTTTCTTTTAAACAAACTATAGTTTTGGCAAATCTATTTTGTGCATGACACAAGTCATTTTTCCAACAATTGTTTACAGATTATTTCACTTATCATTCACTGTATCGCAATTTCAGTGGGTCAGAAGTTTACATACACTAAGTTGACTGTACCTTTTTAAACAGCTTGGAAAATTCCAGAAAATGATGTCATGGCTTTAGAAGCTGCTGATAGGCTAATTGACATCATTTGAGTCAATTGGAGGAGTACCTGTGGATGTATTTCAAGGCCTACCTTCAAACTCAGTGCCTCTTTGCTTGACGTCATAGGGAAATCAAAAGAAATCAGCCAAGACCTCAGGGGAAAAAAATGTAGACCTCCAGATGTCTGGTTCATCCTTGGGAGCAATTTTCAAACGCCTGAAGGTACCACATTCACCTGTACAAACAATAGTACGCAAGTATAAACACCATGGGACCATGCAGCCGTCATACCGCTCAGGAAGGAGACACGTTCTGTCTCCTAGAGATGAACATGCTTTAATGCAAAAAGTGCAAATCAATCTCAGGACAACAGCAAAGGATATTGTGAAGATGATGGTGTAAACAGGTACAAAAGTATCTCTATCCACAGTGGAGTCCTATATCGACATAACCTGAAAGGCTGCTCAGCAAGGAAGAAGCCACTGCTCCAAAACCGCCATAAAAAGCCAGACTACGGTTTGCAACTGCACATGGGGATGAAAATCGTACTTTTTGGAGAAATGTACTCTGGTCTGATGAAATAAAAATAGAACTGTTTGTCCATAATGACCATCGTTATGTTTGGAGGAAGAAGTGGGAGGCTTGCAAGCTGAAGAACACCATCCCAACTGTGAAGCACGGGGGTGGCAGCATCAGGTTGTGGGGGTGCTTTGCTGTAGGAGTGACTGGTGCATTTCACAAAATAGATGGCATCATGAGGAGGGAAAAGTATGTGGATATATTGAAGCAACATCTCAGGAACTTAAAGCTTGCTTAAAGCTTGCTTCCAAATGAACAATGACCTCAAGCATACTTCCAAATTTGTGGAAAAATGGCTTAAGGACAACAAAGTCAAGGTATTGGGAGTGGCCATTACAAATCCCTGACCTCAATCCTATAGAAAATTTGTGGGCAGAACTTAAAAAGCGTGTGTGAGCAAGGAGGCCTACAAACCTGACTCAGTTACACCAGCTCTGTCAGGAGGAATGGGCCAAAATTCACCCAACTTCTTGTGGGAATCTTGTGGAAGGCTACCCAACACATTTGACCCAAGTTAAACAATTTAAAGGCAATGCTTCCATTTACTAATTGAGTATGTAAAACTTCTGACCCACTGGGAATGTGATGAAAGAAATACAGCTGAAATGAATCACTCTACTATTCTGACATTTCACATTCTTATAATAAAGTAATGATCCCATCTGACCTTAGACAGGGTATTTTTACTAGGATTACATTTCAGGAATTGTGAACAATGAGTTTACATACACCTTAGCCAAATACATTTAATCTTCTGACTTTTACTGTAAACTGTAACTTTGGAATTGTTGCTTGTTGCGTTTTTCTAGGTTTGTTCAAGTATACATTGCACAATGTTTCCAACAATGTTTGTCTGTTTATTGAGCGAAGTTGATAGGCCTACTATACTAGAAGGTTGGATGTGTTGGGTTGTAAAATGGCTAGGTAATTATTATTGAGAAAAATCATTCACCTCCTCAGTAATGCAGTGAAAGGCTAACACTACACCATTGCTTGTGTGTCATTAACTTAAATTATTTTACAAATAAGCATAGGAATTATGTGCTAAACTTGCTACACTGTCTGTTGCCCTGTATCATGAGAGCTGAATAGACCACCGGTCCAAGGATATGTGCAGAAATGTATGTATAGCTATCAAATGTATACTGTAGGTGTGGAGAAATGGATAGGCAGAATTTGAGAGAAAAAATGTGTGGAATGTTAGTAGGCCAACATAGGAAATGCAGCCCTGCTATATACAGAAATGGAATTGTTTGCCCATTGTGTGTAGTATAACAACACTAATTTGTAAGTATGAATATTTTCCTTTATTGAAATGTGCTAAGATTGTTTTTAACATCAAGACGAGTAGTAGTGCAGAAATGTGTAGTTTCACGTTTTGATAAGGACCGAATTCATTTGCAAATTCGCAAAGCATGAGTGATCTAACACTAAAGTAAATATTGTGCAGTTACGCATACATTTGTATCTGGTTTAGTTAGCTACGTTTCCAACAGTGGTTATGGCTGTTTATTGAGCGGAGTTTATACGTTAACATTGTATACCGGTACATCAGCTATATCGGCTAATTGTAAAAAGCTACTACATTTGTATTATCTCTAGGGGTGGAAAAAAATATTTGAGTGCAGCCTGAACAAAGTGTGTGTGTGTGTGTGTGTATAGTCATTTCCTGCACTGGGGGCACAGCGTGAGTCACGTTGCCGCTTGTCCAATAGGAACGTTTTTATGCTGGCTGCTTATCCAATTGTTGAGCTATCATGCTCACTTGACCATCTGCCACACCTTTTTGTCAGATAGCAAATTTAGTAAATCTTAGCTCGACATTTATATCGCGTTACTGCAGAGTGCACTTGAGTTGCATGGCAAGTACAACTGTTTCATAGTGACACCCGTCCGATATATTGCCGTTTCGTGCGACAAGGTAATATTTGTAACATTTGCCTACTTATTTTTCTAAAGTAAACCAATGCTTGATTTGAGTTTGAAGAGGCAAATCCGGCGATTGTTCTTTTATGGGCGTTCATGTGCCCATGGAATTCTTGTCAGTGTCTTCAAAAAGGGCTTTTGATGAAAAATGGTTGTTGCCTTCATAGAAAGCGCTCTCTCCTCCAAGTCGAGTCTTTACTGTAAAATACGCACTTGGTAGGTTGCATGCAAGGTGTCTGGTTCAATGACAAGTTGACAGATGTGAACTAGTAGGCTACCTGTCCAGTTTTAATTGTCCCTGTGCTTATCAGGGTGAGAAGCGTTTATTCGCAAAATTGCGATTTTACTGAGTAGTGTACGTTAAAGCTTAGCCGGGGATATGGGAAGCTATTTTAATGGTAATTTCAATTCATCAACAAATTCTTATTTACAATGCCGGCCCACACCGGCCAAACCCAGATGAAGTTGGGCCAATTGTGCGCTGTTCTATTACAGTGGAAACTCGTTCTCTGGAGTGATGAAACACGCTTCACCATCTGGCAGTCCGATGGGTGAATCTGGGTTTGGTGGATGCCAGGAGAACGATACCTGCACGACTACATAGTGCCAACTGTAAAGTTTGGTGGAGGATGAATAATCGTCTGGGGCTATTTTTCATGGTTCGGGCTAGGCCCCTTATTTCCAGTGAAGATACATCTTAATGCTACAGCATACATTGACATTCTAGACGATTCTGTGCTTCCAACTTTGTGGCAACAGTTTAGGGAAGGCCCTTTCCTGTTTCAGCATGACAATGCATCTGTGCACATAGGGAGGTCCTTCCAGTAATTGTTTGTCTGCAAAGAGCCCTGACCTCAACCCCATCGAACACCTTTGGGATGAATTGGAATGCAGACTGCGAGCCAGGCCTAATCGCCCAACATCAGTTCCCTACCTCACTAACGTTCTTGTGGCTGAATGGAAGCAAGTCCCTGCAGCTATGTTCCCACCTAGTGGAAAGCCTTCCCAGAATAATGGAGGATATTATAGCAGCAATGGGGGGACCAACTCCGTATTAATGCCCATGATTTTTGAATGAGATGTTTGACGGGCAGGTGTCCACATACTATCTATGAATTTGAGAGGATTTTCCTTTCTCTGGCCCTATCCCTCAGCTTTATACCAAAACAAGTGGCAGGGGCCCCATTGTTATTGTTTTTAATTGCAGAGCAGACTGTGGCTTTAATATACAGTCATAGATTTTTTTTCCCCCCTGTGTTTTTCAGGTGGATACTCAATGTGTGTCAAAAGTAGAGCTTTCCATTTCACGCAGCAATCTCCTCAACAAAGACGTTGGATCCAAGTCCGGCCCCCTCTGCGTTATGATGCAGAGCATCGGGAATGACAAGTGGATCGAGGTAGGGAGAAAGAACTAACTATTTGAAACATCTAATAATTGTTAATGTGCATAATTGGGGCGGCAGCGTAGCCTAGTGGTTAGAGCGTTGGACTAGTAACCGGAAGGTTGCGAGTTCAAACCCCCGAGCTGACAAGGTACAAATCTGTTGTTCTGCCCCTGAACAGGCAGTTAACCCACTGTTCCCAGGCCGTCATTGAAAATAAGAATGAGTTCTTAACTGACTTGCCTGGTTAAATAAAGGTCAAATAAAAATAAATAATGAAATGGCCTATGGTTTGTTCATGCAGATGCTTTCTGTCTCACTATACAGTTGGACCGCACGGAGACCCTGAGTTCTCCAAGAAGCTGCTCCTGGACTACCGCTTTGAGAGAGTGCAGAAGTTGAAGCTGGGTGTCTGACATGGACAACAAGTCTGTTGATCTAAATGATGATGACTTCCTGGGGGGGTGTTGAGTGCACACTGGGACAGGTTAGGATATAAGAAAGTGTGGACCAATTATTCTCACATCATTGTGTCCTTGTGTTGATACTTTTATTTTCTCAGGTATTAACTTAACCAGTAGATGCTGCTGAGGGGAGGACCGCTCATAAAATTGGCCGGAACGGAGCAAATGGAATGGTATCAAACACATGGAAACCATGTTTTGATGTATTTCATACCATTCCGCTCCAGCCAATACCACGAGCCCGTCCTCCCACATTAAGGTGCCACCAACCTCCTGTGAACTTAACCCAATGTTGTTTTTGAATTTCTCTATGAATGGTGGTGTGCCTCCTACGAACAAACGTTTGCCATTCAGATTGTGTCCAGCAAGAAGCTTACCAGACCTCTACAAATGAAGAAGGGTAAGCCTGCAGGCAAAGGCATCATTACTGTAAGTATTTAAGTGGCTGTGTAAATGTAAAATGGCCCCACTTATGTAAATGTTGTGATAACAACCATAAGGCAAATGCAAACAGTGTCTTGAGATGATCATATGAATTCCCTAAATTGTGCTATATTTTGTGTGTTAAAGATTACTGCTGAGGAGATAAAGGATAACAGGGACATAGTGCTGGAGTTGGAGGCTAAAGGCCTGGATAAGAAGGTACAATAAATGTTCTACATTTATTATGGAGTAATAAACAGTTTTCTAAATTCTCTCCCACCCATTATTAATTTGCCAGTGCTCCTATTTGTCTCTCTCTCTTGCAGGACTTGTTTGGGAAATCTTATCCATTCCTAGAGTTCTTTAAGCAAGAAGATGATGGCAAGTGGCAGCTGGTTCACAGAACAGAGGTACTTATCACAATATTTGTTTGTCTTAAGTACCCAATGGCTACCGTTGACTGGGTGTGTCGAAAGAAATGGGGGTGTAGAATACAGGTGTATGGAATGCGCAAATGTAATTGGTCTGACTTTGTCAGTTCTTGCCAGCGAGTGCAGAAATTTGTGGAGACCAGGCTTGTAGAGAGAAAGCCGCATCCAAATAAAGTTGGGGGAAACGCCGAATGAACTTGTCATAAAATCACTCACTGTGGAAAAACAAGCATGTAAATTAGCACGGACCCCAATCAGTTGACTGGTTTATATACAGTACCAGTCAAACGTTAGGACACAGCTACTCCTTCGAGGGTTTTTCTTTATTTTGTGACAATTTTCTACATTGTGGAATAATAGTGAAGACATCAGAACTATGAAATAACACACAGAATCATGTAGTAACCAAAAAAAGTGTTAAACAAATCCCAAAATATTTTAAATAAGAGATTCTTCAAAGTAGCAACCCTTTGCATACTCTTGTCATTCTCTCAACCAACTTCATGAGGTAGTCACCTGGAATGCATTTAAATTAACGGGTGTGTCTTTTTGATTTGTGGAATTTCTTTCCTTAATGCGTTTGAGCCAATCAGTTGTTGTAACAAGGTTGGGGTGGTATACAGAAGATTGCCCTATTTGGTAAAAGACCAAGTCCATATTATGGCAAGAACAGCTCAAATAAGCAAAGATAAATGACAGGCCATCATTACTTTAAAACATGAAGGTCAGTCAATCAAAAACATTTCAAGAACTTTGAAAGTTTCTTCCAGTGCAGTCACAAAAACCAAGTGCTATGATGAAACTGGCTCTCATGAGGACCACCACTGGAAAGGAAGACCCAGAGTTACCTGTGCTGCAGAGGATAACTTCATTAGCATTACCAGCCTCAGAAATTGCATCCCAAATGAATGCTTCAGAGTTCAAGTAACAGACATCTCAACATCAACTGTTCAGAGGTGATGTGCGTGAATCAGGCCTTCATGGTCGAATTGCTACAAAGAAACCACAACTAAAGGACACCAATAAGAAGAAAGGACTTGCTAGGGCCAAGAAACACGAGCAATGGACATTAGACCGGTGGAAATCTGTCCTTTAGTCTGATGAGTCGAAATTGTAAGATTTTTGGTTCCAAACGCCGTGTCTTTGTAAGACAAAGAGTACATGAACGGATGATCTCCGCATGTGTGGTTACCACCGTAAAGCATGGAGGAGTGATTGTGTGGGGTTGCTTTTCTGGTGATACTGTCTGTGATGTATTTAGAATTCAAGGCACACTTAACCAGCATGGCCACCACAGCATTCTGCAGCGATACACCATCCCATCTTGTTTGTGTTTAGTGGGGGGTCTCATTTGTTTTTTCAACAGGACAATGACCCAACACACCTCCATGCTGTGTAAGGGCTATTTGACCAAGGAGAGTAATAGAGTGCTGCATCAGATGACGTGGCCTCCACAATCACCCGACCTTAACTCAGTTGAGATGATTTTGGACGAGTAGGACCGCAGAATGAAGGAAAAGCAGCCAACATGTGCTCAGTGTATGTGGGAACTCCTTCAAGACGGTTGGAAAAGCATTCCAGGTGAAGCTGGTTGAGAGAATGCCAAGATTGTGCAAAGGGTGGCTACTTCGAAGAATCTCAAATATAAAATATATTTTGATTTAACACTTGTGTGATTCCATATGTGATATTTCATAGTTTTGATGTCTTCACTATTATTCTACAATGTAGGAAACTGTAAAAATAAAGAAAAACCCTTGAATGAGTAGGTGTGTACAAACTTTTGACTTGTACTGTGTGTGTGGTATGTATGTATGTATGTATGTATATATTATACACACACGTACGTACGTGTGTGTGTGAATGATATCTCTCTCTGAACTAATGCATTGCGGAAGCCTAGACTAAAAGCCAATTTATGTTCGGTTCAAAAATGTGGACGGAGGCTCCATATGAAGGGTGTGATGCAATTGCGGAGCCTCTAGACGCATGCGGAGGCCAAATCGAGCTCTTTACCGCATTGCCACGTGCCTCCTAAATTTTGTAATAATGCGGAGGACTCTGTATCGCTCCGCATTGACATGATTGGTTGACGGTAGTTGGGGGTGGTACATCCTGTATAAACACAAACTCACTTCCTTGACAACGGCCCTGCACTGCTCCGCAAAGCGCAAGAAGTATGAATGCCCTGACTTCTGCTTCGGCCATACCACTGTAAATGCTGCATGGCCAATGCAGACGTTGGATTGACCACGCCCAGAATGCACTTCCCTCTCCAGAATGCGCTCTCTCTCGCCAATTTGTGCACATTCATTGTTTAATAACTCCGTGGTGTGAATTGTTTGCATTTCATTGTTATATGTAATGAGGAATTGATATACACTATCACCAGTCGTACATACATTTACTGTTAAGTCCTGTAATTTGTCATCTACAATGTTTGCTACTTTGGTTATGGTAATTTCTTTTAATGCATTCAATATTATTATCATTATTATTATTATTATTAGTCTTCCTGTTCTCATTGTCTGAGTGGACACATTGTTTGCAGAGTGCATGCAACACAAAAATGTTGTTTTATTTCATTTAATTTACAAGTTCTGTCAATTTAGTCATTGTCTTTTGTTTGGAGTGCTCCTGTCAATGTTGATGCATAGAAGTAGGCCTAAAGGCTACCTGGCCTGCACACAAATGTCGGCATATAAATGTGCCCATTTGAGGATCTGATAGTGTTTCTGATTGGCTTACCTGTGGAGCTTCTCAACGTAATGTTTTCTTCACCTCAAACAGCAAACAAACAAAGTCTGTTTTTCCATCCATTGAGAATTACAGTAGTTCCTCAATGTTTATGAAAACTCTCTCTTTGATAACCACTCAGCGAGAAAGTGAAAAATGTCATGCCCTGATCCAGTGGAAATGTCATAAAGTAGGCGTCTTATCAGTGCATGATTTGGACTGAAATAGGTTCCGGTACTCATTTCGGGTGCTGGTACTGTTTTTATATTTAGGTTCAGGAGCTCCACAGTACTTTTTAGCTAATATTCTATAAGAGGCTCCGATGAGATCCGGCCAAATTCAAGCATTGATTCTTATCTCTTGAGCAAACAGCCTACAGCTGTGTCTGTCCAGAGCTCACTGGCATGTTAAACTCTGAGGGCACAGAATATTTTATGTGATGTTGCAAGTTTGCAATCTTCAGGCTGGACCCAAGTTTCAAGTGCTTTGCAGACAGGCCATGTATAGCTAATGTGATTTATAGGATATTTATTTTCTTCAGGATATTTTCAACTTGCAGGCTGCAATGTATTTGTTTGGCTATCTTTACATAGTTGGCAATATGTTATTTTTTAGGTATTTCATTTTTGATATAATTTTGAATAACCACATGACAATGTTATTATACATTTAAATTAAACTTTCACGAAAATGTGCTTATGAAAACTATAACTGGCACGCAGATCGGTAGAAATGGTAAGATAAATTGGCGTTCACGTGAGGAAGGTTGCCAACTCCTCATGTAGCCTATTACTGGCAACTTCAGGAGAGTAATAGCAGAGTCTGTGAAAGCCAACAGGAGCGGTAGGAGAATAGATGGTTAACCAGAAGAAAAAACCTTATCTAGATCTCTGGCGCCCTCTTGAGCCATCAAACTGTAAGCTTAAATTGTCAGACAAGCTCTGCATATAGTTGATTTTATTTTAGATGGAAAACTACACGTTAAAAAATGTACAGAAATTGATGGGTCGAAAGAACAGACAACTTTCGGTCTAACAATATATTTTTTTCAGGGCAGCCCAATTTGTAAATGCTCGTACCATAACATGCTTTTTGTGTTGTGAACATTTTACATTATCACGTTTCATTGCAGTTGTGTTGGTTACTGTGTCTAATGTCGAAGGTTAAACTTGTCAGTGTCCCATTTCTAAACACCAATAACAAGCTTGCGCAAGGGCAGACCTATTGGTTTGCCTGGCCGCCTAGAAGTTTGCTGGCAGAAATAGCCTACCATCTGATATCAAGACGTTATTATATCAGGAAATTTAAATTAGATTACACATCCTCATGTTTCGTCATGATTGAGTTTATTATTATTTTTTTTGCATGTGAACTCAAGCTCTTTAGCAGTCATGTATTTCCTCAAGGAAATTGACTAGGAGGCTGAATAAAATACTCTTCGGATGTTCATGATGAATAGTACCGGTAATAATGTCATGTTTGCTTTCATAAAAGATTGAGTTGTGTAGGTAATCAGAACTGCCTTGGCAGTTAACCTCCATGCATTTCCTAAAGGAGAGGGAACAAAATGGGATACTCTTCTGAGCAGTGATGGCAATGTTCAATCAAGAGACCATCCAATAACGGTGCGCTTTCGCCACGCCCATTTCTTTTGATACACCCACTTCTTTCCACCCGCCCATTACTCCGAGACCAATCAGGGACACAGCTACCTATACTGTATTTTTTATTATCTTTCTGATGAAGTTAATTTGACCTGAACGGTGTGCTTGAAACATTCTCTAATAAAGTGGAAGTTGTTTTATGGAAAGCGTGTATCGTGCCTGACCTTCTAATTTGTCTGTTGTTATTTTGGCATAGTACAATTTGTAATTTCTATTTGTTGTGACGTGTTGCTCTCACTTTTTTTTAGGTTATCAAGAATAATCTGAGTCCATCATGGAAGAAATTCAGTGTGGCTTTGCAAACATTCTGCAATTGTGACCATGAGCAAACCAATCAAGGTATGAATAGTTTAAAAGAGTTCCTCAAAGTTGTGTGTGCCTTTTTGACTTGACATAACCTACAGCCCTATTGTTATGGGATCTCTGTAGCCCCAGGGCTTACCTACGTGTCTGTTACTGGTAGGTCACGTGTTACGATAAGGACAAAGACACAAGTTCAGATATTATAGGCGAGTTCACTTGCACAACCGCCCAGCTTTTGAATGCTAAAGACCGTCCGGGGAGCCTAAGGGAACTCCTCTCCGTCCTTTTTCTCTCTCTTAAACACCCTTTCCTGTCCCTCTTCGCCAGGTCCACTGCTCTGATTATGATAGTGATGGCTCGCATGAACATATCGGTGTTTTCCAAACTAATGTGTCGGAGATACAGAAAGCTGGTTTGCCGGTGAGACCATATCTTCCTTTTTCTTCTAGCAATCTTAAACTTTTTGGTTACCTTACTGTTAAGCTTCTGTCTCTTTATGGGTCCCACTTGACATTAAGTTGTAAAGATACCATGTTTAAGTGCATTTTTAAAGTTGTCTGTATAATTACACAAACTTCACTATTTACCAATTGGGCCAGTTTCTGTTTGCAATTGAATTATTGTTCTATGTGCCTTTTACAGTATAAATATCATATGCTTTGCATTGCGTTTGGATAGTATTCAGACCCCTTGACTTTTTCCACATTTTTGTTACATTACAGCCTTATTCTGAAATAGATTAAATAGTTTTTAATGACAAAGAAAAAAACTTTTTTAGATGGGTTAGCACATTTCTTAAAAATCTAACTGAAATATCACATTTGCATAAGTATTCAGACACTTTACTCATTACTTTGTTGAAGCACCTTTGGCATCGATTACAGCCTCGAGTCTTCTTCGGTATGACGTTACAAGCTTGGCACAACTGTATTTGGGGAGTTTTTGCCATTCTTCTCTAGAGGTCGACCGAATATGATTTTTCAACGCCGATACCGATTATTGGAGGACCAAAAAAAGCAGATACCGATTTTAAATCAGCCGAGATATATTTGTAATATTGACAATTACAACAATACTGAATGACACTTATTTTAACTTAATATAATACATCAATAAAATCAATTCAAAATAATGAAACATGTTCAATTTGGTTTAAATAATGCAAAAACAAAGTGTTGGCGAAAGTAAAAGTGCAATATGTGCCATGTAAGTTCCTTGCTCAGAACATATGAAAGCTGGTGGTTCCTTTTAACATGAGTCTTCAATATTCCCAGGTAAGAAGTTTTAGGTTGTAGTTATTATAGGAATTTGTATTTCTTATACCTTTTGACTATTGGATGTTCTTATAGGCACTATAGTATTGCCAGCCTAACCTCGGGAGTTGATAGGCTTGAAGTCATAAACAGCGCAATGCTTGAAGAGCTGCAGGCAAATGCAGGAATGTGCTGTTGGAATGCTTACTAGCCTGCTGCTGCCTACCACCGCTCAGTCAAACTGCTCTATCAAATATCAAATCATAGACATAATTATAATAACACACAGAACTACAAGCCCTAGTTCATTAATATGGTTGAATCTGGAAACTATCATTTCAAAAACAAAACATGTATTTCAGGGAAATACGGAACCGTTCTGTATTTTATCTTAACGGGTGGCATCCCGAAGTCTAAATATTGCTGTTACATTGCACATCCTTCAATGTTATGTCATAATTATGTACAATTCAGGCAAATTAATTACCCTCTTTGTTAGGAAGAAATGGTCTTCACACAGTTCGCAACGAGCCAGGCGACCCAAACTGCTGCATACACCCTGGCTCTGCTTACACAGAACGCAAGAGAAGTGACACAATTTCACTAGTTAAAATAATTTCATGTTTGCAGGCAATATTAACTAAATATACAGGTTTAAAAATATATACTTGTGCATTGATTTTAAAATAAGGCATTGATGTTCATAGTTAGGTACACATTGGTGCAATGACGGTGCTTTTTTCGTGAATGCGCTTGTTAAATCATCACCCGTTTGGCGAAGTAGGCTGTGATTCGATGATAAATTAACAGGCACCGCTTTGATTATATGCAACGCTGGACAAGCTAGATAACTACACATGGTTGGTGATATTACTAGTTTAACTAGTGATTATGTTAAGATTTGTTTTTATAAGATAAGTTTAATGCTAACTAGCAACTTACCTTTGCTCCTTGCAGCACTTGCGTAACAGGTAGTCATCCTGCCACGCAGTCTCCTCGTGGAGTGCAATGTAATCGGCCATAATCGGTGTCCAAAAATATACATTACCGATTGTTATGGAAACTTGAAATCGGCCCTAATTAATCGGCCATTCCGATTAATCGGTCGACCTCTATTCTTCTCTGCAGGTCCTCTCAAGTTCTGTCAGGTTGGTTGGGGAGTATCGCTGCACAGCTATTTTCAGGTCTCTCCAGAGATGTTAGATCGGTTTCAATTCCGGGCTCTGGCTGGGCCCCTCGAACATTCCTACATTGTCTTGGCTGTGTGCTAGGGTTGTTGTCCTGTTGGAAGGTGAACCTTCGCTCCAGTCTAAGGTCCTGAGCGCTCTGGAGGTTTTCATCAAGGATCTCTTTGTACTTTGCTCTGTTCATCTTTCCCTCAATCCCGACTAGTCACCCAGTCCCTGCTGCTAAAAAACATCCCCACAGCATGATGCTTTGGTGGTGCTGCAGAGATGGTTGTCATTCTGGAAGGTTCTCCCTTCTCCACAGAGGAACTCTAGAGCTCTGTCAGAGTGACCGTTGGGTTCTTGGTCACCCCCCTGACCAAGGCGCTTCTCCGATTGCTCAGTTTGTCTGGGCAGCTAGCTCTTCTTCCATTTATGAATGATGGAGGCCACTGTGTTCTTGGGGATCTTCAATGCTGCAGAATTGTTTTGTTCTTCCCCAGATCTTTGCCTCGACACAATCCTGTCTCGGAGCTCTACGGATAATTCCTTCATCCTCAAGGCTTTGTTTTTGCACTGGCAACTGTGGGACCTTATATAGACAGGTGTGTGCCTTTCTACATTGTGTCCATTCAATTGAATTTACCTCAAGTGGACTCCCAAGTTGTTGAAACATCTCAAGGATGATCAATGGAAGCAGGATGCACTTGAGCTCAATTTCGAGTCTCATAGCAAAGGGTCAGAATACGTATGTAAATACAGTGGGGCAAATAGTATTTAATCAGCCACCAATTGTGCAGGTTCTCCCACTTTAAAAGATGAGAGGCCTGTAATTTTCATCAGTTACACTTCAACTATGACAGACAAGATGAGAAAAAAAAAATCAAGAAAATCACATTGGTAGGATTTTTAATGAATTTATTTGCAAATTATGGTGGAACATAAGTATTTGGTCAATAACAATAGTTTCTCAATACTTTGTCATTGCCAACAAAGGGTATATAACAGAGGTCAAATGTTTTTTGTAAGTCTTCACAAGGTTTTCACACACTGTTGCTGGTATTTTGACCCATTCCTCCATGCAGATCTCCTCTAGGGCAGTGATGTTTTGGGGCTGTTGCTGGGCAACATGGACGTTCAACTCCCTCCAAAGATTTTCTATGGGGTTAAGATCTGGAGACTGGCTAGGCCACTCCAGGACCTTGAAATGCTTCTTACGAAGCCACTCCTTCGTTGCCCGGGCGGTGTGTTTGGGATCATTGTCATGCTGAAAGACCTAGCCACGTTTCATCTTCAATGCCCTTGCTGATTGAAGGATCTCACGATACATGGCCCCATTCATTCTTTCCTTTACACGGATCAGTCGTCCTGGTCCCTTTGCAGAAAAACAGCCAGAGCATGATGTTTCCACCCCCATGCTTCACAGTAGATATGGTGTTCTTTGGAAGCAACTCAGCATTCTTTGTCCTCCAAACACGACGAGTTGAGTTTTTACCAAAAAGTTCTATTTTGGTTTCATCTGACCATATGACATTCTCCCAATCTTCTTCTGGATCATCCAAATGCTCTCTAGCAAACTTCAGACGGGCCTGGACATGTACTGGCTTAAGCAGGGGGGACACGTCTGGCACTGCAGGATTTGAGTCCCTGGCAGCGTAGTGTGTTACTGATGGTAGGCTTTGTTACTTTGGTCCCAGCTCTCTGCAGGTCATTCACTAGGTCCCCCCGTGTGGTTCTGGGATTTTTGCTCACCGATCATGTTGACCCCACGGGGTGAGATCTTGCGTGGAGCCCCAGATCGAGGGAGATTATCAGTGGTCTTGTATGTCTTCCATTTCCTAATAATTGCTCCCACAGTTGATTTCTTCAAACCAAGCTGCTTACCTATTGCAGATTCAGTCTTCCCATCCTGGTGCAGGTCTACAATTTTGTTTCTGGTGTCCTTTGACAGCTCTTTGATCTTGGCCATAGTGGAGTTTGGAGTGTATACAGGTAACGATTGGAGGACAGAGGAGCCTCTTAAAGAAGTAGTTACAGGTCTGTGAGAGCCAGAAATCTTGCTTGTTTGTTGATGACCAAATACTTATTTTCCACCATAATTTGCAAATATTTTCATTAAATCCTACAATGTGATTTTCTGGATTTTTTTTCCTCATTTTGTCTGTCATAGTTGATGTGTACCCATGATGAAAATTACAGGCCTCATCTTTTTAAGTGGGAAAACTTGCACAATTGGTGGCTGACAATACTTTTTTGACCCACTGTATTCATACATATATTAATTTGCGAAAAGGAATAACATGTTTTCACTTTGTCATTATGGGGTATTGTGTTTAGATTGATGAGGAACATAAGAAAAGGCTGTAATGTAACAAAATGTAGAAAAAGGGAAGGGGTCTGAATACTTTCCGAATGCACTGTATTAACTACATGCATAAGATCTGAGCAACTTAATGTAAAGGGTTTCCACCTCATTTATCTAATCATGGGGAAGATAGTTTATTATTTGAGTTAATGTTTATATTAAACCTTTTTATTGACGTTTAATCAGGTGGAGTTTGACTGTCCATCCAGAGAAGAAGAAGAAGAGTTCCAAAAACTCTGGAGTAATCAGTGTCAAGTGCTGCCAGGTAGGTTATAATTAATTGCACAGTAGCTTATCGTTAGCCCTTAGATTTCTTCTAAAGTTTGTTACTTCTAAAGCTAATTGTAATTTCCCCCTAGATACAGGCACAGCACATTCCTGGACTATGTCATGGGAGGTTGCCAAATACATTTTATAGTAAGTGCAAGCTCTTTGGACACAATCAGAAATAATAGGTTGAAGTTGTGCTTATTAGTTAATGTTCAAAACTCAAGCATTATCTTCGATGGATTGAAAATTCACTAATGAATAAGTTAAAGGCGCAATCTGAGATACAAAAAAACACCCCACCATTTGTCTTGGTAAGCAGCTGAGGCATGGGGCTGTATAAATGTAACCACTCTCAAATTCATAGACTGAGGACAGTTTTGTTGACAATTTCATTGATTATAAACAATGGAGTAATACAAGCTTATATTTTGGGTTCTGATGGGGTTTGACAAATGGACGAAGATCGTGAGGTATTTACTGTCTTACTTTTAATCCTACCCTGTGAGCTGGTCGAAGGGCTGGTCGAAGGAAGGAAGGAATGGAGGGAAAGGGGGATACCTAGCCAGTTGTACAACTGAATGCATTCAACTGAAATGTGTCTTCCGCATTAACCCAATGAGGAACTCTGCTGATTATCTTGTGGAGGGCAGCCACTTGACTTCTAACCACAGATCATAGAACCGTGTTGTTTTCACAAATGTAGACACTGGTTTGGTGCTGGAGATAAATGAGTGTGAAATGTGGAATTGCCCTTAAAAAAAAAAATCTATGGCTACATCTTTTAAACATTGCTTATTTTAAATTAGTCTTTATTTGAGCTTTTTTGTGCCAATTGGACTTCATCACTCAGGGTTCCTATATTTCTCTAAGGTGGGCATTGACTTCACTGGGTCGAACGGCGACCCTCGATCCCCACAGTCCCTGCATTTCCTGAGTCCTGACGTTCTGAACCAGTACCTGGCGGCCACCTGGTCAGTGGGCCTGGTGGTCCATGACTATGACACATAAGAATAACTCTTTCTGCTCTGTAGAACACCCAAGAGGAAAGAGGCCATGAGTAAATGAATAGATGGCTTCCCGCCACCTAATTTATTTTAAACGTGTTATCTTGTTTAAGAAATCTGGTGGATACACTCTCGAGCCAATGCTAACACCAATCAAATGCTGTTGTAAGTGCACACTTTGGGGGGATGCGAAGAGAATCAGAATACAGCAACGGAGCACTTGGCTTGCCTTCCTGGTTGGGTAGATATCGGTCGTGGAAATGTTTAGCCCTAAGGATCATTATCAAGTTATTTGTATCGAGGCATGGACCTACATGCCTTCAGAAAGTATTCATACCCCTGACTTATTCAACATTTTGTTAAAGCCTGAATTAAAATGAATACAGTATTTTTCTCACCCAGCTACACACAATACCCCAAAATGAGAAAATGAAAACATATTTTTAGACATTAAACATTTATTGAAAATGAAAAATATTTACATAAGTATTCACACCCCTGAGACGATAAATGTTAGAATTACCTTTGACAGCGATTACAGCTGTGAGTCTTTCTGGGTATGTCTCTAAAAGCTTTACACACCTAGATTATACACTATTTGCACATTATTCTTCAAACTCTGTCAAATTGGTTGTTGATCATTGCTGGTTGTTGATCATTCAAGTCTTGCCGTAGATTTCCAAGACGATTAACTAGGCCACTCATTCAAGGTTGTCTTTGTAAGCAATTCTATTGTATATTTGGACTTGTTTTAGGTTATTGTCCTACTGAAGGTGAATTTGTCTCCCAGGTTTTTCTCTAGAGTTTAGCCTTTAATTAGTTTTTTTATTAAGGATCCCCAAGGCAGCAACATTAAGGCACTTGTATACAATAAAAAATATTATGTGACATTACATTTCATAACACTTTTCACAACACATTGTGCGCCCTCAGGCCAATACTCCACATATCTAGAATACAAAATCAGTGTGTCTCTTCAGCCCTCATTGGTGTGTTTTATTTTATAAATCTGATTCTATTGCTTGCATTAGTTAACTGATGTGGAATACCTGACATTGCTCTATGTAAACTCAGCAAAAAAAGGAACGTCCCTTTTTCACGACTCTGTCTTTCAAAGATAATTCGTAAAAATCCAAATACCTTCACAGATCTTCATTGTAAAGGGTTTAAACACGTTCCCATGCTTGTTCAATGAATCATAAACAATGAATGAACATGCACATGTGGAACGGTCGTTAAGACACTAACAGCTTACAGACGATAGGCAATTGAGGGCACAGTTATGAAAACTAAAGAGGCCTTTCTACTGAAAAACACAAAAAGATGACCAGGGTCCCTGCTCATCTGTGTGAATGTGCCTTAGGCATGAAGCAAGGAGGCATGAGGACTGCAGATGTGGCCAGGGCAATGTCCGTACTGTGAGACACCTAAGACAGCGCTACAGGGAGACAGGACGGACAGCTGATCGTCCTCGCAGTGGCAGACCACGTGTAACCATGCCTGCACAGGATCGGTACATCCGAACATCACACCTGCGGGACAGGTAAATGATGACGACAACAACTGCAGAATAGTTGACCTTTGTTGTACCACAATTATAGAATATTCTATTTGTTTCTACAAAATGCAAAATAGGCCTATATAAAGCACTTATGATAGCTTGGTTCTCGTAACTAAACGCCCGAGTTACACCAGGAACGCACAATCCCTCCATCAGTGCTCAGACTGTCTGCAATACGCTGAGAGATGCTGGACTGAGGGCTTGTAGGCCTGTTGTAAGGTATGTCCTCACCAGACATCACCGGCAACAATGTCGCCTATGGGCACAAACCCACCATCGCTGGACCAGACAGGACTGGCAAAAAGTGCTCTTCACGGACGAGTCACGGTTTTGTCTCACCAGGGGTGATGGTCGGATTCGCGTTTAGCGTCGAAGGTAATGAGCGTTACACCGACGCCTGTACTCTGGAGCGGGATCGATTTGGAGGTGTAGGGTCTGTCATGGTCTGGGGCGGTGTGTCACAGCATCATCGAACTGAGCTTGTTGTCATCGCAGACAATCAACGCTGTGCGTTACAGGGAAGACATCCTCCTCCCTCATGTGGTACCCTTCCTGCAGGCTCAAATACAAATATTTACACGTTAAGTTTGTTGAAAATAAATGCAGTTGACAGTGAGAGGATTTTTCTTTTCTTTGCTGAGGTTTGTACTCCCATAGTAGCCTCCCATAGTCTGTTCTGGGCTTGGGGATTGTGAAGAGACTTCTGGTGGCATGTCTTGTAGTTAAACAGAGAGCACGGTGCATTCAACATGTCATAACACTGCATAGAGAGATCTATAAGACAACAACATAGCATGGCAGCAACACAGCATGGTAGTAGCACAAAACATGGTACAATCATTATTGGGCACATACAACAGCACAAAGGGAAAGAAGGTAGAGACGACAATAAGTCAGAGACAACAAACCATCTTGGCTACGATTGCATTAACATGTTTTGACCATGAAAGTTTACAGTCCAGGGTTACTCCAAGCAGTTTAGACACCTCAACTTACTCAATTTCCACGTTATTTATTTCAAGGTTTAGGTGAGGTTTAGGGTTTAGTGAATGATTTGTCCCATATACAATGCTTTTAGATGTAGCACTAACAGTTTTTTTGCCACCCATTCTGAAACTGACTACAGCTCTTTAAGTGTTAACTGTTGAGTCCTCTGGACATACACAGGCACACTGGCTTTACTCAAAGTTCCATTATAGAACACTCTTTGTGTTCTGTTAGACAGGTAGTTCATTATCAACAATATAGCAGGGGGTGTAAAGCCATAACACACATGTTTTTCCCAGCAGCAGACTATGATCAATAATGTCAAAAGCTGCACTGAAGTCTAACAATAAACAACTCAAATCAATTTCTCTCAGCCAATCATTAGTCATTTGTTTTTGCTTGTTGAGGGGACTTTCCTATAAGCATGCTGAAATTCTGTCAATTTGTTTACTGTAAAATAGCATTGTATTTGGTCAAACACAATTTTTCCATAGGTTTTCAGAGGGTAGGTAAGGGGCTGATTGGTCAGCAATTTGAACCAGTAAAGGTGGCTGTGCTTTTCTTGGGTAGGGGAATGACTTTTGCTTCCCTCCAGGCTTGAGGACACACACTTTCTAGTAGGCTTAGATTGAAGAGGTGGCAATATAGTCAGCTATCATCCTCAGTCATTTTCTATGCAACTTGTCAGACCCAGGTGGCTTGTTATTGTTGATAGACAACAACAAAAAATAATCCTCTTCCACACTCACTTTACGGAATTCAAAATTTCAACGCTTGTCTTTGATAATTTGGTCAATTATACTTGGATGTGTAGTGTCGGTGTTTGTAGCTGGCATGTCATGTCTAAGCTTGCTAATGTTGCCAAAGAAAAAATCATTAAAGTAGTTGGCAATATCCAGTAGGTTTTGTGATGAATGATCCATCTGATTCAATGAATGATGGAGCTGAGTTTGCTTTTTTGCCCAAAATGTAATTTATGGTGCTCCAAAGCTTTTTACAATTTTGATGTCATTTATCTTTGTTTTGTGGTATAGTTGATATATATATATATTTTTTTTTCAGTTTATTTGCATGATTCCTGAATTTGCAGTACGTTTGCCAATCGGTTGTGCAGCCAGACTTATTTGCCATTCCTTTTACCTCATCCCTCTCAACCATACACCTTTTCAATTCCTCATCAATCCACAGGGATATCCGTTTTACTCATTTTCTTAATGGCTGTATGCTTATTAGTAACTGGAATAAACAATTTCATGTGTCAAGTGGGGTTTCTGGTTGCCCCTCATACACCACAGACCAGCAAATATTATTTACATCAACGTAGTAATCATTACAAGATGTATTGTGTTGACCTCTTTATATTAGGCCCTCTACCATCAATGGATTTGGATACTGCTTTAATACAGATTTCTGCAGCATTAGTAAAGATGTGATCAATACATGTGGATGATTTCATAAATACCCTGGTTGCAGGCACTTGTTACAGTTTGAAGCTTTTTCTTGAGTGGGCAGCTTGATAAAAGTCTTAATATTTAGGTCACCCAGAACATATACATCTCTGTTGATATCACATACATTTATCAAGCATTTCACACACATTATCCAGATACTGACTGTTAGCACTTGGTGTATAGCAACAATGGGCTTTAGGTGAGGCAGGTGAACCTGTAGCCATATTACTTCAACGGTATTTAATGAGATCCTCTAAGTTTTTAACAGGAATGTGGCTCTGAATATAGACTGCAACGGATTGGCTTTTCTGATACCGTGTATTGCTATCACTGTATTATCTATAGTGAGTTTCCCGGAGTCTCCTCTTCACTGTTGATGTTGAGACCGGTGTTTTGCGGGTACTATTTAATGAAGCTGAGGACTTGAGACTTGCGTCTGTTACTCAAACTAGACGTTAATGTACTTATCCTCTTGCTCAGTTGTGCACCGGGGCATCCCACTCCTCTGGGTCACGTCCTCCACATCCATTTTGCTGTCATTTGTTAATGTGTTTGAAGTTTGTGATAACCAATTTATTGATGTGATTATGATAGGCTATATATAGATCAGGACCTGTTGGTCACATGCATGCGACGCATACATGTTTCACGTAAAGAGCCGAGGATTGCGGGAATAGGAATTACTGCCATTTGGAATTTATGTTGCAGCTTCAGCATGGACAGCGCAATAAACACTTGCAGTGGTGCCTTTTTTGCTGCAGTAGGGAGGAGAGCAAGACAATTATTTAAACAAACAGTGTGCTTCAAGCATCAGACAAGCTCAGTGCATATGTAGTTGACCTAAGATTTTTGCAGTAGACTGGCTACTCAACCATTTTGAAAATAGTCTCTCAGAATGAACACTGGATAGAGGAAGAATTTGCCTTGTCTACCTCATTGTGTTCATTGCAAACCGAATTAAATTTAACAAACTGTTCTGTCCTCTGCTTTTAATTTCCCTCAGCAATACTTTGTCCTATTCATCATCACCGATGGGGAGATCACAGACCCTGGACCAGACCCGGGACGCTATCGTCAAGGCCTCACGCCTGCCCATGTCCATCATCATCATCGGGGTGGGCGAAGCCAACTTCAAGGCAATGGAGCTGCTAGATGGAGACGAAGGCATTCTCAAGTCCCTGAGTGGCGAACCCGTGGCCAGGGACATTGTACAGTTTGTGCCCTTCAGACAGTTTGCCAATGTATGTTTATTTTAGTCTGTGGTTGTTATTGTGCAGTGTGGTGTCAGTACCACTGAAAAGATTCACGATGGAACATCACTTTACATCAGTCTAGTCTGTAATAGTATCCGTGGATAGTGAAACACCATTCCATACCACTTTGGTAAAATATTGACGGATTTGACATACTTTTCTATCTTGAGTTTTTGTTTTGTTGCCCCGCTGTTGGCACTCATCCCATCACACTGTTATTCCGTCCTCTGCAGGACCCTAAGGATGCCCTCGCCCAGAGCGTCTTGGCTGAAGTGCCAAGTCAACTTGTGTCCTACTTCAAGATGCTGAAACTAGATCCAGTCAATGTTGCTGCCATCAAGACTTAGTGGAGCAAGCAGAACTGCAGTGCTTCGCCCTTCTAGCCACACGAGGGAGCCAACACACCACACAGGGAAATGAGTAGGCCATTATCACAAGTGTAAATCACATCCTGGAATTACTGTATCAATGCTCATTGTACCTTTTGATACCAATTATGTACCACATGTAACTGTATTTTCTATTTTATTTTCAACAATCATAGATATTTCTTATTCTTTTCTGCTTCAGATATTCTTCTTTCATTACTGAGTCAGGAATTAACAAGGAGTTCAACAATGGTGATAATCCAAAATTGGGGAAAAGGAGGGCTTTAATGCATTTCATGAAATGCTCCTTCAAAACATTTGATGGAATAAAGTAGGCTACTCACGTAACAAAAATGGTTTAACTGGTGTGTGTGTGTGTGTAATATATACACTACTGTTCAAAAGTTTGGGGTCACTTAGAAATGTCCTTGTTTTTGAAAGTAACATCAAACTGATCAGAAATACAGTGTAGACATTGTTAATGTTGTAAATGACTATTGTAGCTGGATTATTTATTTTTAAATTGAATATCTACATAGGCGTGCAGAGGCCCATTATCAGCAACCATCACTCCTGTGTTCCAATGGTACGTTGTGTTAGCTAATCCAAGTTGATCATTTTAAAGGCTAATTGATCATTAGGAAACCCTTTTGCAATTATGTTAGCACAGCTGAAAACTCTGCTACCACAAGTCCTCAACTGGCAGCTTCATTAAATAGTACCCGCAAAACACCAGTCTCAACGTCAAGTGAAGAGGTGACTCCGGGATGCTGGCCTTCTAGGCAGAGTTCCTCTGTCCAGTGTCTTGTGTTCTTTTGCCCATCTTAATCTTTTCTTTTTAT
This sequence comes from Oncorhynchus kisutch, assembly GCF_002021735.2. Taxonomy (NCBI): domain Eukaryota; kingdom Metazoa; phylum Chordata; class Actinopteri; order Salmoniformes; family Salmonidae; genus Oncorhynchus; species Oncorhynchus kisutch. The sequence continues at coordinate 22,566,642 of NC_034178.2, forward strand.
TGGTCAGTCTGAGATGTGCCTTTTTCTTGGCAACTCTGCCTAGAATGCGAGCATCCCGGAGTCGCCTCTTCACTGTTGACGATGAGACTGGTGTTTTGCGGGTACTATTTAATGAAGCTGCCAGTTGAGGACTTGAGGCGTCTGTTTCAAGTCCGTGAAGAACAAATTCTTACAATGACTGCCTACCCCGGCCAAACCCGGACGACGCAGAGCCAATTGTGCGTCGCCCTTTGGGACTCCCAATCACAGACGGTTGTGATACAGCCTGGACTCGAACCAGACTCTGTAGTGATGCCGCAGGCACTGAGAAGCAGTGCCTTAGCTACCAAGAGGTGCAGCGCTCTATCTTATGTGCCTTTTACTGAGGACTGGCTTCCATCTGGCAACTCTTACATAAAGGCCTGATTGGTGGAATGCTGCCAAGACCGTTGTCCTTCTAGAAAGTTCTCCCATCTCCATAGAGGAATTCTAGAGCTCTGTCAGGGTGACCATTGGTCACCTCCCTGATCATGGCCCTTTTCCCCTAATTGCTCAGTTTGGCCAGGCGGGCAGCTCTGGGACGAGTCTTGGTGGTTCCAAACTTCTTCCATTTAAGAATGATGGAGGCCACTGTGTTCTTGGAGATCTTCAATGCTGCAGACATTTTTTGGTATCCTTCCCCAGATCTGTGCCTCGACACAATCCTGTCTCGGAGCGCTATAGACAATTCCTTCGACATCATGGCTTAGTTTTTGCTCTGACATGCACTGTCAACTGTGGGACCTCATAGACAGGTGTGTGCCTTTCCAAATCATGTCCAATCAATTGAATTTGACTCCAATCAAATTGTAGAAACATCTCAAGGATGATCAATGGAAACAGGATGCACCTGAGCTCAATTTATAGTCTCATAGCAAAGGCTCTGAATACTTATGTAAAGAAGGTATTTCTGTTTTAGTTTTTATAAATGTGCAAAAATATCTAAAAACCTGCTCGCTTTGTCATTATGGGGTATTGTGTGTAAACTGATGAAGGATTATTTATTTTTTTTCTTTACTGAAGTGTCATACCTACAAAACTGACTGTTCCCAGTTATGTTTACATGTTGGCATTTGTGACAAATCCACTTTCCAAGCATATTAACTGCAAGGTGGCGTATGACATGAGCTCTCATACAGTGCATTCGGGAAGTATTCAGACCCTTGACTTGTTCCATATTGTGTTAAGTTGTGGAAACAGTCAAGGAGTCTGAATAGTTTCTGAATGCAGAGAGCTGATATTATACACCATCTTGCACTTAATATGCTTGGAAAGTGGATATGTCACAAATGCCAACATGTAAACATAACTGGGGACACAGTCCCACAGTTTTGTAGGTATGACACTACAGTATAGCTAGCAAAATAATATCGGTAACTCAATCAATCTAGCCAGCTAACTAACTTTGCTAACTGTGAAACAAAACTGACCATGTAGTGAACGTTTTGGATGTATCCACTTTACAATGGTGTTCTCATGCATGAGTTAGAATATCATAGAATGCTAAATAATTTTGATACATCTGCTGCAATAGAATGTGTGCTATGGATTATACCAAAGATGAATAAGAATTGCCTTAAGAGTAGTGCTGTAGAACCTCTCACGGATTGTTTACTACTCCCATTAAACATATTGTCAGGAATTGCTATTGGTCCAGATGTTGTTAGATACCTTCACCCATTCTATTTTCTTACTTTATAGAGTCGTTCCACATGAATTAAAGTGGCTATGTTTGAGCGTGCCCCATTTCATTAGAACAAAACTTGCATGCATATTTACTAGGGGTGATAAGGTTCACACAACTCACGGCTTGGTACATTTTCAATACATCTACAAAATAAATGCCTGAGATATGTCATTTGTATTTAGATTTTCCATGTATTATAATAGTTAACATGGGTAGCTTGAATTCCCAGGAGCATATGGAAACAAAGGGACAACAAAAAACAGCAGTGCCTGCCTTTATGAGATTTTCAAGTTTCTTTAAGAACATTAGTTTATCCATGTTTAGGCCCATTTTTTTTTTTTTCTATTTTTTTACTAACGACATGCCACTGACTGAGTAAAGCCAGAGTGTATGTATGCGGATGACTCCACACTATACACGTCAGCTACTACTGAAATGACTGCAACACTCAACAAAGAGTTGAAGTTAGTTTCAGATTTGGTTGCAAGGAATAGGTTAGCCCTAAATATTTCTAAAAGTATTGTATTTGGAACAAAACACTCACTAAACCCTAAATCTTGTAATAAATCATGTGGAAATTGAGTAATTTGAGGTGACTAAACTGCTTGGAGTAGAACTAGATTGTAAACTGTCATGGTCAAAACATATTGATGCAGTAGTAGCTAAGATGGGAGAAGTCTGTCTATAATAAAGTAATGCTTTGCCTCCTTAACAACACTATCAACAAGGTAGGTCCTACAGGCCCTGGTTTTGTCGCACCTTGACTACTGTTCAGTGTTGAGGTGCCACAAAAAAGGACTTGGGAAAATGACAATTGGCTCAGAACAGGGCAGCACGGCTGGTCTTTGGATGTACACAGGGAGCTAATATTAATAATATGCATGTCAATCTCTCCTGGCTGAAAGTGGAGGAGAGATTGACTTCATCACTACTTTTATTTATGAGAGGTATTCACATGTTGAATGCACTGAGCTGTCTGTCTAAACTACTAGCACAAAACTTGGACAGCCAAGCATACCCCACAAGACATACCACATGAGGTCTCTTCACAGTCCAGAACAGACGATGGGAGGCACACAGTACTACGAGGTAATCTATTCCACATCAAGTAACTGATGCAAGCAGTAAAATTAGATTTAAAAAACATAATAAAACACCTTATGGAACAGCAGGGACTGTGAAGCAACAAACATTGGCACAGACACGCGATAACATACGCTCTATACATATACATGGATTTAGTACTGTAGATATGTGGTGGAGTAGGGGCCTGGGGGCACACAGTATGTTGTGAAATCTGTGAATGTATTGTAATGTTTTTAAAATTTTATAAACTGCCTTAATTTAGCTGGACCCCAGGAAGAGTGGCAGCTGCTTTGGCAGCTGATGGGGATCCATTACAAATACTAATCTGCAGTGAGCACAGATCGGCTTGCTGTGACAATGTCAGCCACTGTGAAGAATATTTTTGCTAGGGACAGAGGTCCCAGGCACAGCCAGGTAGCGCCTTACTAACATGGCAACATGAGGGTATCTTAACTCTTTGGTCCTCCACCATGTAAGTGGATCAGCATCCAGGGGAATACAGTCCACTTCCCTGTATGAGGACACCTCTATGACCTTGACCTTTGACTTGGTTCCCTGCTCCTGGGTCGTGAACAACATCCCCCAAAAGCTCAGCCAAAGCGGTGCTCTTGTGTAAGAAGTCTTGGCCACCAGGGTCAGCATATCTAGGCTCCAGGTTAACTCTGATAGCAGTCTTGACATCCCTTACTGCGGGTTCATCTTCATCAGATGCCACCATTGATTTCAGGATCATTGTTTTCATGGGCAGGACCATCGAAACTGATGGAATGCTCTCAGTGCATATCAGTGTTGTGACTGTTTTGAGAGGTTTGCAGTCTTATGTCATTTTCAGACAAAATCACAATATATTTGACATTCTTCCTCACAGCTTGATCAGTCAGTGTAAAATACATCGCAACTTTCTGCTCAAAGTATCTCTTAACCATGGCATGGCTTGAATCTAGTAGGGACATCTTGGATTAGTTTGTGGTTTGGCAGCTCAAGCATCTCCTATTTCGTCTTGAAAACGTGTACAGCAGTTGTGCTTTTATGAAAGGATACCTCCTGATCTTTTGCTAGCAGGCGAGAGATTGGATTCACTGACATTGCTTTTTGAGATGCTATATTAATAACGTGAGCAAAGCATCCAATCTGTGGCCCCAATCCAACTAGTGAAACTGCATTTACAATATTTCTAGAGTTGTCAGTGGTCACAGGAATCGTTATATTATCCCTCTCCAACTTCCACACTGCAACTACTTCCCTTAGCTCTTCCCCCAAGTTTACACTGGTGTGACTACTCTCAAGGGGATGTGTTTGAAGGACATGGCTTTTATCTCCCACTCTGCAGTAATGAAATGAGCCGTTACAGTAAGGTAGCTCTAGACGTCCAACTGTGTTGTTAGAGCAACAGACCATGTTTCTGACAACTCGCTCTCGTGGTTATTTTGTTTTCTTGTATAAGGCAGGTATTAATGTCTGGGTAAAATGTGTACGGGGAAGGAGTAGTGAAGCGCGGCTCGACCACTTTAAACATGTTTCTGAACACCACATTCTCTGCCACAGAGAAGGGTCTCATATCTGCCGCTATGCATTTAGCTATCGCTGCTTTGATTTCTTTATCCCTGATTGACACTTTGGGGTGATGTTGGTGCAAATGAGTAACTCGTATCGACAAACAGAGCCTACATGTTGTATAAGTTTTATCTACCACTCGTTGGCAATCTCCGTTTTAGTTTACAGGGAAACGGAAATGTTCCCAGACGGCAGACCTGAATGATACTGGGGAGTCTTCTAGTTCTGGTTCACCAATGCTTGCCATGTTGCTCCTTAGCATTTAGCTAACTGCTAATTCCTTCATAAGGAATTAGCATTTGGATAACTGCTAATTCCTTCATGCTACGACGGTCCTGGCCCTGTTCTCGCTAGAGTGAAATAACTCATGAGCGGAGCTACATACAGCTACGAGACGAAACAACTTTTTTTTTAAATACAACTTTATTACTATGTGGATATTTTTCCCACGTTAATTTATACGCCATTGGTTTATGCAATATTGTTTTTACAATGAAATATACATTTTCCTAGCTATGATACACTGCTCAAAAAAATAAAGGGAACACTAAAATAACACATCCTAGATCTGAATGAATGAAATATTCTTATTAAATACTTTTTTCTTTACATAGTTGAATGTGCTGACAACAAAATCACACAAAAATTATCAACGGAAATCAAATTTATCAACCCTGGATTTGGAGTCACACTCGAAATTAAAGTGGAAAACCACACTACAGGCTGATCCAACTTTGATGTAATGTTCTTAAAACAAGTCAAAATGAGGCTCAGTAGTGTGTGTGGCCTCCACGTGCCTGTATGACCTCCCTACAACGCCTGGGCATGCTCCTGATGAGGTGGCGAATTGTCTCCTGAGGGATCTCCTCCCAGACCTGGACTAAAGCATCCGCCAACTCCTGGACAGTCTGTGGTGCAACGTGGCGTTGGTGGATGGAGCGAGAGACATGATGTCCCAGATGTGCTCAATTGGATTCAGGTCTGGGGAACGGGCGGGCCAGTTCATAGCATCAATGCCTTCCTCTTGCAGGAACTGCTCACACTCCAGCCACATGAGGTCTAGCATTGTCTTGCATTAGGAGGAACCCAGGGCCAACCGCACCAGCATATGGTCTCACAAGGGGTTTGAGGATCTCATCTCGGTACCTAATGGCAGTCAGGCTGCCTCTGGCGAGCACATGGAGGGCTGTGCGGCCCCCCAAAGAAATGCCACCCCACACCATGACTGACCCACCGCCAAACCGGTCATGCTGGAGGATGTTGCAGGCAGCAGAACGTTCTCCACGGCGTCTCCAGACTCTGTCACGTCTGTCACATGTGCTCAGTGTGAACCTGCTTTCATCTGTGAAGAGCACAGGGCGCCAGTGGCGAATTTGCCAATTTGAGTGTTCTCTGGCAAATGCCAAACATCCTGCACGGTGTTGGGCTGTATAAGCACAACCCCCACCTGTGGACGTCGGGCCCTCATACCTCCCTCATGGAGTCTGTTTCTGACCGTTTGAGCAGACACATGTACATTTGTGGCCTGCTGGAGGTCATTTTGCAGGGCTCTGGCAGTGCTCCTCCTTCTCCTCCTTGCACAAAGGCGGAGGTAGCGGCCCTGCTGCTGGGTTGTTGCCCTCCTACGGCCTCCTCCACATCTCCTGATGTACTGGCCTGTCTCCTGGTAGCTCCTCCATGCTCTGGACACTACGCTGACAGACACAGCAAACCTTCTTGCCACAGCTCGCATTGATGTGCCATCCTGGATGAGCTGCACTACCTGAGCCACTTGTGTGGGTTGTAGACTCCGTCTCATGCTACCACTAGAGTGAAAGCACCGCCAGCATTCAAAAGTGACCAAAACATCAGCCAGGAAGCATAGGAACTGAGAAGTGGTCTGTGGACACCACCTGCAGAACCACTCCTTTTATTGGGGGTGTCTTGCTAATTGCCTATAATTTCCACCTGTTGTCTATTCTATTTGCACAACAGCATGTGAAATGTATTGTCAATCAGTGTTGCTTCCTAAGTGGACAGTTTGATTTCACAGAAGTGTGATTGACTTGGAGTTACATTGTGTTGTTTAAGTGTGGACCCCCCCCCACACTACCATGAGACATCAATATCTTGGTCATTGATTAAGACAAAACGTTGATTTTGAGGTTTTAAATAATAATCTCAATCTTCTATAGGAAACATACTTATATGATAGAATTGACATTCCCATTCAAGTTGACATTCAATAGTGGGAGGACTGGGTGTTGGTCTGAAAATCTCCCCCCCTGCCAGAATTCCCCCATCTAATTTCCTTAATTTTGTGGCTAGAGTCAAATACTTTCTATAGAACAAACTCCACGTCAGGATAGGCAACCGAAATTAATAGTTAATGTATGTGTGTTGGGGGTTAACCTGTAACCGAAAGGTTGCTAGATCAAATCCCAGAGCTGACAAGGTAAAAATCTGTCATTCTGCCCCTGAACAAGGCAGTCAGTTAACCCACTGTTCCTAGGCCATCATTGAAAAACGAATTTGTTCTTAACTGACTTGCCTAGTTAGATAAAAGGTAAAAAGAATGTAAGCTAAACTGACAACGGAGTAATGACCAGAAAGCAAGTCGCAGCAATGAAGAACGCAAAGGGAAGTGTATTCTGGCAAGGGGGAGATTTTCAGCACAACACCTGCAGCCATCTTTGTGGTAGTAGTTGGAAGTTAAAATGTCAATGCTATTTCAATTTCAATGGTGTACCAGCTAGGGTCTGAAAGGATAGGTCCAATCTGTGAATTATATTTGTCGGATTGAAATTACACCCACCCTATATTCAATAGTATTTCCGTGTTACAACAAAGTAATGTGCTTTTGAAGCCAAAGAAGTGGATTTGACGTTGTTCGTGATACACACACAGTGCATTCGGAAAGTATTTAGACCCCTTCCCCTTTTCCACATTTTGTTACGTTACAACTTTATTCTAAAATGGATTCAATTCAATTAATTGGACATAATTTGGAAAGGCACACACCTTTCTATATAAGGTCCCACAGTTGACAGTGCATGTCAGAGCAAAAACCAAGACATGAGGTCAAAGGAATTGTCTGTAGAGCTCCGAGACAGGATTGTCTTTAGGCACAGAGCTGTTGAAGGGTACCAAAAAATGTCTGCAGTATTGAAGGGGTCCAAGAACACAGTGTCCTCCATCATTCTTAAATAGAGGAAGTTTTTCTAAGAGCTGAGCTGCCGGCCAAACTGAGCAATCAGTGTTGAAGGGCTTTGGTCAGGGAGGTGACCAATAACTCGATGTTCACTCTTACAGAGCTCCAGATTTCCTCTATGGAGATGCCTGTCCTTCTGGAAGGTTCTCCCACCTCTGCAGCACTCCATCATTCAGGCCTTTATGGTATAGTGGCTGGACGGAAGCCACTCCTTAGTAAAGGGCCCATGACAGCCCGCTTGGAGTTTGCCAAAAGGCACGTTAAGAACAAGATTCTATAACAAGATTGAACTCTTTGGCTTGAATGCCAAGCATCACGTCTGGAGGAAACCTGGCACCATCCCTAAGGTGAAGCATGGTGGTGGCAGCATCATGCTTTGGGGATGTTTTTTAGTGGAAGGGACTGGGAGACTAGTCAGGATCGAGGAAAAGATGAACAGAGCAAAGTACAGAGAGATCCTTGATGAAAACCTGCTCCAGAACGCACAGAACCTCAGACTCGGGAAAAGGTTCACCTTTTAACAGAACTACAACCCTAAGCACACAACCAAGACAGCGCAGGAGTGGCTTCGGGACTCTGAATGTCCTTGAGTGGTCCAGCCGGAGCCTGGACTTGAACCCGATCTAACATCTCTGGAGAGACCTGAAAATAGCTGTGCATTGACGCTCCCCATCCAACCTGACAGAGCTTGAGAGGATCTGCACAGAAGAATGGGAGAAACTCCCCAAATACAGGTGTGCCAAGCTTGTAGTGTCATACCCAAGAAGTCTCAAATGTAATCGCTGCCGAAGATGCTTCTAGAAAGTGCTGAGTAAAGGGTCTGAATACTTATGTAAATGTATTATTTCAGTTTATTTTTAATACATTTGCAAAAATTTCTTAAAGCCTGTTTTTGCTTTGTCATTATGGGGTATTGTGTGTAGTTTGAGGGGGGGAGAAAACAATTTAATCAATTTTATATTAAGGCTTAAGACAGTGGTGTCCCCATTAGATTAGAAAAAAGCACTTACCGACTTGTAATTCCACAGTAGCTCAATCACCCAAATCAGTGCTGCTATGAATATGCTAAACTTGTTGGGACCACATGTCTACAGTACATACATAAACAAAAAACACTTTGTATTTACTGTATAATTTAAAGGGAATCCATTTTGCTTCTACTGAACAAAAATATAAACACAACATGTAAAGTGTTGGTCCCATGTTTCATGAGCTAAAATAAGAGGCCAGACATTTTCCATGTGCACCAAAAGCTTATTACTCTCATTTTGTCAATTTTTTTACATCCCTGTTAGTGAGCATTTGACCTTTACAAAAATAATCCATCCACCTTACAAGTGTGGCATATTAAGAAGCCAATTAAACAGCATAATCATTACATGTGCACTTTGAGCTTGGGACAATAAAAGGCCACTCAAGTGTGAAGTTGTCGTCACACAACACAATGCTACAGATGTCTGAAGGAATGTCCACCAGAGTTATTGCCAGAGAATTATGGGATCGTCTGAGGAGGGGAAGGGGGGTGCTCAGGAGTATTTCTGTCTGTCATAAAGCCCTTTTGTGGGGAAAAACCTATTCTGATTGGCTGGGCCAGTAGGTGGACATGGCTCCCAAGTGGGCGGGCCTTCCCCTGCCCAGTCATGTGTAATTCATAGCTTAGGACCTAATGCATTTATTTAAATTGACTGATTTTCTTTAATGAACTGTAACTCAGTAAAATATTTGAAATTGTTGCATGTTGCGTTTATATTTTTGTTGAGTATATTTATGAACTCAAGCCTTGAGGCGAAGGAAGCTGTATCTCCAGTCATAACTTTTTAAGAAAAATTGTTTTTAAAGACACTCATGTGAATACACCAGTCGTTGTAATATGAGCACTTAATTTATTCTAAAAACATTATTTGGAATCCAGTTGACATGGACAGACCCTCAAGGTTTACACAGGCAGGCAGCCCAATTCTGTACCTTTTTTTTATTACTATTTGGTCTTTTGACTGATCAGATCAGCTCTTGTGTCAAAAATTGAGCAAAAGATCAGAATTGTGCTGCCTGTGTAAACGTAGCCTATGCGTTCTGTCTGATTGTGACTAACCAGGCTGGGCAACTCCTACCTCACATTCCTCAAACATTAGGAACTTCCCCTTTAGAAAACAAAACACTGTTTTTGTCCCTCATTGAATCAACACCTATGTGGATAGGAGATTTTGTTAGAGGTTCAGTTGACAGCATGTGAGCTACTGGTCTCCACACTCAAACAGATCAGACCTGTACGATGATATCTATTGGATACAGTTACATACTCAAACAGAAACATGTCCATCACTGTCAACCTGAAGAGGATCACCAATTTACCTGGGACGTACGATCGAAAAGTGGAGTTATCCTTTAGAGGTACATAAGTGCAGTTATGTTGAGCTTTCAGGCATTCAGCTTTCATGAATATGTTTGATGTGATTGTCTGCCATGGATGCAACTTATCCTCTGAACATTTATTGTATTTGATTGACATGAAAGTAAATGTTTTCTTTACCTGGATATGAAACCTGAGGTTCAACTAGATGAAAGAGGATAGTTTCATATTGGGTGGTGGTGTACATTTAGTAATCTTGTAGATCCACAAGTATGTTACAGTTGTTCTTGAATTCTGGTGACATTTGAAGCCATAAAGTGTTTGTTTATAAATACATTGTTAACAAACAATGGAGTGAATGCAATTTATCCACAAGCTTTTGGGTTCTGATCAAGTTAGACAGTTGAACTAAGTTATATTCTTTAAGAATCAATGGCTATATACAGTTGAAGTCGGAAGTTTACATACACTTAGGTTGGAGTCATTAAAATTCATTTTTAAACCACTCCACAAATTTCTTGTTAACAAACTATAGTTTTGGCAAGTCAGTTAAGACATCTACTTTGTGCATGACACAAGTAATTGTTCCAACAATTGTTTATAGACAGATTATTTCACTTAACTCACTGTATCACATTTCCAGTTGGTCATAAGTTTACATACACTAAGTTGGCTGTGCCTTTAAACAGCTTGGAAAATTACAGAACATGATGTCATGGCTTTAGAAGCTTCTGACAGGCTAATTTGAGTCATCATTTGAGTCAATTGGAGGAGTACCTGTGGATGTATTTCAAGGCCTACCATCAAACTCAGTGCCTCTTTGCTTGACATCATGGGAATATCAAAAGAAATCAGCCAAGACCTCAGAAAAAATGTTGTAGAGCTCCACAAGTCTGCTTCATCCTTGGGAGCAATTTACAAATGCCTTAAGGTACCACGTTCATCTGTACAAACAATAGTACACAAGTATAAACACCATGGGACCACACAGCCGTCATACCGCTCAGGAAGGAGACACGGTCTGTCTCCTAGGGATGAACGTGTTTTGGTGCGAAAAGTGCAAATCAATCCCAGAACAAAGGCAAAGGACCTTGTGAAGATGCTGGAGGAAACGGGAACGAAAGTATCTATATCCACAGTAAAACGAGTCCTGTATCGACACAACCTGAAAGACCGCTCAGCAAGGAAGAAGCCAAAGCTCCAAAATCGCCATAAAACGCCAGACTACGGTTTGCAATTGCACAAAGATCGTACTTTTTGGATAAATGTCCTCTAGTCTGATGAAACAAAAACACATCATTGTGTTTGGAGGAAAAAGGGGAAGGCTTGCAAGCTGTAGAACACCTTCCCAACCATGAATCACGGGGGTTGCAGCATCATGTTGTAGGGATGCTTTGCTGCACGAGGGACTGGTGCACTCGGGCGACCCGGGGGGCGAGGTGCCGGGCGATCCGGGTGGAGGTGGTGGAAGTCCCTCAGGAGTGAAGGGTCCAAAATGTCCCCCACCGGTACCCAGCACCTCTCCTCTGGGCCGTACCCCTCCCAGTCCACGAGGTACTGTAGGCCCCTCGCCCGGCGTCTTGAGTCCAGAATGGCACGTACTGTGTGCGCCGGGGACCCCTCGATGTCCAGAGGGGGCGGAGGGACCTCGGGCACCTCACCTTCTTGTAGGGGACCAGCAACCACCGGCCTGAGGAGAGACACATGAAACGAGGGGTTAATACGATAATAAGTAGGAAGTTTATCCTCCTCAGGACTTTAAAGGGCCCCACACACTGTGGCCCCAGCTTCCGGCAGGGCAGGCGGAGGGGCAGGTTTCGGGTCGAGAGCCAGACCCGGTTCCCCGGTGCAAACACGGGGGCCTCACTGCGGTGCTGGTCAGCGCTCTTCTTCTGTCGTCCCCCAGCCAGTCTCAACGATTCCTGGACAGCTCTCCAGGTGTCCTTTGAGCACTGCACCCATTCCTCCACCGCAGGAGCTTCGGTCTGGCTCTGATGCCATGGCGCCAGGACCGGCTGGTAGCCCAACACACACTGGAAGGGAGACATGTTAGTTGAGGAGTGGCGAAGGGAGTTCTGAGCGAGCTCTGCACATGGAACATACCTCGCCCACTCACCTGGCCGATCCCGGCAATAGGACCGCAGAAACCTGCTCACATCCTAGTTTAATTGCTCCACCTGCCCATTACTCTCGGGTGGAAACCCGAGGTCAGGCTGACCGAGACCCCCAGCCTCTCCATAAATGCCCTCCAAACTCTGGACGTGAACTGTGGTCCCCGATCAGAGACGATGTCCTCAGGCACCCCGTAGTACCGGAAGACATGGGTAAACAGAGCCTCCGCAGTCTGCAGGGCCGTAGGGAGACCGGGCAACGGGATGAGATGGCAGGACTTCGAAAACCAATCCACAACGACCAGGATCGTAGTACTTCCCTGGGATGGGGGTAGGTCGGTGAGGAAGTCCACCTACAAGTGTGACCACGGCCTTGGTGGAACGGGGAGGGGCTGTAACTTCCTTCTAGGCAGGTGTCGGGGAGCCTTGCTCTGAGCGCACACCGAGCAGGAGGAGACATAAAACTTCACGTCCTTCGCCAACGTAGGCCACCAGCACCTCCCGCTAAGACTCCGCACGTCTTCTCGATGCCAGGATGACCCGAGGAGGGTAGAGTATGGGCCCAACGAATGAACCTGTCACGGACACCCTGCGGCGCGTACTGAGCCCCTGCTGGACACCGAGGGGGTGCAGGCTCCAACCGTGATGCCCTCTCTATTTCCACGTTCACCTCCCTTACCACCGGTGCCGTGAGACATAAAGGTGGAAGGATGGGGGTCGGCTCGATGGACCGCTCCTCGGTATCATATAGGCAGGACAGCGCGTCGGCCTTCGTGTTTTGGGAGCCTGGCCGGTACGAGATGGTGAAACGGAACCGGGTAAAGAACGTAGCCCATTTAGCCTGACGCGGATTCAGTCTCCTCCCTGCCCGGATATACTCGAGATTATGATGGTCAGTCCAAATGAGAAAAGGGTGTTTAGCCCCCTCAAGCCAATGTCTCCACACCTTCAGAGCCTTGACTACAGCTAACAACTCCCGGTCCCCCACGTCATAGTTTCGCTCTGCCGGACCGAGGTTCTTCGAAAAAAAGGTGCAAGGGCGGAGCTTCAGTGGCGCGCCCGAGTGCTGGGGCAGCACGGCCCCTACCCCAGCCTCGGACGCGTCCACCTCCACTATGAACGCTAAAAAGGGGTCCGGATGCGCCAACACGGGCGCATTGGTGCACAGCTCCTTCAGACTCTGCCCCGACTCTGCAGACCAGCGCAAGCGCGCCGGTCCTCCCTTCAGCAGTGAGGTAATGGTAGCAGCCACCTGACCAAAACCCCGGATAAACCTCCGGTAGTAATTGGCAAACCCTAAAAACCTCTGCAGCTCTTTTACCGTGGTCGGAGTCGGCCAATTACGCACGGCTGTAACGCGGTCACACTCCATCACCACCCCGGAGGTGGAAATGCGATAACCCAGAAAGGAAACGGCTTGTTTGGAGAACACTCATTTCTCAGCCTTGACATACAGGTCATGCTCCAGCATTCGCCCAAGTACCTTATACGCACCAGAGACACGTGCGCGGCGCGTGTGGCAAAATAGATCAGGATGTCATCGATGTACACTACCCCTCCCTGCCCGTGCAGGTCTCGGAGAATCTCGTCTACGAAAGATTGGAAAACGGCTGGAGCATTCTTCAACCCATATGGCATGACGCGGTACTCATAATGGCCAGATGTAGTACTAAATTCGGTCTTCCACTCATCTCCTCCCCCGGATATGCACCAGGTTATACGCACTCCTCAGGTCCAGTTTTGTGAAGAACGCGCCCTGTGAAATGATTCCACCGCCGTAGCGATGAGAGGTAGTGGGTAGCTAAACCACACTGTGATGGAATTTAGACCTCTATAATCAATGCACGGACGCAGACCTCCCTCCTTCTTCACAAAAAAATAAGCTTGAGGAGACGGGGGACGTGGAGGGCCGAATGTACCCCTGTCCCAGAGATTCGGTGACGTATGTCTTCATAGCCACTGTCTCCTCCTGGGACAATGGGTACACGTGACTCCTAGGAAGTGCAGCGTTTTCCAGGAGGTTTATCGTGCAGTCCCCTCGGCGATGGGGTGGTAATTAGGTCACCTTCTTTTTACAGAAGGCGATAGTCAAATCGGCATATTCAGAGGGAATGCGCACAGTGGAAACCTGGTCTGGACTCTCCACCGTAGTCGCACCTACGGAGCCCCCTGTCTCCATGAAATCACCGGGTAGTGATGAGCTAGCCAGGGAATTCCCAGCACCACTGGAAACGCAGGTGAATCGATAAGGAATAGACTAATCCGCTCCTTATGATCCCCCTGCGTTACCATGTCCAGTGGCACCGTGGCCTCCCTGACCAGCCCTGACCCTAATGATTGGCTATCTAAGGAGTGCACGGGGAAAGGTTGGTCTAACGACACCAGGGGAATCCCTAGCCTTAGCGCGAGCCCACGATCCATGAAGTTCCCAGCTGCGCCTGAATCGACTAGCACCTTATGCTGTAGAGGGAGAAAACCCAGGGAATGACGTTAGCACAAACATATGGCTGACAGGATCTCTGGGTGAGTCTGGTGCTTACTCACCTGGGGTGAACAAGTAGTGCTCCGCCTGCCTTCCCGACTCCAAGACGAGCTCCTCCAGCACCGGTCGGCAGTGTGTCCTCGCCGACCACAACTGGTGCAGGAGGAAACTCCTCCTCCGGTCCCCCTCGATGCAGCCCCCCCTAACTCCATGGGGATGGGAGTAGGAGGGCCTGGAGGTGGAATCGACACGGCCCGTTATGACGCGCGCGGGCAGCCAGCAGGTTGTCCAGACGAATGGACATGTCTATCAGTTCATCCAGGGAGATGGTGGTGTCCCGACACGCTAGCTCCCTGTGGACGTCTTCCCTGAGGCTACAACAATAGTGGTCCATCAGAACCCTGTCGTTCCACCCCGCCCCTTCGGCCAAGGTCTGGAACTCCAGGACAAGGTCCTGTGCGCTCCTCGTCTCCTGTCGCAGGTGGAACAGCCCTCCCGTGGGTGGTCGTACACAGCCCAGAATCGGCGGGTGAACTCGGGGTAGTGATCCCTCGCCGAGTCTGGCCATTCCACACTGCGTTGTCCCACTCCAGGGCTCGCCCCGTCAGACAGGAGACGAGGACACTCATGCTCTCCTCCCCTGAGGGAGTCGGACGGACGGTAGCTAGGTACAACTCCAGTTGTAGGAGAAACCCCTGACACCCAGCCTCCGTCCCATCGTACTCCCTGGGGACCACCAGACGCAGGGCACCGGAGCCGGATGCTGAAGCAGGGGTAGGTGGTGCTGGTGGAGGGGGCGCTGGAGGAGAGGTGGGAAGGCCACTCCTCTCCCATCGGTCCATCCTCTCCATCAGCTGATCCATTGCTGACCCAATCCGGTGAAGAATGGTGGTGTGATGGAGACCCTCTCCTCCATCGATGGGAGAGGTGTGGCTGCTCCTTCTTATTCCATGACAAGGTGCGGGATTCTGTCACGGATGACTAGGGGGGGAAGGTAGGAATCAGGTGCAGAGAGCAGAGGGTTCACGGAGAAATGCACTTTATTCCAGCACAAAATGGTCATGGTCAAAATGATTTGCCATTTTAAAGTGTGTTTCATGCTTGCAAAGAAGGGGGGGCGCAAATGCCACTGCAATTCAAGAACTACCCATTCAATTTCAAGAAAACCGTGTCTTATTAAAACTACGGTGGTTAATATACTTATTTTCAAGTTTTTGCAAGTGTAATTATGTCTACTGTTTTCTGTCCTACAGTATATTCATACAATGTGTGTAATATGTCTCCAGTCTTCTCAGCATATTTATCCATTTTTTAGGTTTTACCCACAAAACCAAGATTCTTCAGTGTGAAAATTTTGCCATTTTCAATGAGGTAAGATCCTTCTTGAATTAAATATTTGGCCCAGTATCAGGGTTGTAGTCAATTTGAGTTGGAATCATTCAATTCAGGAAAAAAAAATGTTTTAACTTAAGAGATGCCCTTTTTCAATTATTGTAACGGAATTTCAGTTTACTTCCTAAATGGACTGATTTCAATTCGAATTGACCCCAACCCCAAGCATACAGTAGGTACCAGTCGCTTTAGTTTATCCAATAGAAAACAGTTTAAACAAATGCAAATGCAGCTACTTTGCTGTTATTGTGGTATTGTTGAATACTCATTTCTGATTGGCTTGAAGGGAATTCTAGAGCATGCATTATTTCCCAATAACGCACAGTATATCAGCACGGTAGAATTCAATGGCTATAGTTCAATCTTACATGTTCTATGTTTAAGCTGCTTTTGAAAGCAAAAGTCGAATTGAAAACATTATTGGCATTGTTGAATTCCATTTTCATAATAGCAAGCTAGGACTGATGGTTTGGTTACCAAGACAACTACTGTATCTAGCTATCTAGTGAACCTGCTACCTACTTCAGTGGATGTTGAACACATTTTTTACCTGCAAAAGAATTTTTTTGCAGCAGCAAATGTGTTAAATTATAGCCATGGTATAATGGGGATAATCAACTCAGGGCTCTATGTGTTCTCTGGAAAATAATTACACTTCTGTGGAAAGTTAGTTCCACTCTATAATGGTGTTGTGGAACACCTCCTGAATTGTTCATTATTTTCCATAGAACACATAGCCAGCCACTCATTGATTATCCCTAACGCCTCATGTCCACTAGATGCATCAAACTCTTTGCCTTCAGGTGGAAGTCATTCATTGTCAATGGAGCAGTCCGAAACGCTACGTAGCACTAGTCACGGTGCATTCTGTGCCTGCATGTATTCAATATTTTCAACTCATGCATTGTTTTACCCTGCGGTGGTACAAACGGAAATACAATCACAGACTCCAACTAGCTAGCATTTATAGCTAGTTAAAA
The DNA here is from genome assembly GCF_002021735.2 of Oncorhynchus kisutch. Taxonomy (NCBI): domain Eukaryota; kingdom Metazoa; phylum Chordata; class Actinopteri; order Salmoniformes; family Salmonidae; genus Oncorhynchus; species Oncorhynchus kisutch. Next base: position 22,583,492 of record NC_034178.2, read on the forward strand.
AAGCAAAGCACGTGCATCGTACGGAAAATGTGGGTTAGACATCTGGCAGAACAAATCGCATATGCAGCTGGTGAACATCGAGCATATTACACGACGCAACTTGCACACAAATGTAGTTGCTTGCAACTGAGTTTCTTTTTGATTGATATCTGCAACTTGGTTGCATTCAGTTGAAACTTTTCAACTTTGTGCAACTAGTTCCACCACTTTAACCTGATCCTACCCCAGGCCAACGGCACATCCTTGCTTCAGGTCCTGAGCTGCAGGCAGTTAGATTTGGGTATGTCATTTTGGGGGGAAATTTTAAAAAGGGATCCAATCCTTAAGAGGTTTTAAGCATTGGTCATCATGACACCAGAATAAGACCCTAAAAAATTATTGGAAAGCAGCATCAAGCTGTATTTACAATGGTGTTTGTTCTTCACTGGCAGCCCATTTCTTGTGGGAACAGGTCACAAATCTTGCTGCTGTGATGGCACACTGGTATTTCACCCAGTAGATATGGGAGTTTATCAAAATTGGGTTTGTGTTTTCATTCTTTGTGGCTCTGTGTAATATGAGGGAAATATGTGTCTCTAATATGGTCATACATTTGGCAGGAGGTTAGGAAGTGCAGCTTAGTTTCCATCACATTTTGTGGGAAGTGTGCACATGGTCTGTCTTCTCTTGAGAGCCAGGTCTGCCTACGGTGGCCTTTCTCAGTAGCAAGGCTATGCTCACTGTGTAATGGATATCGTCCTCTTCGTCTGAGGAGGAGTAAGGATCGGACCAAAGTGCAGCGTGGTAAGTGTTCATGATGATGTTTAATGAAACGAACTGAACACTGAAATACAAAACAATAAAGTGAACGAACGAAAACCGAAACAGTACCTCGTGGCCCAAACACTCACATGGAAACAAACACCCACAAACCAAAAGTGAAACCCAGGCTACCTAAGTATGATTCTCAATCAGGGACAACAATTGACAGCTGCCTCTGATTGAGAACCATACTAGGCCGAACTCAAAAACGAACATAGAAAAACAAACATAGACTGCCCATCCCAACTCACGCCCTGACCATACTAAAACAAAGACAAAAACAAAGGAACTAAGGTCAGAACGTGACACACTGAGTCTGTACATGTCAAAGCTTTCCTTAAGTTTTGGTCAGTCACAGTGGTCAGGTATTCTCTTTGTTTAGGGCCAAATAGCATTCTAGTTTACTCAGTTGTTTTGTTAATTCTTTCCAATGTGTCAAGTAATTATCTTATTGTTTTCTCATTATTTGGTTGGGTCTAATTGTGTTGCTGTCCTGGAGGTCTGTGGGGTCTTTTTGTGTTTGTGAACAGAGCCTCAGGAACAGCTTGCTCTCTCTTTTCTTACTGCTCCAGGTTCTTTGTATATTTTATTAGCAATGCTATCACTACTTGTAGGTTGGATGGAGCTCAAGGCTCTATTCTTCTCTCTGTGAGTCATCAAGTTGTCATTTACCTTACCGGTAATGGGTGGACATTCTCCACACATAGCAAACACGGGTGCTAAGCTCACAGTGGCACTGGGTGACAAGCATGCACACACAAATACAGACAGACAGAGAGAGACTGGGGTTAACCTTTCACAAACACAAATTGAAGGTGGTACTGAATCAACATGAGGAGTCTCCATGTCACTTGTAAAGAAGCGTATTCAGTTTCTTGTTTGCATTCGCAGTTGTTGAGGGTTAGTTAGTAGCAGTTATCGACTGCTAATGATCTTTTTGCTAATTACAGATATGTTTGATTGATGCTATTATACAATTTGAACAGACACATGCATGATCCCATTTTATGGTGTTACTGTTTTCCTGAACAGTTTTTTTTACAAATGTATCTACAGCGCAACAACTGAACTAATGCCTGAAAAGTTTTGCAGAAATTCCAATCATGTTGGTCCCTCTTTAGCAAAACTTTAAATATAGATGTCATCAGTGACTTTTAAGTGTTTTGTTTACAAAATACAAAGTTCACTTCTGTCCTGGGATCCTGGAAATGGCAAGCAAATGTGTGATTGATGAGAGAATATCGCCCCCTCACAAATTAATAACAGCTATTCCATACTTTTGAATGTCTCCATTTCTGCAGCACTTCAGGTGGCCAACCTATGGGAAGGTCATCAAGCACGAGGTACTCTCTGTCAGCGTGTACAACTGCAGCAAGGTTTTCAGCAACAGGTTAGTCTATAGATCATATGACGTAACTGTGAAATGCAAGGCCACACATATCAATAGTAGTTCTCTTTTAAATGATTGTTCGATATCTCACGATATCTCTCTTTGGGGTATCGCCACTTCTGTCGAAGACAGACAAGCTGCGCTGCGACCGCTGCGACCGGGAGGGACCTTTCCGACCCTCCCCCTTTATAAGTTGTTGCATGTGAAACAAAGAGGCTCTCGAAACTAGGCTAGCTAACACTGCAAAGCTAAATAACTAGGCTAGCTAAAACTGCAAAGGGAGCTAACCAAGCTAGCTAACTCGTCAAGGCAAACTAGCTAACGTAAACTCAGCCCATTCCGTACAAAAGTGCACAACCGCGACATTCAAACTTTATTTTTTATTTTTTATTTTACCTTTATTTAACCAGGTAGGCAAGTTGAGAACAAGTTCTCATTTACAATTGCGACCTGGCCAAGATAAAGCAAAGCAGTTCGACAGATAAAACGACACAGAGTTACACATGGAGTAAAAACAAACATACAGTCAATAATGCAGTATAAACAAGTCTATATACAATGTGAGCAAATGAGGTGAGAAGGGAGGTAAAGGCAAAAAAAGGCCATGATGGCAAAGTAAATACAATATAGCAAGTAAAATACTGGAATGGTAGTTTTGCAATGGAAGAATGTGCAAAGTAGAAATAAAAAAATAATGGGGTGCAAAGGAGCAAAATAAATAAATAAATAAAAATTAAATACAGTTGGGAAAGAGGTAGTTGTTTGGGCTAAATTATAGGTGGGCTATGTACAGGTGCAGTAATCTGTGAGCTGCTCTGACAGTTGGTGCTTAAAGCTAGTGAGGGAGATAAGTGTTTCCAGTTTCAGAGATTTTTGTAGTTCGTTCCAGTCATTGGCAGCAGAGAACTGGAAGGAGAGGCGGCCAAAGAAAGAATTGGTCTTGGGGGTGACTAGAGAGATATACCTGCTGGAGCGTGTGCTACAGGTGGGAGATGCTATGGTGACCAGCGAGCTGAGATAAGGGGGGACTTTACCTAGCAGGGTCTTGTAGATGACATGGAGCCAGTGGGTTTGGCGACGAGTATGAAGCGAGGGCCAGCCAACGAGAGCGTACAGGTCACAATGGTGGGTAGTATATGGGGCTTTGGTGATAAAACGGATTGCACTGTGATAGACTGCATCCAATTTGTTGAGTAGGGTATTGGAGGCTATTTTGTAAATGACATCGCCAAAGTCGAGGATTGGTAGGATGGTCAGTTTTACAAGGGTATGTTTGGCAGCATGAGTGAAGGATGCTTTGTTGCGAAATAGGAAGCCAATTCTAGATTTAACTTTGGATTGGAGATGTTTGATATGGGTCTGGAAGGAGAGTTTACAGTCTAACCAGACACCTAAGTATTTGTAGTTGTCCACGTATTCTAAGTCAGAGCCGTCCAGAGTAGTGATGTTGGACAGGCGGGTAGGTGCAGGTAGCGATCGGTTGAAGAGCATGCATTTAGTTTTACTTGTATTTAAGAGCAATTGGAGGCCACGGAAGGAGAGTTGTATGGCATTGAAGCTTGCCTGGAGGGTTGTTAACACAGTGTCCAAAGAAGGGCCGGAAGTATACAGAATGGTGTCGTCTGCGTAGAGGTGGATCAGGGACTCACCAGCAGCAAGAGCGACCTCATTGATGTATACAGAGAAGAGAGTCGGTCCAAGAATTGAACCCTGTGGCACCCCCATAGAGACTGCCAGAGGTCCGGACAGCAGACCCTCCGACTTGACACACTGAACTCTATCAGAGAAGTAGTTGGTGAACCAGGCGAGGCAATCATTTGAGAAACCAAGGCTGTCGAGTCTGCCGATGAGGATATGGTGATTGACAGAGTCGAAAGCCTTGGCCAGATCAATGAATACGGCTGCACAGTAATGTTTCTTATCGATGGCGGTTAAGATATCGTTTAGGACCTTGAGCGTGGCTGAGGTGCACCCATGACCAGCTCTGAAACCAGATTGCATAGCAGAGAAGGTATGGTGAGATTCGAAATGGTCGGTAATCTGTTTGTTGACTTGGCTTTCGAAGACCTTAGAAAGGCACGGTAGGATAGATAGATAGATATAAACGAGGCTGCAAAGAAAACTAATGGGACTGTAGTGACTGTGTTGACTTCAAAATCTGGGGTGTGAACAACGTTTCTATTCAAGCGTTGATCGACATGGTAATGGCTCTATAGTATTGGAGAAAAGTTGAAAAAAACTGACCCTCCGTTACATTGTGAAGTGTCATGACGTAACGAACAGCACGCATAAAGGAACTCTTTCTGTCTTACAATCTCTCTCCACCAGGTGTAGCACTTCTCTCATTGTTTAAAAACAAGAGATGGACAGTGACGGGGGTAAGGGGGGATACCTAGTCATGTTTTGCGTCATCACTGCAAGCGATCAGGACTCTCAAAGCCACTGTTTACTTCTGAAGATCACTTTAGCACCGCCCTAAAAACCCGATTCAAATTCGACACAAACCTTCAAATAGGTATGTAATGACACATTATATAAACTCTTTATAGTGATTTATTTACATTGTAGAGGCGATAAGGTGATATGTTGGACAGATCGAGTGAAAAAAAAGCTGTTTCCCCACAAGACATCTCTCCTTCTCACTATCACGCAGTAGTCTTGCTTCCACACCCGCCATTTTTTAAAAGACCCGACGGAGCTCTGGACAGCTCACTGCCAAAAGGGAGAATTGATGCGCATGTGCAGTTCATCCCTGTGCACTATCCACGATTGCAAGGAGATGCAGAGTTCAGTTCGCCATTAAACCACCCATTTTCTACTGGATAAATCTTCCATCCTCATCCAGATCAGCTGGCCCTCTGGGCCTGGCCCGTGAATGGATGAATCTAAATGTGACAGGCCTGCCACTTAAGGTTGTTGCGGGTGCCAGGGCCCCTTCCACATGTTCACTGTATGACAATAAGTGCTGTGTATCCGAAGTGATATGCTTTTTACAAAACAATACAGGAAGAAAACATCCACTTGTATGTCGTTTCATGAAGGGTGTGCATCGTTTATGCCCAGTTTAAAGCCTTTAGTCCCGCCATGGGACCCCCAGCCGAATACAACAGGTGTAGTAGACCTTACCGTGAAATGCTTACTTACAAGCCCTTTAGCCTAGTGGTTAGAGCGTTGGACTAGTAACCAGAAGGTTGCAAGTTCAAATCCCCGAGCTGACAAGGTACAAATCTGTCGTTCTGCCCCTGAACAGGCAGTTAACCCACTGTTCCTAGGCCGTCATTGAAAATAAGATTGCTCAGAGACAGGATTGTGTCGAGGCACAGATCTGTGGAAGGGTACCAAAACATTTTTGCAGCATTGAAGGTCCCCAAGAACACAGTGGCCTCCATCATTCTTCAATTGAAGAAGTTTGGAACCACCAAGACTCGTCCTAGAGCTGCCCAAACTGAGCAATCGGGGGAGAAGGGCCTTGGTCAGGGAGGTGATCAAGAACCTGATGGTCACTCTGACAGAGCTCTAGAGATCCTCTATGGAGGTGGGAGAAACTTCCAGAAGGACAACCATACCTGCAGCACTCCACCAATCAAGCATTTAAGGTAGTTTGGCCAGGCGGAGGCCACTCCACAGTAAAAGGCACATGACAGCCCGCTTGGAATTTGCCAAAAAACAAGACTCTCAAACCATGAGAAACAAGATTCTCTGGTCACGTCTGTCAAGTGTCACGTCTGGAGGAAACCTGTTTTTCTTTTGTCATTATGCGGTATTGTGTGTAGACTGATGTGGAAAATATACAATTTAATCAATTTTAGAATAAGGCGTTAACCTAACAAACTGTGGAAAAAGTTAAGTGGTCAAGTCAATTTGCGGGGTTATGGGTTAGTTGAGGTATTTGAGGTAATATGTACATGTAGGTAGGGGTAAAGTGACTATGTATACAGTTGAAGTCAGAAGTTTACATACACTTACGTTGGAATCATTAAAACTAGTTTATCAACAACTCCAAAAATGTCTTGTTAACAAACTATAGTTTTGGCAAGTTGGTTATGACATCTACTTTGTGCATGACACAAGTAATCTTTCTAACAATTGTTTACAGACAAGTTATTTCACTTATAATTCCCTGTATCACAATTCCAGTGGGTCAGAAGTTTACATACACTAAGTTGACTGTGCCTTTAAACAGCATGGAAAATTCCAGAAAATGACGTCATGGCTTTAGAAGCTTCTGATAGGTTAATGTTTAAATGTATTTGGCTAAGGTGTATGTAAACTTACGACTTCAACTGCAGATAATAAACAGCAAGTAGCAGCAGTGTAAAAAAAGGGGGGGGGGGGGGGGGGGGCGGAGGTAGTCAATGAAAATAGTCCGGATAGTCATTTGATTAGCTGTTCAGTAGTCTATGGCTTCGGGTAGAAGCTGTTAAGGCGCCTTTTGAACCCTCCTTTTCCTGTAGTCCGTGATCATTTCCTTTGTCTTGATCACATTGAGGGAGAGGTTGTTGTCCTGGCACCACACGGACAGGTCTCTGACCTCCTCCCTATAGGCTGTCTCAACGGTGTCGGTTATCAGGCCTACCACTGTTGTGTTGTCAGCAAACTTAATGAAGATATTGGAGTCGTGCTTGGCCACGCAGTCATGTGTAAACAAGGAGTACAGCAGTATAGGAAGGGACTAAGCACACACCCCTGTCTATTGTGCTCTAAGCTACAGTATTTCATACCAGCCTTGAGAGCCGATGGAAAGCGTGAGTGCCTCTCTTTCAAAACTGCTTTGCTACTTGCCCATACTTCTGCAAATCAAGAAGTGTGTGAGCTGCATGCAGTTCATCACTTGTGCCTGCAATTTGCCCTGGGGTTATCTAAGGTTACCCTACAGCCGGTCCTACAATTGCTTCAGATTAGAATGCTTTTCACCCCCGCCTTTCTCCTCTCTGGAGGAAGAACAGAACAGTTTTTGTCCAGTGCACACTTTACGCATCTATATGGACACGAGGAGAGTTTTAAGGAAGAGTAACCAGCTTTTTGTCTCCTCGGCACCTCACACAAGTAAACCTCTCCGCAGTCCAACCTGTCAACCTTACAGTATGTAGAGTTTGTGACCAACCTTTCTTCACTGAGAGGAAAAATAAATCCAGAAAAAAGACAAATGCTGAATTTAATCTATTGTTTAATTCAATTGATATATATAATATGCATATATGGAGGGGTGATCGAACACTGTTTGACCGTGATGTCTCCCTCAGGCTCCTGGGTAAATTAATCATCAGTCTTCAGCATGTGGTGACCTCTGGGAGACTGATACTCCGAGAGCCACTGACAGACAGCAACCACAGCCAGACAAATGTAAGTCAAACACATACCCCAGTGGAGGCTTCTGCAGGGAGGATACCGAGAATGAACCTCCACTTTACTGTGGAATGCATTTTGTATGATCCTGGTACACACATACACAACATACACACACACACACACACACACACACACACACACACACACACACACACACACACACACACACACACACACACACACAGGTTTATTTATCTATAAAGGCACTTTTTATGTACTTCGTGTTCAGATATACATTGAGCTGGACGTACGATACCACCCTGTGCAAGGTGCTGCCGGTGGATGGGAGGGTGAGGAATTCCTCAATGTGGAAGACAATGATGAGTGAGTGAAAGAATAGTATGTAGAATACTGCCCCATTTCGTCCACCATATTTGTCTATATTTGATAACAGATTGCATGCTTACCGACGTTGTTATATTCTTCCTAATGTTGATGAATTAATATATCATTATATATATTTTTAAATCTTCAAGTCACATATCAAACTCTCTTCTCATTTTCTCTCCTTTCCCCCTTTCTCAGCTCAGGTCTTTTTATCAGAAACTCAGGTTTTGCTGAACCTAGGTAAGTCCTAGACACTATAATTGAGAGATTATTGAGGAGTGCTCAAATTTGATTGATGCCATTCTGAGATAAGATCACATTCAGTGAACTCTAGTCATATGGAATGTTTCTGTGGACAATTTCTCAAGTGTTAGCCATTTTGTTCATTTGTCCAGACACCTGTATTTGTATTTCTTATTGTATTTCATATGACAATGATCCAAATGATGATACTCTGACTCTCAGGTTAAAACAGGGTCTGCGACCCGAGAAACTCGACCGAGAGACCAGGAAATTAGGGCGCGGTCTGGTCAAAACCGGGGACGAGGATGATGAAGACGATGACGAGGATGATGACGATTATGATATATCAGACATGGAGTCTGCCAACATAATATTCACTCCCCTTTTAAGGTGTTTTTTTTCTCTTGTTTCTGTAGAGGAATTTTTAGACACGATTATATTTTTATGCTGAGTTGTCTGTGTTTTAGTCGTTGCAGACCTCTTTCAAAGCATGTGCTTGCCGCCACACCTCGAGTACAGAGCTTCCAGGTGAGTGATGAAAGTTTTGGAGGAGAAGGCAAAGGAAAAGTTTCCCCCAACACCATTATTAAGAGATGCTTATGTCACCCTTTAAAAAGCACTGGTTTATGTAATATTTGACATCGTGGGTTATGTCACATTTGACATTGGTGGTTATGTCACAGCTATGGCACATTTATGAATCCTTGATAGAGCATGACATACAGTTCTAGATTATTTGTGACACAATAATATAGTGATTTTGAAGCCTTTATTAATGCTTGATAAGGCCTTCATGAATTGCACTTAATTTAAAGCGTGACAAAGTTGGGTCCATCTAATCTTTATGATCACACCATTATTTGTCCCATGAAAAACTTAATTTCAAGACCAGCACCTTAAAGTCTCTTTCGCTCTTTCTCTCAGGTTAATGTGAATGTATTGGAGGCCCAGAAACTGGTGGGCGTGAACATAAATCCAGCCGTGTACATCAGAGTGGGAGAAGTGAAGAAGAAAACCGCTACACAGAAGTCCACCAACTGTCCATTCTACAATGAGGTGGGCTATTTAACCCTGAGTCTCAGGGGTGTAGAATATACACTCAACACCATTTGTATTTGGACAGTGAAGCTAAAATGTTAAATTTGTCTTTATACTCCAGTATTTTGAATTTCAAATCAAATATTTCATATGAGGCGACATTTCAGAATGTCACCTTTTATTTGAGGGTATTTTCATGCATATCTTTTTCACCAGATAATGTTTTGCTCAATAGGAACTGAATGGTGAATAATGTATTGTGTCATTTTGGAGTCACTTTTATTGTAAGTAAGAATAGAAGATTTTTCTGAACACTTCTAAATTAATTTGGATACTAGTGCTACCATGATTATGGATAAACTGAACTGTGAAAAGGGATGAGTGAGAAAGTTACATAGGCACAAATTCACATACCCCCCCAAAATGCTAACCTCCCCTGTCATTATTATTCATGATTTTTCTTAATCATGACATTATCAGGATTCATTTGTGTTCAGAAACATCTTATCTACCAAACTTAGAAAAAAAATGGCTCCAGTCATTATTCACAGATCAGCTCCTATTGGGAAAAACATAACCTTAAACACAACTAAAACAAATTGCAAATACTTATGACTTCTTCAAATGGGGGGACTAGATAATGCTTTCATTTCTAAACAGTAAAACCGATATGTGTGAAAATACCCTCAAATAATACCCTCGTATGCAACATTTGATCCAAAATCCAAAATATATTAAAAAAAAAAAAGTATAGAGACAAATAAAAAATGTTTACTTCACTGTCCAAATACATATGATGTTGAGTGTAATCGAATAAGATAATTTACTTTATATGTGGAGGTATCCAAGAGACTCTTTACTTAAGGTTTCAATTCCCCACACGTTACTTCAATGTTTCTTTCCTCTCTCAGAACTTCATGTTTGAGTTCCAGGAGACACAAGATGTTCTGTTTGATAAAGTTATTGAGATAACGGTGAGTTGTAAAATTAGTTAGTTGTATGTCTCGACTTGACATTTTTGATAATCAGAATTCGATTCAATATATATCAGTGTAAAGTGAAAGGAGGTATCTTTGTCCTGAAGCAGCATTTGCACACAGGAACCACAGGATCATGTGGTGTGATACATAATGTCCTGGGCTCACCGGATCATCACTTGTGCCTGTTATTTATCCTTGGATATACTGAGCCTTTGTTTTACCACATAGGTTGTTCACAAAAAGATGCTGGGATTAATGATGACACTTATCGGCACCTTCAAAATTGACATCAGCACTGTGTACAGTCAGCAAGGTAAACAGGATATGACACAAAAACTTGGAAGCATGTATAAAAGGGAAGATAAACTCTGTGGTGCCTTGATAAGACTATGATTTAAAGGTTAAAGGGAATAGTCCTTATTCTTTCAATATTGGAATTTTAGGGAGTTGGGATATTCATTCATTTTGACATCACGATTCAAAAGAAATATCAGCCATTGTATTTTTTTACTCATAAAGAAGTCTCTCTTTCTGTCGCAACAGAGCACAGGTTCTACCAGAAATGGGCTCCACTTACTGATCCCAGTGACACCCGGACAGGGATAAAAGGTTTTGTGAAGTGCACCTTGAGTGTTGTGATGAAAGGAGACACAATGGGAATGCCCAGTTTGCCTCCTTTAGGCAGTCAGAACAATGACATTGAGACGTAAGTCATATGCCTCCTAAGACAAATGCTTAACATTTTATTAGCCATGTAGACTACTCCTTGGTGGGTGGTGTTTATAACTCACTTTAAGCTAAACTCAGCAAAAAAAGAAATGTCCTCTCACTGTCAACTGCGTTTATTTTCAGCAAACTTAACATGTGTAAATATTTGTATGAACATAACAAGATTCAACAACTGCGACATAAACTGCACAAGTTCCACAGACATGACTAACAGAAATTGAATAATGTGTCCCTGAACAAAATAAAAAAATAAAAAAAGTTCCTGGACATTTCTGGGGGGAATGGCCCTAGCCCCCACCCTCTGATCCAACAGGTCCCAGACGTACTCAATGGGATTGAGATCTGGGCTCTTCGCTGGCAATGGCAGAACACTGACATTTCTGTCTTGCAGGAAATCACGCACAGAACGAGCAGTATGGCTGGTGGCATTGTCATGCTGGAGGATCATGTCAGGATGAGCCTGCAGGAAGGGTACCACATGAGAGAGGAGGATGTCTTCCCTGTAATGCACAGCGTTGAGATTGTCTGCAATGACAACAAGCTCAGTCTGATGATGCTGTGACACACCGCCCCAGACCATGATGGACCCTCCACCTCCAAATCGATCCCTCTCCAGTGTACAGGCCTCGTTGTAACGCTCATTCCTTTGACGATAAACGCAAATCCGTCCATCACCCCTGGTGAGACAAAACCACGACTCATCAGTGAAGAGCACTTTTTGCCAGTCCTGTCTGGTCCAGTGACGTTGGGTTTGTGCCCATAGGCGACGTTGTTGCCGGTGATGTCTGGTGAGGACCTGCCTTACAACAGGCCTACAAGCCCTCAGCCCAGCCTCTCTCAGCCTATTGCAGACAGTCTGAGCACTGATGGAGGGATTGTGCGTTCCTGGTGTAACTCGGGCAGTTGTTGTTGCCATCCTGTACCTGTCCCGCAGGTGTGATGTTCGGATGTACCGATCCTGTGCAGGTGTTGTTACACGTTGTCTGCCACTGCCAGGATGATAAGCTGTCCATCCTGTCTCCCTGTAGCACTGTCTTAGGCATCTCACAGTTCGGACATTGCAATTTATTGCCCTGGCCACATCTGCAGTCCTCCTGCCTCCTTGCAGCATGCCTAAGGCACATTCACGCAGATGAGCAGGGACCGTGGCCATCTTTCTTTTGGGGTTTTTCAGAGTCAGTAGAAAGGCCTCTTTAGTGTCCTAAGTTTTCATAACTGTGACCTTAATTGCCTACCGTCTGTAAGCTGTTAGTGTCTTAACGACCCTTCCACAGGTGCAAGTTCATGAATTATTTGTGGTTCATTGAACAAGCATGGGAAACAGTGTTTAAACTCTTTAAATTGAAGATCTGGGAAGTTATTCAGATTATCTTTGAAAGACAGGGTCCTGAAAAAGGGATATTTCTTTTTTTGCTGTGTTTATTACTTGAAATCATTGGCTGATTTCCCGTTTTATTTTTCTGCTTCCCGTATTGTTCATTCATTCAACAACAACAAACTATTGATGCAGGAAAGCTTTAACTGCTCACTATTCTTGAATTTGTCTTTCTTAATTGCCTCTGAGGGGATAAGTGAAGTTGTACTGATTTGAATTGAAATTGGGCTCTTGTTGCTTTCCTCTCTGTGTAGGAACCTGCTCTTGCCCAAGAGAATGCCAATGGAGAGGCCCTGGGCTAAGTTCCTGGTGAAGATCTACAAGGCAGAAGGTTTACCCAGTATGAGCGCTGGCTTCCTGGGTAGCTTCTCTAAGATGATGGGGGACAAGAAGGTCTTCATTGACCCTTACGTGCAGGTCACATTCGCAGGCCAACAGGTACAGGTGCAGGTTATTTTAATGTTGAATAACAAGGCTTTGATCAATTCCATTTAAATTCAGTTAATTCAGGAAGTAAACTGAAATTCTAATTCCATTTTTTTCATGAGGAAAATGTACTTCCTGAATTGACTGAATTTAAATGGAATTGACCCGAATCTGTTGGATATATGCTAGAAATAAGGTATATCGAACCGATTTCGGTCGCATTCATATAACAAATAGTCTACTAAATGGTTTAGTTGGTTTTGTGTATTCAGTCGTTAGTGCAGGGTTTTCTTTGTTGTGCCAGTTCACATGACAAAATACTGTAGTATACAATTATTATTGTTGAACCTTTATTTAACCAGGGAATCATGGTAGTGTTTTTGATAACTTTACTGTAGTATAAATAAATAAAAGAAAACTGCAATGTATACTATAGTAATTAATGTAGTTTTTTGTAGTATACTGTACTATTTACAGGTAACAGTTAACTATAGTATAAATAATAAAATAAATAAATAAAAGAACTGTAGTATATACTATAGTGTAATGTAGTGTTTTTGTGGACTGTAGTATACTGTAGTATTTACTGTAGTGCTTTTGTTTTATTATATGTGACATGGAAGTGGAGGCTTTCTCCTTCAGGAAACCTACTGGAGAAATACTAAAATAGCAAATTGTCCATAACCTGTAAGTAGGTTATGGACATTACTGTAGTAATCTTTCTACAGTGATTTTTATGTGTGGATATTCTACAATATACTGAAACATTCTATAGTTTTTATTTTTGTATTTAACCTTTATTTTGACAGGGTGTCAATTTTTTATTAAATTTTTTTATTGAACTAGGCAAGTCAGTTAAGAACAAATTCTTATTTACAATGACAGCCTAGGAACAGTGGGTTAACTGCCTTGTTCAGGGGAAGAACTGCTGATTTTTACCTTGTCAGCTCGGGGATTCGATCTAGCAGCCTTTCGGTTACTGGCCCAACACTCTAACCACTAGGCTACAACTGTCTCCTGTGATAAAACGGCATCCAAGTGTTTACGATTAAAAGCAGCTGCGCTTTGATAAATAGTATCACCATAATCAAGAACAGGTAGAAAGATTGACTGAATAATCTGCTTCCTACTGCTTAGAAAGAGACCAGATCCGTTTCTGTAAAAAAAAAGCCACTTGAAATCTTAGTTTCTAAACAAGGTCAGTCGTAAGTTTTTTTAAAACAATAAATCATTGTCATTCTACATACCAATGCATTTGTATGCAGGGACTCGTTCGATTAAAGAACCATCCGATGAGTAAAGATGTAATCCAGCTGAGACAATCTTACATGAACTTGAAAACAACGTATTTGTTTTGCACGTATTAAGTACGAGTTTTAAATCAGTAAGGACTTCCTGCACAACTGAAAAATCAGACTATAATCTTGTCACAACCAGGTCAGCAGTTAGGGAAATTGCGTACATAATAGTGTCATCTGCATATCGATTAAATTACATTTCGATTGACCAATAGCATTTTTCTAAAAAATGAAACGAAGAAGTCCTAGTTTCAACCCCATGAAACACCTTTACGTACTTCAAGAAATTCGGACTTAAAGGAAAATTCCACCCAAAACGATCTTTTGGTATTTGTTTCATTAGTTAATTGTTGACATAGTCCCGAAATGTTTTGCTTGTCAGCAATCAAGTTTTCAAAAGAAATAGAAAAATATTGTTTTTTGGGTGGAGTTTTCCTTTAACCCCATCAATCACGATGGCGTGAGTTCGGTCACTAAGATAATCATGAAAACATGAACAGGCGTCAGAGCTCAGGCCTATCGAGGACAAGTTATTTAATAAAATGTTCAATAGTATCAAAAGATTTTGACAGGTCCACAAACAAAGCAGCACATTTAATTTTAGTGTCTAAAGCATTGACAAGATTATTAGAAACTAAAGTGATTGCTGTAATAGTGCTATGCCTAATACCTAAACCATGATTGGTTTACAGTCAAAATACATTTCTCAGATAGAAAAGAGAAAAGTTGTTAATTTACCAAGGATTCAAGAATCTTAGTTAGACAACGAAACCTTGAAATGGGGCTATAATTAGGGCCCTGAGTGGCGCAGCAGTCTAAGGCACTGCATCTCCATGCTAGAGGCGTCACTATAGATCCTGGTTCAATTCCAGGTTGTATCACAACCGGACATGATTGGGAGTCCCATAGGGCTGCGCACAATTGGCCCAGCGTCGTCCGGATTAGCGTTTGGCCGGGGTAGGCTTTCATTGTAAATAAGAATGTGTTCTTAACTGGGCTGCCTAATTAAACATAATGGAGTCTCAGCACAAGAGCTGATATTCCATACTTTTGGAATATTTCCTGATAACAATGTTCAATAAAAAATGTTGGTTATTGAGCCAACATTGATGGGTGTTGCACACTTAACCAGACCAGGATCCAATTTGTCAATAGTAAGTGCTACACATGAACGAGGGACACTACAGTGTGTAAGTACAGCAGTATTATATAGTAAATTGTAATATTTTTTAATATGGGATGTCTCTTCCTTATTTGAGTTCATCTCACCTCTACCCGCCTGGTCTCACACAAGCCATCTATGTCCTCCCTGTGATATGCTTGTGTTTCTATGCCTCAACTCCCAACAACACTCACTCTTACAATACACCCACTATTTGTTTACTGGGTTGTGGTCCCTTTATTTGTACAGTACACTCTGTCTTTCCTGGTAAGGTAATGGCAAACACACCACTGTTTCCAAACAAATGGAGTGTGTCACTGTGGCTGCCTTGTCACCTCATTCACATCACGGCACAACCCTATATTTCCTTTACTGCATTCCTTCTCTTGATGTACTGTAAGACTAGGGATAGGATTACAATAGCAATTAACCGCTCTCCGGCTTTTGGGAGTTTGTTGAATCAAATAATTAACCTCTATCTAAAATGAAATTAGCCTGATTTTTATAATTTAATTGTAAGACCTACAGTATGTGAATTTATCAATGGACTGCTTCAATTGAGAAATACTGCTTTTTATTAAAGGGTGAGACGTCAGTGGAGTCCAACACCAACACTCCTGAGTGGAATGAGCAGATCTCTTTCATCGAGCAGTTTCCTCCCCTTGCCCGGCGAATCAAAGTGCAGATCCTGGATGATGCCAACATTGGCGATGTGGCAGTGGGGACACACTTTCTTGACATGCAGCAAATCTCCAACCCCAACAGAAATGGTAGCGTCTGCAGCAGAAGACCTAAACTCTCCCTTTAGCAAACTACTATCGACATAGCTTCTGACCACAAGTTGGATCCTGACCACAACTAGGATCTTGATGGGACTTTGGGCTTAGATGGATCCTAGTTGCGTGAGGTTCCAGTGCCTGCCGTCCTAAATCAATACAGGCCTAAAGTGTGAACGGTTTCATCCCCCCAAAAATCCCTTCAACAAAGGCATATCCATAATCTCTAGGAACAATACTTACCACCAGGCAGTTTTAAGTTGTCAAGGCTTGAAAATCAGTTCAGTTCGCTACCCAAAGCAGATCAAACCAGACACATCTGGTTTCAAGTGGCCAAGTCACGTCATGTGATCTGCTACTGCAGTTAGTGGACGCAATGGGAATTAGACATGAGATCTGATTACATCAGTGAAGAGGTTACGACTTTAGCTTTTCTTCTATGTACTGTAATTCCTGTAATACGAAAAATGAAGGCATGGAAAGTTGTACAACCCCTACACCTATGGGAACCGTGCATGTTTAGAGCGCCACCATTAGTTAAAACATGTAACTTTTTTCCCTCTTAAAAAATCTACAATCCTTTTAGAATGATGATTTACCCTTTGCTAAGCCGCGCCCTAGAATTTGAGGCAACCAATCAACTGTTGTTGAGTCCGACACCTTGGACAAGCTTACATTTTAAACGCATGGAAGCCATTGAGGGCATTGCAAAAATTGATACATTTTCATCCAAAAACGAATGGTTTAAATGGCTAAATAATTAAACAGTGCACCAGGGGTACATGCTATTGGGATTCCTGAAATACAGAGCCTGTTGATGGAATATCTTTTAGAATCCGAAATGATACTTTTGTTACATTGTTTGCTAGCTCAGCTGGTTAGCTAGCTCTCAGTCTTATTGACCACCCAATGTTGCTAACACTAGCTAGCTAGCCAGTTAATATAACTTATTTAAAAAATATATGTATATTAGCTAAGTTATTCATGTTATGAATACAACTCTTATCTGCTTTCGACATTAGGATACGATTTGAGAGTCCCAGTTAGCTCCAAAAGTGGTTAGTAACAGTGCTGACAGTGCATTCAGAGCCATCCAGTGGCTAGCCACACTACAACCTTCAATTAAAGTCCTTCATTTAAAATCCACGCATACATCAATCTAAGTAACATTTTAAAAATCCCAATCAAAATCCGTCAGTTTAAGCTATAGATGTCAGGGTTTTTCCATTGGCTCAGGTGGCTGAGCTATAGCAGTGATTGTCAGACCATGAGACATCCCGAAAATCGGTCTTCTCACGAAAATGTCCTTAACATCCGAAAGGTTTTGACTCTACGAACCACACAAGTGTCACAAGACTCATCTGAAGGTAACACATACAAAGGAATGAAAGTATGGAGGTAAATATGAGGTTAAATATGTTTCCAAAAAAGCTAAAATATTACCTGAACTTTCTTAGATCTCCTAGATATAGAACACTTCAAAACCTTATTTCGTATTATTTTATGTTTCTATGGGCCATAGTAGTAAAGAGACAAATTCAATATTTTATCAAATATTTTTGTTTAATACCTAAAGGGGTCCTAAAATTCTAAATCAAATAGCTAAATGATCCATGGTATGACCAACTTTAAAACAATTCCATACTGTATGTTAGCTTAGTACCCCACCCCTCCTCCAACGGCTTATACTTTTAGTGGTTTTAACCAGGATCCCATGAAGCAATTGTAATGACAGTCCACCACAACATATCCGAGAGTCTCCTGATTATCCAAGAGTCTCCTGAAGGGGTAGTGTTTAATTTAATTGTGTATTAAAAACACAGTTTGAGATCAATGGGATTTTGCCAGTGGTTCGTATGGGGATATGGGCTTCCCGGGATAATGTTGACCGAGGTTGCAACAGTAACCAAGGTGGCCGGGCCTTAGAGAATGGTACATATTGTATAAATTACAATTCGTAACATATTGTTCCAATTGAAATTCGTAATATATCGTACAAATTGTAATTCATAACATGTCATATGAAATGGTTGATGGACAATGAATACATTGTATTTAAGTCAGACATTCCAACCTGTCTCTTTATGTCCTAGATTTACTTTTACTATGTTACATTTACCCCTGAGTCCAGGTTGGTATTTCAGTCAGACATTTCAACCTGTCTCATTATGAAAATATATACAGTACCAGTAAAAAGTTTAGACACACCTACTCATCCCAGGATTCTTTTTTATTATTCTTTTTACTATTTTCTACATTGTAGAATAATAGTGAAGACATCAAAACTATGAAATAACACATATGGAATCATGTAGTAACAAAAAAAGTGTTAAACAAATCAACATATATTTTATATTTGAGATTCTTCAAAGTAGCCACCCTTTGCCTTAATGACAGCTTTGCACACTCTTGGCATTCTCTCAACCAGCTTCATGAGGAATGCTTTTCCAACAGTCTTGAAGGATTTCCCACATATGCTGAGCACTTGTTTGCTGCTTTTCGTTCACTCTGCAGTCCAACTCATCCCAAATCATCTCAATTGGGTTGAGGTCGGATGATTGTGAAGGCCAGGTCATCTGATGCAGCCCTCCATCATTCTACTTCTTGGTCAAATAGCCCGTACACAGCGCGGCGGTGGGTTGGGTCAGTGTCCTGTTGAAAAAACAACAACAAATGAAAGTCCGACTAAGAGCAAACCAGATGGGATGGCGTATCGCTACAGAATGATGTTGTAGCCATGCTGGTTAAGTGTGCCTTGAATTGTAAACAAATCACACAGTGTCATCAGCAAAGCACCCCCAAACCATCACACCTCCTCCTCCATGCCTCACTGTGCGAAATACACATTCGGAGATCATCTGTTCATCTACTCTGCGTCTCACAAAGACGCGGCGGTTGGAACCAAAATCCTCATAATTTAGAATCATCAGACCAAAGGACAGATTTCCACCGGTCTAATGTCCATTGCTCTTGTTTCTTGGCCCAAGCAAGTCTCTTCTTCTTATTGGTGTCCTTTATTAGTTGTTTCTTTGCAGCAATTCGACCATGAAGGCCTGCTTCACGCAATCTCTGAACAGTTGATGTTAAGATGTGTCTGTTACTTGAACTCTGTGAAGCATTTATTTTGACTGCAGTCGGAGGTGCAGTGAACTTATCCTCTGCAGCAGAGGTAACTCTGGGTCTTCCCAGAGCCAGTTTCTTCATAGCGCTTTGTTTTTTTTTAAACTGCACAAAGTTCTTGAAATTATCCGTATTGACTGAACTTTATGTGTTAAAGTAATGATGGACTGTCGTTTCTCTTTGGTTATTTGAGCTGTTCTTGCCATAATATGGACTTGGTCTTTAACCAAATAGGACTATCATCTGTATACCACCAACCTTGTCACAACACAACTGATTGGCTCAAATGCACGAAGAAGGAAAGAAATTCCACAAATTAACTTTTAACAAGTCACACCTGTTCATTGAAATGCATTCCAAGTGACTACCTCATGAAGCTGGTTGAGAGAATGCCAAGAGTGTGCAAAGCTGTCATCAAATCAAAGGGTGGCTACTTTGACGAATCTCAAATATAAAATATATTTTGATTTGTTTAACACTTTTTTTGTTACTACATGATTCCATATGTGTTATTCCATAGTTTACTATGTTACCTAACCCTGAGTCCAGGTTGAAATTCCAGCAAAATTTGGAGAGGACAGTTAGCTGTCCTAACTTCCTACAAAAAGTGTACTTCTGACTAAGAGCTACCAAAGTAAGTACATTTTAGACTGAAAGACAAGTCAATTTTGTCAAACTTGTGAGGCTCTCCATGCTCATTAGTTGCTCATTCAACATATTTGCTGCTACTTTGCTCAATTTTGAACGTCTCCATTCCTAACTGTTACATTCCCTGAGACCAACCAGAAATATTTCCTTGGCTAAATATTCCCAGATTTTCATAAAACAGCCACACGTGGTCTCTCGTTTCTGTATCACCACATTTTGCGCAAGGCAAAATAGTAGTACCTGGTGCTCATCAATTAGCTTGTTTGGTGCAGTAGGAGCAGGGGTGTAGTGCTGCAGGGGTGTAATGCTGCTGGAGCGCACTGCATCCTCACAATGGTGCTCATTTAGTAAAGTTAGATCATGATTGGTATGCAGATGTAGTTTGGATGTTTCACAGCAAAACGTGAAGAATTATCATTTTGAAATTTGGTATGCCTTATTTGGGGTTTGAGGGTGTCTATTATTTAAAAAAAATATTTACTATGTTTGGGCATAGGCAGACGTTGCAATATATGTCTGCATTTTATGCATCTTCCAAAGGGGGGAGTGCTGCGTCTGAAAATGATTCATGTTGGATACACTGGACAACGAATGTCCCACAATATCATCCTGCTGTCCCCCATTTTGGTATTTTAAATGTGGTCACCCTAAATTAGTGAGATATTTTATTTAAAACCTAGACTTTCAAATATTTTATTCCCCAACATAGGGACAAAATAACATTATTATTATTTTTTTAACTAAAATGTTTTTTAAAATAAATGCTTTTCTTTGCCTGCTGTTGCTCTGGCTCTGTAATAGTCAAGTTGTGGGTGACACTTGTATCAGAATCCCACAGTTCTTACCTTTCTAACAGCACTAAGCATGTTTTGATACAACTTATATCATCTAAATGTATCTAATGAGTCAGAGTTTAACATGTTGCCTGGTGGTAAGTATTGTTCTTGGAGATTATGAATATGCCTTTGTTGACAGGAAAGGTTTATGGGGTGAAACGGTATACTTTAGGTCTGTATTGATTTCAGACGCCAGGCACTGGAGCCTCGCACATACTATGATACATCTAAGCCCAATGTCTTGTCAACATCCATGTTGCGGTCCAAAGCTACTATCGACAGAATGATACAGGTTTTTCTTGGGGGAAAAATATAGGAATTGTCTTAAGTAATACCTTATAATAACTTCTTTATAATGCACATTTATATTGTATTATGCATAATGCTATGCATGCACAACACGGTTGTTTATAACTGGTGATAAAGATGTATCATCAGGGTTGGAAATGGGAAAAAAATACTCTGGGAACCAATTCTTACGCATCAAAATTATTTCACTAATTGAATTCAATGTAAAATGGCCATTTATTTTTGCATGACAAAAGGATTTCCCAGGGTTCTCCCTGGGATTTCACTCCAGGAACCCTGGTCCCCCCCATTTCCACCCATGTACAGTGGGGCAAAAAAGTATTTAGTCAGCCACCAATTGTGCAAGTTCTCCCACTTAAAAAGATGAGAGAGGCCTGTAATTTTCATCATAGGTACACTTCAACTATGACAGACATAATGAGAAAAAAAATCCAGAAAATCACATTGTAGGATTTTTTATGAATTTATTTGCAAATTATGGTGGAAAATAAATATTTGGTCACCTACAAACAAGCAAGATTTCTGACTCTCACAGACCTGTAACTTCTTCTTTAAGAGGCTCCTCTGTCCTCCACTTGTTACCTGTATTAATGGCACCTGTTTGAACTTGTTATCAGTATAAAAGACACCTGTCCACAACCTCAAATAGTCACACTCCAAACTCCACTATGGCCAAGACCAAAGAGCTGTCAAAGGACACCAGAAACAAAATTGTAGACCTGCACCAGGCTGGGAAGACTGAATCTGCAATAGGTAAGCAGCTTGGTTTGAAGAAATCAACTGTGGGAGCAATTATTAGGAAATGGAAGACATACAAGACCACTGATAATCTCCCTCGATCTGGGGCTCTACGCAAGATCTCACCCCGTGGGGTCAACATGATCACAAGAACGGTGAGCAAAAATCCCAGAACCACACGGGGGGACCTAGTGAATGACCTGCAGAGAGCTGGGACCAAAGTAACAAAGCCTACCATCAGAAACACACTACGCCGCCAGGGACTCAAATCCTGCAGTGCCAGACGTGTCCCCCTGCTTAAGCCAGTACATGTCCAGGCCCGTCTGAAGTTTGCTAGAGAGCATTTGGATGATTCAGAAGAAGATTGGTAGAATGTCATATGGTCAGATGAAACCAAAATATAACTTTTTGGTAAAAACTCAACTCGTCGTGTTTGGAGGACAAAGAATGCTGAGTTGCATCCAAAGAACACCATACCTACTGTGAAGCATGGGGGTAGAGCAGATCTTGTTTCTGATGTCCTTTGACAGCTCTTTGGTCTTGGCCATAGTGGAGTTTGGAGTGTGACTATTTGAGGTTGTGGACAGGTGTCTTTTATACTGATAACAAGTTCAAACAGGTGCCATTAATACAGGTAACAAGTGGAGGACAGAGGAGCCTCTTAAAGAAGAAGTTACAGGTCTGTGAGAGTCAGAAATCTTGCTTGTTTGTAGGTGACCAAATACTTATGTTCCACCATAATTTGCAAATAAATTCATTAAAAATCCTACAATGTGATTTTCTGGATTTCTTTCCCTCATTTTGTCTGTCATAGTTGAAGTGTACCTATGATGAAAATTGCAGTTCTCTCTCATCTTTTTAAGTGGGAGAACTTGCACAATTGGTGGCTGACTAAATACGTTTTTGTCCTACTGTATAATACAATGTGTACTGTCATAATGCCTTGTAAAAATTATTATCAAGGGATACATTCACATTCTACCCTCTTCGTCAACAAATATGTATCACAATGTTAATTAGGCAACATTTTGCCCGTTCATAATGCTGTATGATATAATTACATTACGGTATTATTATGCTGTGTATTATATTGCATTATGCATAGCTCATAACATTAATGCACTTATAATGCATTATGGAGATGGTATTTGTAGGAGGTGTTACCGTCTTTAGTCCTGTCTATTACAAATTTGATGTAAACATCCATCTGTCAATTATACTGTATCTCTCAGTAATGACATTATCCTTCCCCTCTCTCTGGTGTGGTCTCCCTGGGTTCATCCTTTCCATCCTCTCCAGGGTTCAACCCCACCTTTGGCCCGTCCTGGATCAACCTGTACGGCTCCCCCCAGAACTCTGCCCTGGGCGACATCCACCAGGTTCTGAACGAAGGTCTGAGCGAGGGCATCTTCTACCGGGGCCGCATGCTACTGTCCCTCAGCGTGGAGGTTTACTCCTCCCCCAACAATGCTGCCGTGGAGAACAGCAAGGCCACAGCCGGTGCCAGGAGCGCCCTTGGCAAGCTCTCCCTCAAGAAGAAGAGCCGGAAGTCCAAGGAAAAGAAGCAAGAAGGTAGCAAACAGTTATTGTACAAGTTACAATGGTTGTTGTATTTTGGATTGCAGTGTAGTATGTTGTTAGTTGATCTGTGCGATGTTGTTTTATGGTATAGTGCAGTGCCATCAGTTAAAGGCTAAGTATAGGAAGGGATAGGTTGTTCTGCGAGCTTTGGTGATTTGTTGTTGTTGGTGTGATGTGTAGCAGCACCAGGCCCTAGTGGGCCTACAGAGGAGTCTGAGGAAGCAGGTACAGAGGTACCCGGGGCTGTGACTGTGGAGGTGGAGGAGATTCATCCCTTGCCTGAGGTCAGCACCGCCTACATCTCCCAGAAACTTGAACACGATAATAAACCCACGCTGACATACCATTTGCTGCATTATTACTGCCTGATTGTTTAAGTTTGAGTATTTAAAACCCCTCTTCTTGTGTTCTTGTTACAACTTGTCTTATTTTGTCTTACAGAATTTCTTAGGAGAAAAGGATGAATTTTTGCTATTCGCATCCCTCTTTGAAGTGACCATGATTGATCCCATCATTGGAAGCAAGCCAGTGACCTTTGAGTTGTCCATTGGTAATACTGTGACATTTTGCCCACTTTTTCAAGATAAGAAACTAGACATTGCTGGGATTAGTGCCAAGTTAATTAGGAATCATCTAACTATAACCTATGTAATGAAATACATTACTGAAATCTGCCCCTGGTGGTACAGTTACATCCACCTTGAAGTGTTGCAATACAGGTTAACTTTTCAGTGCCCATAATTGTTTTTCTATCAAACATGGATTTTGTCAAGGTCTTTTCACTGAGATATATTCTGTGTGTTGTGTATTTTTGGATGTGAACAGGGAACTACGGTAAGGCAGCAGAGGTGGTAGTGAATCCAAAAAAGAGTCAGAGCAGAGAGGATCTAAGCAGTGAGAGACAGTCTCTGTTGGAATCATCAGAAGATGAACTGGAGAGGGAGGATATTCCAATCCCTGGGTCACAGGACAGTTCTATCACTGCTCCAAGAAGACCACAGTTTACTGAGTATGACAGGTAACTCAAAGTCTTATTCATCTGATCAATTATCAACAGACAAACTAACAATGGATGCACCCCAGCCAATCTTCCAGATAGATACCAGGGCAGTGTAAATCTTTTATTTTTATTTTTTACATTTACAGATCATTTAGCTGTGTCCCAATGACATATGAGAAGCCTTGTATGTTTCTGTGGACCCATTTTGAGGACCACTGCTTCCGTTACCACAATGTCAACTGGCTGCACAAGATGGCTGATAGGCTGGTAAGTGCTCAGATCTAAATACTGTAACCTGTGCTTAACTTGTGACCTGATCTCCATTGGTTCCCTGGAAGCCGCAAAGATACTGATGTTGAGGGCTGTTCCCTCTTCATTAGGAATATGGCATTGATGAGGTGGAGAAACTTCTAAAGAGACCAAGGAGCAATGCCAAGGAGCGCTTAGGGGAGGTGCTTTTGGAGTTTGTCACGAGTTGCAAGTGAGTTGCTACAATACCATCTCAGCATTTGGAAACATCAAGTGGACAACCTGTAGCCTTTTAGTCAATTGCTTACAGTAGGTTACCATGATGCTTTTAAATGTTTATTGTCGTGTCTTTACTATCATTAAACTGAAGACATAGTTTTCATCGAAGATTCTCTGTAATTAGTATTACGCGATCAACTGATTAATCATGTAAATGTAATTAACTCAGTTGGGGCACCAAGGAAAAATATTCAGATTACAAAGTTATAATTTCCTAAAATAACTTTTCAGATATTTTATCTGATCAATTAGTCTTTGAATTAATTCATTATTTACTTTACCTCACGTTAGTCTCATTCCAAACATCGTAAATCTGCACGAACCCAGTCTTCACTATGAGTCATCCATACATCAATTGTCTTAAATCATTTATGTATTACTAACTAAGTAATTCACAGAAATGCATAAGCAAACAGTAAACATGGTTACATTAAATGATAGGAGAATGTGCCCTAGTGGGCTAAACCGGCATGGCGGCTTGTTAGACAAAAGGAGAAGTGGGGGTCGACTAAGAAGTCACTACAGAGTTATAATTATAACAATTGAAATGCTAATCCTTTGCACATGAACGCTCACTCATTCGGGAACAATTGCAATCAATATATATATTTACGCTCAGTGTGTCGTCTTGACAGCTGGTGAAAAGTTTGTTTCTTTTGTAGAATTGTCCGTCTCTCCCCCCTCTCTCTCGGTTGTGGTTAGAGGGGATAGTTCAGAGTGACATTCATTCGTGTCGTTATAGAATGAATGTTTTGGTGGTTGTCGTTCTTCGCGTTCAATGATACCGAATTCCTAGCTGCAGACTAGTAATTAATATCAAAGACTTGTTCTTATTCTGTCGGTATCGATAGTCTAAGAGTTTAACCACGTGGTACGGTTAAAATATTCAGCAATGGCCTACAACCTTTGTCTCCTCCTAATGGAGAAAAGCATGGTCTGCAACCTTTAGCCATCTCGTAATTGAGGTAAGCTCGGTCTGCTGATCGAAAACCCGAGTGGGGGTTTTATTCGGAAGGCAGAAAAGGGCTGTCCCAGGACGCCTGACCCTAACTGGGCTCAGGGGCGGTCCTCTGATTTAGTTAACTCCAATCCCCTTTTTCCTTCATTAAACAGTCCAAAATCACATTACACAATTTTACAAACAGTATCATACTCACTCATTCATCTCATACAACAATTAGATCTAAACCTCATATCTGAGGCTATTATATAAACAGCGTTATGGTAATGTGGCCACACCGTCTCCAATGAGCTTCCCCAAGTTGTGACAAATGGACCAGTTCGTAGCTGGATTCTTAACCAAACTTTTATATATATTTTTTAAATACTTTTTTGAAATTTGTTCGTACCTCAAGTTCTGTGAGGTGGAAGGAATTCCTTTGTTCTCCACGAAAATCTACTCTCTCTATACTGTGTGTCCATGAGGAGATCCTCAGGAATTTACGACGTCTCTCTGACCACAACAACCTAGTTGACATTATCAATCATACCCAGCTGACAATTGGCACATTCATCCCCCCTCCTCTCCCCTGTAACTATTCCCCAGGTCGTTGCTTTATATGAGAATGTGTTCTCAGTCAGCTTACCTGGTAAAATAAGGGTTAAATAAATAAAACAATTTAATAATAAAAATGACCATGTTTCTCTCTGCCCTGAAGGCAGTACAACTCCAACTCAGATAGGAAGACACCAGCGAAGCGCAACAACCTGGACAAGTTCCGCAAGGAGTTTATCAAGAAGAACATTGTGAGTGAGGCTTAAACATGAGCCACTAATCTCATCCGTTATTATCTCAATCCACATTACAAACACAATTCTCACTGATTATATTGATACTATGTTTCTATCCTGTGATATGGTATCTATGAAGAGACACACACAGGTACAGACACATGCATACACACTCTACACACACATACATTGTAATATTGTTGTATGGTGGTATTATACATTTTGTATTGTAGATATGTAGTGGTGTAATAATGTTAAATTATGTACTGTTTATCTTTTCTTTTATGTAAATATATACATATCTCTTTCCCCAGATTGTCCTAGCCAAGCAGTCTCTGCGAGTGAAGCGGAAGGTGACCAGACGTACAGTGAAGGAAAGACTGACAGACGCCAAGAGGATCCTAAAGAGGCTACAACTCCTGACAAAAGAAGTGAGTCGAAGCGAGGACTTTGCAGGGGTGGGATTGGGTCTTTCAATCGAATTCAAACAAATGTATTTATAAAGCACTTTTTACATCAGCAGATGCCACAAAGATGCCACAGCCAGGAGTAATTAGGCCAGATAGTCCTGAGACATGATCCTAATGCTCAGGTCCTCTGGGAGGGGAGAGACAGAGAGAGAAATGGGAGAATTAGGAGCATACTTAAGCTCACACAGGACACCAGATAAGGCAGAGGACAATTTCACCAAATAGGACAGACTGACACTAGCCCACTGGCACATAGACTATTGCAGCATATATACTGGAGGCTGAGACACAGGGGGGTCTGTGGACACTGAGTTTGATGATACCCCCCGATAGGGCCATCCAGACAGGATATAACCCCACCCACTTTGACAAAGCACAGCCTCCACACCACTAAAAGGATATCAACAGACCACCAACTTACTTCCCTGAGACAACCCTGAGTATAGCCCACGAAGATCTCCTCCACCGCACTAGCCCAAGGGGGCACAAAACCGGACAGGAAGATCACATTAGTGACTCAACCCACTCAAGTAGAGTATAGTGAAGAAAACCTGGCGTGATGTATCCTTCCTAGGGACGGCTGGAAGAGCACTAGTAAGCCAGTGACTCAGCCACCTTAATAGGTTCAGAGGCAGAAAATCCCAGTGGAGAGGGGAGACGGCCAGGCAGAGACAGCAAGGGTGGTTCGTCATTTGCCATTCACCTTCGCACCCCTGGACCAGACTACACTCAATCATAGGACCTACTGAAGAGATAAGTCTTCGGTAAAGACTTAAAGGTCAAGACCGAGTCTACGTATCTCACCTGGTTAGGTAGACCATTCCATAAAAATGTAGTTCTACAGGAGAAAGCCCTGCCTCCAGCTGTTTGCTTAGAAATTTGAGGGACAATAAGGAGGCATGTGTCTTGTGATCATAGTTTATGGGTCGGTATGTACGGCAGGACCAAATCGAAGAGAGACACTGCATGACCAAAGGTATGTGGACACCTGCTCGTCGAACATCTCATTCCAAAATCATGGGTATTAATAAAGAGTTGGTGCCCCCTTTGGTGCTATAATTGTCTCCACTCTTCTGGGATGGCTTTCCACTAGATGTTGGAACATTGCTGCGGGGACTTGCTGCCATTCAGCCACAAGAATGTTAGTGAGGTCGGGCACTGATGTTCGGCGATTAGACCTAGCTCGCAGTCGGTGTACCAATTCATCCCAAAGGTGTTCGATGGAGTTGAGGTCAGGCCTCTGTGCAGGCCAGTCAAGTTCTTCCACACAGATTTCAACAAACAATTTCGGTATGGACCTTGCTTTGTTCACAGGGACATTGTCATGCTGAAACAGAGAAGGGCCTTCCCCAAACTATTCCCACAAAGTTGGAAGCACAGACTCATCTAGAATGTCATTGTATGCTGTAGTGATTTCCCTTCACTGGAACTAAGGGGCCTAGCCCAAACCATGAAAAACAGACCCAGACCATTATTCCTATTCCACCAAACTTTATAGTTGGCTCTATGAATTTGGGCAGGTAGCGTTCTCCTGGCATCCGCCAAATCCAGATTCATCAGTCGGACTGCCAGATGGTGAAGCGTGATTCATCACTTCAGAGAACGTGTTTCCAATAGCGGCGAGCTTTACATCACTCCACATAATTTTGTATTTACACTACCGGTCATTTAGATCCACAATATGTATTCCATGGGACAACATGGATCCAGGGTTTGAATGTGGCTATGCGTAGGTTTGGAGACAGTGGGTTTTGTCCGATGATGATGGCTCCAATAGCTTTTTGGAGTGGGTCTGTGGACTTTTTCATGTGAATATTGTAGGCCTCAAAATGATCTGCCATGACTACGAAGTCCAAAAGGAATTCAGGGAACTCAGTGAGGAATGCTGTATATGGCCTAGTAGGCTGCATAGATTCCATGAATAGAAACTCAAAAGACAAAAATGCAGTCATTGTTTTTTCTCATAAAGGCAGCAGCTACTCTTCCTGAGGTCCAGCAAAATGAAGGCACTTTATACAATTTTAAAAACATTACAATACATTCACGGATTTCACAACACAATGTGTGCCCTCAGGCCCCTACTCCACTAATACCATCACATATCTACAGTACTAAGTGTGTGTGTGTGTGTGTGTGTGTGTGTGTGTGTGTGTGTGTGTGTGTGTGTGTGTGTGTGTGTGTGTGTGTGTGTGTGTGTGTGTGTGTGTGTGTGTGTGTGTGTGTGTGTGTGTGTGTGTGTGTGTGTGTGTGTGTGTGTGTGTGTGTGTGTGTGTGTGTGTGTGCGTGTGTGTGTGTGCGTGTGTGTGTGTGCGTGTGCCAGGGTTTGTGATGCTTCACAGTCCCCACTGTTCCAAAAGGTGTATTTTAAAATGTTTTCTAAATCGAATTTTACTGCTTGCGTCAGTTACTTGATGTGGAATAGAGTTCCATGTAGTCATGGCTCTATGTAGTACTGTGTGCCTCCCATAGTCTGTTCTGGAATTGGGGACTAAAGAGACCTCTTGTGGCATGTCTTGTGGGGTATGCATGGGTGTCCGAGCTGTGTGACAGTAGTTTATACAGACAGCTGGGTGCATTCAACATGTCAATACTTCTTTAAAAATAAGTAGTGATGAAGTCAATCTCTCCTCCACTTTCAGCCAGGAGAGATGGACATGCATATTGTTAATATTAGCTCTCTGTGTACATCCAAGGGCCAGCCGCGCCAATTGCAATTTTCCTAAGTCCTTTTTTGTGGCACCTCACCACACGACTGCACAGTAGTCAAGGTGCAACAAAACTAGGGCCTGTAGGACCTGCCTTGTTGATAGTGTTGTTAAGAAGGCAGAGCATCGCTTTATTATAGACAGACTTTCCCCATCTTAGCTACTACTGCATCAATATGTTTTGACCATGACAGTTTACAATCTAGGGTTACTCCAAGCAGTTTAGTCATGTCAACTTGCTCAATTGTATTCAAGATCCTCAATGGCCTCAATGGCCTGGCTCCCCCTCCACTCAATATTTTTGTTAAACAGAAAACCCAGACATATGGCAGCAGATCCACAAGGTCTGCCATGAGAGGTGACTGTATAGTTCCACTAAGGAAAAGCACCTTTAGTAAATCTGCATTCTCTGTGAGAGCTTCCCATGTCTGGAATACACTGCCATCAGACACACATAACTGCACCACATATCACACTTTCACAAAATGCTTGAAGACATGACTAAAGGTCAATCAGATTTGTGAACATGGTCCCTAGCTGTGTGTTGCCGCTCTCCATGTTGTCTGTTGTCTGTAGCTTGTGAGGTGTGGAAACACTTTGTTGCTTTTATGAATTTTGTCTTGCTGCTTTTTGTTTTATGTTGCTCTGTCTGTATGCTATGTCTTGCTTGTTCTATGTTGCTATTGTCTATATTGTAATTGTTTTTAATAGCCTGCCCAGGGACTGCGGTTGAAAATTAGCCGGCTGGCTAAAACCGGCACTTTTACTGAAATGTTGATTAATGTGCACTTAATGTGCACAGCAAATATGTTGATTTCATTCCTGTGCTGTTTGTAAATACCCTGGTAGGGTGACTGACAACCTGATCCAGGTTGCAGGCACTTGTTACAGCTTGAAGTATTTTCCTGAGTGGACAGCTTGATGATGGCCAGTCTATTTAAAGCACATATAAAATATACTTCTCTGTTGATATCACATACATTATCAAGCATTTCACACATATTATCCAGATACTGACTGTTAGCACTTGGTGGTCTATAGCAGCTTCCCACAAGACTGGGCTTTAGGTGAGGCAGATGAACCTGTAGCCATATTACTTCAACAGTATTTAACATTAGATCGTCTCTAAGCTTTACAGGAATGTGGTTCTGAATATAGACCGCAACACCGCCTCCGTTGGCATTTCTGTCTTTTCGGGTAGATGTTTTAACCATGTATTGCTACCACTGTATCGTCAAAGGTATTATCTACTGTAAGTAAGTTTCAGAGATAGTCAGAATATGAATGGCATCTGTTACAAGCAAGTTATTGACTTCATGGACCTTGTTTCGTAGACTACATATGTTAAAAACCTCTTTGGGCTAGACGTGGCGCTAGCGACCCACCTCGACAACATCTGGTGAAATTGCAGAGCGCGAAATTCAAATGACAGAAATAGTCATATTTAACATTCAACAAGTGTAACTTCTTGTTAATCCAGCCACTGTGTCAGATTTCAAAAAGGCTTTTAGGCGAAAGCACACTATGTGATTATCTGAGGACAGCTTCCAGCACACAAAAGCATTAAAAACATTTTCCAATCAGCCAGGCACGAAAGTCAGTAAAAGCGATAAAATAAATGCCTTACCTTTGAAGATCTTCTTCTGTTGGCACTCCCAAAGGTCCCAGCTACATCACAAATGGTCCTTTTGTTCGATAAAGTCTTTCTTTATATCCCCAAAAATATCCCTAAAGTTTAGCTGGCGCGCTTCATTCAATAATCCACCGGTTTACCTCCTTCAAAATGCATACAAAATGAATCCCAAACGTTACCAATAATCTTCTCCAAACAAGTCAAACAACATTTATAATCAAACCTCAGGTACCCTAATACGTAAATAAATGATCAAATTTAAGACGGAGAATAGTTATTGTCTTTACTGAAGATAAACAACAACGTACTCGCTCTAATCCTCACGCGTGAAAACACTACAGCCAAAATGGGAGCCACCTAGAAAAACTACAAATTCTAGCTCATTTTTCCAACTCTTTCTAAAGACTGTTGACATCTAGTGGAAGCCATAGGAATGGCAATCTGGGAGGTTTTCCCTTCATATTAAAAATGACAGGCATTGGAATCAGTGGTTGGCTGAATTTCTGGATGGTTTGTCCTCTGGTTTTTGTCTACCATATCAGTTCTGTTATACTCACAGACATTATTTCAACAGTTTTAGAAAATTTAGAGTGTTTTCTATCCTATTATATGCATATCCTAGCTCCTGGGCCTGAGTAACAGGCAGTTTACTTTGGGCACGCTTGTCATCCAGACATCAAAATATTGCCCCCTAGCCCAAAGGGCTATTTTTAGCATTTTACTGGGTTGCTTGATTGTTTTTATTGCGTTACTGAGAAGCTTATCAGAGGTAGACTTACTCATGTTATTTATGTTGGAGCTGATAGTGCAGGGTGAGCTGCATAAAGTGGTCTTCCTACTATTGCACACTGCCTCAGTGCTATCAATGTAACTCTGGTTTATATGCTCATGATTACTGCTTACAATAACTGTAGGATAAACAGATGTATTCGGTGCCATTAGGGGTACATAAATTAAATTACTTACATTGTTTTCCAATGCCCCTAAGATCATGTACATTTGATGCAGCATTATGATGACTCATTGTCACAATGGTAGGGATTAACTGAGCTGGTCTTGGATCATTTACCAGTCGTTGTTTTAACGCAGCCTTGAAATGCGTGGACACGAGTCCAGGAGCCAATATGATTTGAATGGACTCCATCATTCCTGGAGAGAATCATCTTTTTCAAAAGTCAAAGTTATCAATTAAAGTGACTCCAGCAGAGCTACAGTAGTCTTTTGGCCAGATGTGTAATGTCAGCAGTCTGCTGAATCTTTCACACCCGCGGCACAACGATGGTACTGGACCATTTGCATTCAAATACATAAAAAAATAAAATAATTTGGAGACTGTTAATGCTAAAATCAGTTCTTTAAATCAAATCAAATCAACGTTTATTTGTCATGTACACTGAATACAACAGTGCATTACAGTGAAATGCTTACTTACAGGCTCTAACCAATAGTGAAAAAAAGGTATTAGGTGAACAATAGGTAAGTAAAGAAATAAAACAACAGTAAAAAGAAAGGCTATATACAGTAACGAGGCTATAAAAGTAGCGAGGCTTTATACAGACACTGGTTGTCAGGCTGATTGAGGTAGTATGTAGTTAAAGTGAAATGGTTAAAGTGACTATGCATATATGATGAACAGAGAGTAGCAGTAGCGTAAAAGAGGGGTTGGTGGGTGGTGGGACACAATTCAGATAGCCCGGTTAGCCAATGTGCGGAAGCAGTGGTTGGTCGGCCCAATTGAGGTAGTATGTACATGAATGTATAGTTAAAGTGACTATGCATATATGATAAACAGAGAGTAGCAGTTGGGTGGGGCACACAATGCAAATTGTGTAGCCAATGGTAGCCATTTGATTACCTGTTCAGGAGTTTTTTTTTCTTTTTTTCGTGGTATCCAATTGTTAGTAGTTACTATCTTGTCTCATCGCTACAACTCCCGTACGGGCTCGGGAGAGACGAAGATCGAAAGCCATGTGTCCTCCGAAACACAACCCAACCAAACCACACTGCTCCTTAACACAGCATGCATCCAACCTGGAAGCCAGCCGCACCAATGTGTTGGAGGAAACACCGTGCACCTGGCGACCTGGTTAGTGTGCACTGCACCCGGCCAGCCACAGGAGTTGCTAGTGAGCGATGAGACAAGGATATCCCTACCGGCCAAACCCTCCCTAACCCGGACAACGCTAGGCCAAATGTGCATCGCCCCACGGTCCTCCCGGTCGCACCCAGCTGCGACAGAGCCTGGGCGCGAACCCAGAGTCTCTGGTGGCACTGCTAGCACTGCGATGCAGTGCCCTAGACCACTGCATCACCCGGGTGGCAATTTCCTGTTTAGGAGTCTTATGGCTTCGGGCAAAAACTGTTGAGAAGCCTTTTTGTCCTAGACTTGGCACGAGAATGGGAATGGGGGTGTTCTTGGTCCTCCTTTTCCTGTAGTCCACAATCATCTCCTTTGTCTTGGTTACGTTGAGGGATAGGTTGTTATTCTGGCACCACCCGGCCAGGTTTCTGACCTCCTCCCTATAGGCTGTCTCAACGTTGTCGGTGATCAGGCCTACCACTTTGTGTCGTCTGCAAACTTAATGATGGTGTTGGAGTCGTGCCTGGCCATGCAGTCGTGGGTGAACAGGGAGCACGCAACCCCGGGGAGCTCCAGTGTTGAGGATCAGCATGGCAGATGTGTTGCTACCTACCCTCACCACCTGGGGGCGGCCCGTCAGGAAGTCCAGGATCCAGTTGCAGAGGGAGGTGTTTAGTCCCAGGATCCTTAGCTTAGTGATGAGCTTTGAGGGTACTATGGTGTTGAACGCTGAGCTGTAGTCAATGAATAGCATTCTCACATAAGTGTTCCGTTTGTACAGGTGGTTAAGGGCAGTGTGGAGTGCAATAGCGATTGCATCATCTGTAAATCTGTTTGTGCGGTATGCAAATTGAAGTGGGTCTAGGGTTTCTGGGATAATGGTGTTGATGTGAGCCATTCCCAACCTTTCAAAGCACTTCATGGCTATTGCATAAGTGCTACAGGTCTGTAGTCATTTAGGCAGGTTGCCTTTGTGTTCTTGGGCACTGGGACTGTGGTCTGCTTAAAACATGATGGTATTACAGACTCAATCAAGTGACAAAATCCATTGTCAAATGTTTTGAAATAGCCCTCCTGATGTCGTTTGACCCCACATGGACTACAACAGTGTCAGCTCCCGGGCATCTGTGGTAGAACAGTTGGAAGCGGCCTTGTTATGTCCTGTACTTATGCTCCTGGGTAGCACAGGGTTTTTGCCTTGGGGACCGAGATATTTCTCACCATAGTGCTGCCTACGATGACAGCTGGTGATGTTGAGTGGGCCTGTCTCTCTCAGGCAGCCTCACGGTCTGGTGAGGCTGGGAGCTCCGAGAATCTGAACCCGAGGTAGAAGCCACCGGAGAGGGAGACAGAACCCAGGACGAAGACGCAGGTACCTCCAGATCCGATCTTGATTGGGAAGCCACCAAGGAACCTCTGGATCCAGCGCGGCAAAGCTGTTTCTGGTCTGTGTCAACATCTCCATGGAGAGTCCCATTGCCAGAGCACGCCTTCTTCGACTTCCACGGTGTGTGACGTACCTCCATGGCTGGTTGGTTGGGTCGAGATCAGCTCTGTTCTCCAGGGAAGGGGGAGAACCCTTCAGGATGGAACTCTGCTTAGTACTGGCCAGTCGGCTGTGGAGAGCTGACACGGCGGCAAAACTTCCTCCAGATTAGAGCAGTGTCCGGCTACTGGGGTGGAAGAAATGGCTTCGGAAGATCTTTCTAACTAAGTTACACACTAATGTTATGTTGCACTTGGTGACCTCTGACTGTTTCATCCTAACATTGTTGGTGCCGACGCGGATAACAATATCCCTATACAATCTACACCTGACAGTTTAGGTTTAGCCAGCACCATCTTCAGATTAGCCTTTATGTTGGTAGTCCTGTCCCCTGGTAAACAATGTATGATTGCTGGATGATTTTTTTAAAGCTTAATATTGCGAGTAATAGAGATGCCAATGACTAGGGTTTTCAGTGTCAGAACTAATGTTGGGTGGCTTCGGTGGCTCAGACCCCGTAATGGGTGGAGAAGGCTCGGGCTCTGAAACCGACTCTTTGCTTAGTGGGGAAAATTGGTTGAAAGTTTCTGTCGGCTGAATGAGCGACACCAGTTGAGCATGCCGACAGCATGTCCGGCTGCGTGGACTGTGCAGGGGGATTATCACTACTACCTGTATTTACTGGTGGCACAGACGCTGTATCATCCTTTCCTACACTTCAATTGCCTTTGCCTAACGACTGCATCTGAAGCCGAGCTTGCAACTCGGCTATCCTCACCGTATCGATAGTTCTCCTATATATTAAGAGTACAGCAACTGCAGTGAGACGGCATCATCTGGAGGTCCTGCAGATCTATGTTCAGATAAAGCACCCGGGGTGAAAAAGTTGAATAAAAAAAGTTGTGTGAGGACAAAACTAGGACGTTGCTAAACTTGTTAAATAAAGAGTTTGATTAAATAGTTATTAAGAGTAAAAAGACACTCAAAATGTTGGGCAGGGCCGGTAGCCAAGGAGCAGCAAACAGTACAGCAGTAAGGAGACAGTGAGGAAGTGCTCATGTGATCAACAGCTCTTACTGACATTTAGATGTTAACTATTTCTATGTGGGACTTTTTTTTCACTCTATTTTTATTTTTGTCTTTCTGCCTGTCTGCCTCTCTCTCTCTCACTCTCTATCTGCAGCCTCAGAGCACCCTGCCAGATGTGTTTGTGTGGATGATGAGTGTAGGGAAACGGGTGGCCTTTGCCAGGATCCCCTCCCACTCTATCCTCTTCTCTTTGGTGGAGGAGGAAAGGGGGAAAGACTGTGGGAAACTCACCACCATGTACTTGAAGGTATCTCCCAAATCTCTATATGGTGTTCTATACTAACTGTATTAATGTACAATATGTATCACTGTTTAATTTAATTCATATAAGTATCATATTACATTTGAATGTTATTCTATGGAATTTCGAGAACTTTGTATTCCTGTGTGGAACAAACTCCAAATCAAAGTTCTCTTGTGTCTTTAGGCTCCAGGTTGCCCAGTGGGGGAGATATTTGCTAAGCTGGAGGTGTATCTATGGCTTGGTATCACCAAATACTCCAAGAACTGTGTTACCAGCCTGCCAGCTGAGTTCAAGCCTGTGTACGAGGAGGCTATGGGCATCATCCCTGTCCCTATGAACATGGCCCCCATCAAACTCTCCTGCGAGGGTAAGAGTTCCACCTTTACCTCTGATGTCTTCCTCGGATGCAATACACACACTCAAACTCACTCACACATATATGCAGCCTGACACATGTAGTGGACATGAGTTGGTCTCGTGATGAGGTAGCCCCGCCTTGCGACTTCAAAATCAGTGTCACCCTCGGCCTAAGGGGGAATTCCCTCTTGGAGTAATGGTCAAGATATTGTTATTTACCCACACACTCTTACATTGGCATGCACGTACAGATGTCGGCTCTTAATTTGACTAGTTTCGTTGCACAAGTAAAATAATCCTGCAGTAGGATTTGATTTTTTTTTTTAAACAACTGGAAATTACTTTTTATAGGCTATAGTAGTCTATAGTTTAAGTGTGAGATCTATTGAGACAAAGATAACTGGTGCAGGAAAATTCTCAGCAACAACAATGTAAAACAAATTAAATACCATATCTATATACACAAACCTGTTGCAATTTGTCACTCACAAAGTGGATAAACTACACACCCATTATTTGAATCTGACATCTTAATGAGTTTCTCCGGCTTTCCTGTATTTCCAGACAGCCGCTATTTCCAGTTGCGTGCCCATATCTACCAGGCGCGTGGAATCGTGGCAGCAGATGACAATGGACTGTCTGACCCCTTCACCAAGGTGGTGTTCTCCACACAATGCCAGGTCTCACGGGTGAGTGAGTCACAAACTGGAGGCACTTGTTAACCCACCACTGGAGTACCACCTGGGTTTCAATGGGAGGAATGGAGTTGATATACTTATGGGATAGAAGATAATATACTGTGGAAAATTTAACACCTATAGGAGGGCTAGACAGAATAGAGGAAGAATTGAACAGTTTACTATCATATAAATGATCTATCATGATCTACTGTAAAGGGGATATTCAGGTGAACAAAATATATTGTCAATCATAAATCAACCTGGTTTAATACAAGTTGCAACAGGGAGACACTGACACTGCACTGAAGCAGAGAAAATGTCTAACTCACCTTCTTTCAGCAGGCCCTTATATTTGAATCTCACAGTACCAATGTTCTGTAAACATCAGCCCGAGAGGTTTGAACACAATCAAAACAAAAGACACTGACAACTTTGCCAGCTGCTACAGAATCAGAGTGTTCAGAATCACACAAGGTCATCAATACAATAACAAATCGGTGTCCTCGGTCCTTGTACAGCCAGTCTGGCGTCAATCGCTATCAACAGATATTAGTTTAATACATAACATACTGCATCGAGTTTAGTGAACATCAACCCCGAGAGTCACAAATAGAACTCTGGAAATCATGTGTATTACAGAAAGGCAAAACAAATATGCTTAACATTGTGTTAATAACTTCTTATGGCTGGAAGGGGCAGTATGAGTAGCTTGGATGAAAGGTGCCCAGAGTAAATGGCCTGCTCCTCAGTCCCAGTTGCTAATATATGCATATTATTATTAGTATTGGATAGAAAACACTCTGAAGTTTCTAAAACTGTTTGAATGATGTCTGTGAGTATAACAGAAGTCATATGGCAGGCAGAAACCTGAGAAGAAATCCAAACAGTATGTGAAAAATCTGAGGTTGGTCGATTTCCAACCCAGCACCTGTTGAATACACAGTGGGATATGGATCAAGTTGCACTTCCTAGGGCTTCCACTAGATGTCAACCGTCTTTAGAAACTTGAATGAGGCTTCTACTGTGATGTGGGGCTGAATGGGAGCTGAATGAGTCAGGTGTCTGGCAGAGAGCCAGGTCCTGTTCAACGCGCATTTCACATGACAGCGACCTGCGTTCCATGGCTTCTCTACAGACAAAGGAATTCTCCAGTTGGAACGTTATTGAAGATTTATATAAAAACATCCTAAAGATTGATTCTATATTTAGTTTGAAATGTTTCTACGACCTGTAATAGAACTTTTTGTCCGACGTTATGCTGGACCTGCACGAGCGTTTTGATTTGTGTAACGCCCTAACAAAAGTAGCTACTTGGACATAAATAATGGACATTATCGAACAAATCAAACATTTATTGTGGAACTAGGATTCCTGGGAGTGCATTGTGATGAAGATCATCAAAGGTAAGAGAATATTTATAATGTTATTTCTGATTTCTGTTGACTCCAACATGGCAGGTATTTTTTTTCTTTTCTGAGTGCCGTCTCAGATTATTGCATGGTTTGCTTTTTCCGTAAAGTAAAAAAAAAATCTGACACAGCAGTTGCATTAACTTCATATGGCTGCAGGGGCAGTATTGAGTAGCTTGGTTGAAAAGGTGCCCATTGTAAACGGCCAGCTCCTCAGTCTCAGTTGCTAATATATGCATATTATTATTAGTATTGGAGAGAAAACACTCTAAAGTTTCCAAAACTGTCAAAATATTGTCTGTGAGTATAACAGAACTGATATTGCAGGCGAAACCCTGAGGAAAATCAAAACAGGAAGTGGCTTCTATTTTGAAAACTCCATGTTCCATAGCCTCCCTTTGCTGGATTTAAAGGGATATGAACCAGAGTCCTCTTCCTATCGCTTCCTCAAGGTGTCAACAGTCTTCAGACATAGTTTCAGGCTTTTATTTTGAAAAAGGAGCCAGAACGATAACATCGCTTCAAGTGGTCACATGAGTTTTGCTTTCGCAACAGACTTTGGACAGCCATTGTTTTCCCCTCTCCTACTGTGAAAGACATTTGCGGTTGATATATTATCGATTATATATTTTAAAAACAACCTGAGGATTGATTATAAAAAACGTTTGACATGTTTCTGTGGACATTATGGAAACTATTTGGAATTTTCGTCTGCGTTGTCGTGACCGCTCTTTCCTGTTGATTTCTGAACATAACGCGACAAACAAATGGAGGTATTTTGGATATAAAAATAATCTTTATAGAACAAACGGAACATTTGCTGTGTAACTGGGAGTCCGTGAGTGAAAACATCCGAAGATCATCAAAGGTAAACGATTAATTTGATTTATTTTCTGATGTTAGTGACCGAGCTACCTGATGCTAAGTGTACATAATGTTTTATCGTGCAATCGATAAACTTACACAAACGCTTGGATTGCTTTCGCTGTAAAGCATAATTTCACAATCTGACACGACAGGTGGATTAACAAAAGGCTAAACTGTGTTTTCCTATATTGCAATTGTGATTTCATGAATATAAATATTTATAGTAATATTTATTGTATGTAGCGCTATGCTATTCAGCGGTTGTTGATGACACTTATCCCAATAGGGGCATTGCAGCCATAATAAGTTTTAATCATTCTTAACTGAATATTAACTTTTTTTTTTATATTCCCCATTACATCTACTATCATGATCTACTATCATGGATTATCATAGAAAAGCAACAGTTCGTTCACTAACAAAATCCCAAATCAACCTTCGAAATCACCTGTCACACATGCAATGGAACAATCTGGAACAATGCAGTTTACAATTGGCTTTTGGACGATGTGTTTGAAGTCTGTCAGTACCCATAATAATACAGTAATGATCTCTTTATTAATGAAATGCAAACATGCACAAATAAGTACCCATGTATGTACAGTAGGTCTACATGACTTCCTTCATTGTTTTTTGTGGTTGTATTTTAGGTGATGGAGGAGACTCTCTCCCCGACCTGGTGTGAGCTGCTCCTGTTTGACCAGATCCTCATGGAGGGTAGTAAGGACCAATTAAGAGACGACCCCCCAATAATCATCATTAAT
This sequence comes from Oncorhynchus kisutch, assembly GCF_002021735.2. Taxonomy (NCBI): domain Eukaryota; kingdom Metazoa; phylum Chordata; class Actinopteri; order Salmoniformes; family Salmonidae; genus Oncorhynchus; species Oncorhynchus kisutch. The sequence continues at coordinate 22,623,661 of NC_034178.2, forward strand.
GTCTATGATTACGACACAATGGTAAACTCTGTTATGCTATGAATCCAGTATGGCTCTTTTTGTAAACTAGTGTTGTTGTGAATTATTTGTTCTACTGCCTGGGTTGAGTGCTAAATGTCTGACCTCTTTTGTATATGTGAGGTGGTAGAGAAATAAGTGTAGCCGATCCTATGCCACCCCATATTTAAACCAGAGCGTGGGGAGCTTTGCCTAACCATACAATAAAAGTTCTTAGATCTGGTGGGAGGGAAGAGGCTGAGACTGGAATGACGTTCTGATATTTATTATACAGAATGTCTCTTCATGAAGAAAGTATAGAAAGTATTTCAATGATTGGCAAAGGAAAAATTATTATATGAAACAATGAAAATACAATAATATTAAATCCTTGTTGACGCTGCCACTGTAATATAGGCTGTAGTCCAGAATAGCAGTAGTGCACTCAAGGAATGGGCCGTGGCAAGAGTTAAGAGTTCTATGGGAGACGCGTCTATACCACCCGCAACATCTGCATAAAGAACTGCAACACAGACAAAACTGGTGACGGTATGATGCCTGAATAACTCCTATCAGTCTATGTTCAATTGTCAGGAATAAAAGCAATACATTATGCCCAAGGACTAAGCCAAACCAAAATAGTAAAGGTGCCTGCATACTAGATTGGATTGCTCCTAGCAGAACTCGGCGAGTCGAAGTGAAAACCTATGCCTCTCATATAACCCTTAAATGACCTTTGCCTAAAAAACGATTTAAAAATGCAATAGTACTGTTGGTCCCTCTTGAGACACTGTAGCCAGTATACTATACACTTCCTCAAAAGTCAGAATTAATCTAATATAGCTCAAGAAATCTGTAAAACATTTGGACATTTTTGCCAAGGAGGTCTTAGTCGCGCAAAAGTACATCAAATCAAATGTATTTATATAGCCCTTCTTGCATCAGCTGATGCCACAAAGTGCTGTACAGATACCCAGCCTAAAACCCCAAACAGCAAGCAATGCAGGTGTAGAAGCACGGTGGCTAGGAAAAACTCCCTAGAAAGGCCAAAACCTAGCAAGAAACCTAGAGAGGAACTAGGCTATGAGGGGTGGCCAGTCCTCTTCTGGCTGTGCTGGGTGGAGATTATAACAGAACATGGCCAAGATGTTCAAATGTTCATAAATGACCAGCATGGTCAAATAATAATAATCACAGTAGTTGTCGAGGGTGCAACAGGTCAGCACCTCAGGAGTAAATGTCAGTTAGCTTTTCATAGCCGATCATTGAGAGTATCTCTACCGCTCCTGCTGTCTCTAGAGAGTTGAAAACAGCAGGTCTGGGACAGGTAACACGTCCAGTGAACAGGTCAGGGTTCCATAGCTGCAGGCAGAACAGTTGAAACTGGAGCAGCAGCACAGCCTTAACAGGAAGCCAGTGTAGGGAGGCTAGCACTAATAATTCTAGTCAGGATTCTAGCAGCCGTATTTAGCACTAACTGAAGTTTATTTAGTGCTTTATCCGGGTAGCCGGAAAGAAGAGCATTGCAGTAGTCTAACTTAGAAGTGACAAAAGCATGGATTCATTTTTCTGCATCATTTTTGGACAGAACATTTCTGATTTTTGCAATGTTATGTAAAAAAAGCTGTCCTTGAAACAGTCTTGATATGTTCGTCAAAAGAAAGATCAGTGTCCAGAGTAACACCGAGGTCCTTCACAGTTTTATTTGAGACGACTGTACAACCATCAAGATTAATTGTCAGATTCAACAGAAGATCTCTGTTTCTTGGGACCTAGAACAAGCATCTCTGTTTTGTCCGAGTTTAAAAGTAGAAAGTTTGCAGCCATCCACTTCCTTATGTCTGAAACACAGGCTTCCAGTGAGGGCAATTTTGGGGCTTCACCATGTTTCATCGAAATGTACAGCTGTGTGTCATCCGCATAGCAGTGAAAGTTAACATTATGTTTTCGAATGACATCCCCAAGAGGTAAAATATATAGTGAAAACAATAGTTGTCCTAAAACGGAATCTTGAGGAACACTGAAATGTACAGTTAATTTGTCAGAGGACAAACCATCCACAGAGACCAACTGATATTTTCCCGATGGATAAGATCTAAACCAGGCCAGAACTTGTCCGTGTAGACCAATTTGGGTTTCCAATCTCTCCAAAAGGAGAGCCAGGGCGGCAGGGTAGCCTAGTGGTTAGAGTGTTGGACTAGTAACCGAAAGGTTGCAAGTTCGAATCCCCGAGCTGACAAGGTACAAATCTGTCGTTCTGCCCCTGAACAGGCAGTTAACCCACTGTTCCTAGGCCGTCATTGAAAATAAGAATTTGTTCTTAACTGACTTGCCTAGTAAATTTTTATTTATTTAAAAGACACAAAAAAAAGAATGTGGTGATCAATGGTATCAAATGCAGCACTAAGGTCTAGGAGCACGAGGACAGATGCAGAGCCTCGGTCTGACGGCATTCAAAGGTAATTTGAATGTCTGCTATGAATGGGGTCTAATACCAGACTGAAGCATTTCGTATACATTGTTTGTTTTCAGGAAGGCAGTGAGTTGCTGCGCAACAGCTTTTTCAAAAAAAATTGACAGGAATGGGAGATTCGATATAGGCCGATAGTTTTTTTATATTTTCTGGTTCAAGGTTTGGCTTTTTCAAGAGAGGCTTTATTACTGCCACTTTTAGTGAGTTTGGTACACATCCGGTGGATAGAGAGTCGTTTATTATGTTCAACATAGGAGGGCCAAGCACAGGGAGCAGCTCTTTCAGTAGTTTAGGGGCCATGATTATTTTCATCATTGTGTCAAGAGATATAGTACTACAACACTTGACTGTCTCCCTTGATCCTAGGTCCTGGCAGAGTTGTGCAGACTCAGGACAACTGAGCTTTGGAGGAATACGCAGATTTAAAGAGGAGTCTGTAATTTGCTTTCTAATGATCATGATCTTTTCCTCAAAGAAGTTCAGGAATTTATTACTGCTGAAGTGAAAGCCATCCCCTCTTGGGGAATGCTGCTTTTATTTAGCTTTGCGACAGTATCAAAAATACATTTTGGACTGTTCTTATTTTCCTCAATTAAGTTGGAAAAATAGGATGATCGAGCAGCAGTGAGGGTTCTTCGATACTGCACGGTACTGTCTTTCCAAGCCAGTCGAAAGACTTACAGTTTGTTGTGGCACCATTTCCGTTCCAATTTTCTGGAAGCTTACTTCAGAGCTCGGGTATTTTCTGTATACCAGGGAGCTAGTTTCTTATGACAAATGTTTTTAGGGGTGCGACTGCATCTAGGGTATTGCGCAAGGTTAAATTGAGTTCCTCAGTTAGTTGGTTAACTGATTTTTGTCCTCTGACATCCTTGGGTAGGCAGAGGGAGTCTGGAAGGGCATCAATGAATCTTTGGGTTATTTGAGAATTTATAGCACAACTTTTGATTTTTATTTATTTATTTACCTTTATTTAACCAGGTAGGCAAGTTGAGAACAAGTTCTCATTTACAATTGCGACCTGGCCAAGATAAAGCAAAGCAGTTCGACAGATAAAACGACACAGAGTTACACATGGAGTAAAAACAAACATACAGTCAATAATGCAGTATAAACAAGTCTATATACAATGTGAGCAAATGAGGTGAGAAGGGAGGTAAAGGCAAAAAAGGCCATGATGGCAAAGTAAATACAATATAGCAAGTAAAATACTGGAATGGTAGTTTTGCAATGGAAGAATGTGCAAAGTAGAAATAAAAAAATAATGGGGTGCAAAGGAGCAAAATAAATAAATTAATTAAAATGAAATACAGTTGGGAAAGAGGTAGTTGTTTGGGCTAAATTATAGGTGGGCTATGTACAGGTGCAGTAATCTGTGAGCTGCTCTGACAGTTGGTGCTTAAAGCTAGTGAGGGAGATAAGTGTTTCCAGTTTCAGAGATTTTTGTAGTTCGTTCCAGTCATTGGCAGAAGAGAACTGGAAGGAGAGGCGGCCAAAGAAAGAATTGGTTTTGGGGGTGACTAGAGAGATATACCTGCTGGAGCGTGTGCTACAGGTGGGAGATGCTATGGTGACCAGCGAGCTGAGATAAGGGGGGACTTTACCTAGCAGGGTCTTGTAGATGACATGGAGCCAGTGGGTTTGGCGACGAGTATGAAGCGAGGGCCAGCCAACGAGAGCGTACAGGTCGCAATGGTGGGTAGTATATGGGGCTTTGGTGATAAAACGGATTGCACTGTGATAGACTGCATCCAATTTGTTGAGTAAGGTATTGGAGGCTATTTTGTAAATGACATCGCCAAAGTCGAGGATTGGTAGGATGGTCAGTTTTACAAGGGTATGTTTGGCAGCATGAGTGAAGGATGCTTTGTTGTGAAATAGGAAGCCAATTCTAGATTTAACTTTGGATTGGAGATGTTTGATATGGGTCTGGAAGGAGAGTTTACAGTCTAACCAGACACCTAAGTATTTGTAGTTGTCCACGTATTCTAAGTCAGAGCCGTCCAGAGTAGTGATGTTGGACAGGCGGGTAGGTGCAGGTAGCGATCGGTTGAAGAGCATGCATTTAGTTTTACTTGTATTTAAGAGCAATTGGAGGCCAGGGAAGGAGAGTTGTATGGCATTGAAGCTTGCCTGGAGGGTTGTTAACACAGTGTCCAAAGAAGGGCCGGAAGTATACAGAATGGTGTCGTCTGCGTAGAGGTGGATCAGTGACTCACCAGCAGCAAGAGCGACCTCATTGATGTATACAGAGAAGAGAGTCGGTCCAAGAATTGAACCCTGTGGCACCCCCATAGAGACTGCCAGAGGTCCGGACAGCAGACCCTCCGATTTGACACACTGAACTCTATCAGAGAAGTAGTTGGTGAACCAGGCGAGGCAATCATTTGAGAAACCAAGGCTGTCGAGTCTGCCGATGAGGATATGGTGATTGACAGAGTCGAAAGCCTTGGCCAGATCAATGAATATGGCTGCACAGTAATGTTTCTTATCGATGGCGGTTAAGATATCGTTTAGGACCTTGAGCGTGGCTGAGGTGCACCCATGACCAGCTCTGAAACCGGATTGCATAGCAGAGAAGGTATGGTGAGATTCGAAATGGTCGGTAATCTGTTTGTTGACTTGGCTTTCGAAGACCTTAGAAAGGCACGGTAGGATAGATATAGGTCTGTAGCAGTTTGGGTCAAGAGTGTCCCCCCCTTTGAAGAGGGGGATGACCGCAGCTGCTTTCCAATCTTTGGGAATCTCAGACGACACGAAAGAGAGGTTGAACAGGCTAGTAATAGGGGTGGCAACAATTTCGGCAGATAATTTTAGAAAGAAAGGGTCCAGATTGTCTAGCCCGGCTGATTTGTAGGGGTCCAGATTTTGCAGCTCTTTCAGAACATCAGCTGAATGGATTTGGGAGAAGGAGAAATGGGGAAGGCTTGGGCGAGTTGCTGTTGGGGGTGCAGTGCTGTTGTCCGGGGTAGGAGTAGCCAGGTGGAAAGCATGGCCAGCCGTAGAAAAATGCTTATTGAAATTCTCAATTATGGTGGATTTATCAGTGGTGACAGTGTTTCCTATCTTCAGTGCAGTGGGCAGCTGGGAGGAGGTGTTCTTATTCTCCATGGACTTTACAGTGTCCCAGAACTTTTTTGAGTTAGTGTTGCAGGAAGCAAATTTCTGCTTGAAAAAGCTAGCCTTGGCTTTTCTAACTGCCTGTGTATAATGATTTCTAGCTTCCCTGAACAGCTGCATATCACGGGGGCTGTTCGATGCTAATGCAGAACGCCATAGGATGTTTTTGTGTTGGTTAAGGGCAGTCAGGTCTGGGGAGAACCAAGGGCTATATCTGTTCCTGGTTCTAAATTTCTTAAATGGGGCATGTTTATTTAAGATGGTTAGGAAGGCATTTAAAAAAAATATCCAGGCATCCTCTACTGACGGGATGAGATCAATATCCTTCCAGGATACCCCGGCCAGGTCGATTAGAAAGGCCTGCTCGCAGAAGTGTTTCAGGGAGCGTTTTACAGTGATGAGTGGAGGTCGTTTGACCGCTGACCCATTACGGATGCAGGCAATGAGGCAGTGATCGCTGAGATCTTGGTTGAAGACAGCAGAGGTGTATTTAGAGGGGAAGTTGGTTAGGATGATATCTATGAGGGTGCCCGTGTTTAAGGTTTTGGGGAGGTACCTGGTAGGTTCATTGATTATTTGTGTGAGATTGAGGGCATCAAGTTTAGATTGTAGGATGGCTGGGGTGTTAAGCATGTTCCAGTTTAGGTCGCCTAGCAGCACGAACTCTGAAGATAGATGGGGGGCAATCAGTTCACATATGGTGTCCAGAGCACAGCTGGGGGCAGAGGGTGGTCTATAGCAGGCGGCAACGGTGAGAGACTTGTTTTTAGAGAGGTGGATTTTTAAAAGTAGAAGTTCAAATTGTTTGGGTACAGACCTGGATAGTAGGACAGAACTCTGCAGGCTATCTTTGCAGTAGATTGCAACACCGCCCCCTTTGGCAGTTCTATCTTGTCTGAAAATGTTGTAGTTTGGAATTAAAATGTCTGAGTTTTTGGTGGTCTTCCTAAGCCAGGATTCAGACACAGCTAGAACATCCGGGTTGGCAGAGTGTGCTAAAGCAGTGAATAGAACAAACTTAGGGAGGAGGCTTCTAATGTTAACATGCATGAAACCAAGGCTATTACGGTTACAGAAGTCGTCAAAAGAGAGCGCCTGGGGAATAGGAGTGGAGCTAGGCACTGCAGGGCCTGGATTCACCTCTACATCGCCAGAGGAACATAGGAGGAGTAGAATAAGGGTACGGCTAAAAGCTATGAGAATTGGTCGTCTAGAACGTCTGGAACATAGAGTAAAAGGAGGTTTCTGGGGGCGATAAAATAGCATCAAGGTATAATGTACAGACAAATGTATGGTAGGATGTGAATACAGTGGAGGTAAACCTAGGTATTGAGTGATGAAGAGAGAGATATTGTCTCTAGAAACATCGTTGAAACCAGGAGATGTCATTGCATGTGTGGGTGGTGGAACTAATAGGTTGGATAAGGTATAGTGAGCAGGACTAGAGGCTCTACAGTGAAATAAGCCAATAAACATTAACCAGAACAGAAATGGACAAGACATATTGACATTAAGGAGAGGCATGCTTAGTCGAGTGATCAAAAGGGTCCGGTGAGTGGAGAGGTTGGTTGGTGATTTAGACAGCTAGCCAGGGCATCGGTAGCAAGCTAGCATAGGATGGAGGTCTGTTGTTAGCCACCTCCTGCGCTCCGTCAGTAGATTAGTGGGGTTCCGTGTGGTAGAGGGGATCAATCCAAATCACACAACAACAACAAAAATAAAAACAATAGATATAGTTATAGAGGCCCAAGAAGAAAACATAATAATAATAATAAAAAAAAAAATTTATGTAAAAAAAAAATGGTCCGATTGTCTATTCAGATAGCAGCCGGTAAGACAGCTAACTGTTAGCAGGCCGCAGATGGGCGTTCAGGTAACGTCGCGACGGAGGAGCCAGCCAAATAACTCCTTCGGGTAGATAACGTCGGCAGTCCAGTTGTGAAGGCCCGGTGGGGCTCCGCGAAGGCAGCAAAACGGGTCCGGATAGGCGACTGCAGCCCAGGTGCGATTGATGGAACTCAGGAGTGATTGACGGAGCTTGCTAGCTCCGGAACAATTGATGTTTGCTCCGGAATCGACGAAGGCCGATGATCCTTGGTTGGGGTCTGAGCAGATTATTTGTTGCAAACGTAATACAATTGTGGTCCGATAGTCCAGGATTATGAGGAAAAACATTAAGATCCACAACATTTATTCCATGGGACAAAACTAGGTCCAGAGTATGACTGTGACAGTGAGTAAGTCCAGAGAAATGTTGGACAAAACCCACTGAGTCGATGATGGCTCCGAAAGCCTTTTGGAGTGGGTCTGTTGACTTTTCCATGTGAATATTAAAGTCACCAAAAATTTGAATATTATCTGCTATGACAGCAAGGTCCGATAGGAATTCAGGGAACTGAGTGCGGAATGCTGTATATGGCCCAGGAGGCCTGTAAACAGTAGCTATAAAAAGTGATTGAGTAGGCTGCATAGATTTCATGACTAGAAGCTTAAAAGACAAAAACGTTTTGGTTTTTTTGTAAATTGAAATTTGCTATCGTAAATGTTAGCAACACCTCTGCCTTTGCGGGATGCGCGGGGGATATGGTCACTAGTGTAACCAGGAGGCGAGGCCTCATTTAACACAGTAAATTCATCAGGCTTAAGCCATGTTTCAGTCTGGCCTATCATATCAAGATTGTGATCAGTGATTAGTTCATTGACTATGACTGCCTTGGAAGTGAGGGGTCTAACATTAATAAGTAACCCTATTTTGAGATGTGAGGTATCACAATCTCTTTCAATAATGACAGGAATGGAGGATGTCTTTATTCTAGTGAGATTGCTAAGGTGAACACCGCCATGTTTAGTTTTCCTCAACCCTCGTCGAGGGACAGACATGGTCTCAATGGGGATAGCTGAGCTGACTACACTGACTGTGCTAGTGGCAAACTCCACTAAGCTGGCAGGCTGGCTAACAGCCTGCTGCCTAGCCCGCACCCTATTTCATTGTAGAGCTAGGGGAGTTAGAGCCCTGTCTATGTTCGTAGATACCCCTCCAGCTAGGATGGAGTCCGTCACTCCTCAACAGGACAGGCTTGGTCCCGTTTGTGTGGGTGTCCCAGAAAGAGGGCCAATTATCTACAAATTGTATCTTTTGGGAGGGGCAGAAAATAGTTTTCAACCAGCGACTCTGCTGTAGAGCTCATCACTCCCCCTAACTGGGAGGGGGCCAGAGACAATTACTCGATGCCAACACATCTTTATAGCTGATTTACACGCTGAAGCTATGTTGCGCTTGGTGACCTCTGACTGTTTCATCCTAACATCGTTGGTGCTGACATGGATAACAATATCCATATACTCTCTACACTTGCCAGTTTTAGCTTTAGCCAGCACCATCTTCAGATTATCCTTAACGTCGGTAGCCCTGCCCCCTGGTAAACAATGTATGATCACTGGATGATTTGTTTTAAGTCTAATACTGCGGGTAATGGACTCGCCAATGACTAGGGTTTTCAATTTGTCAGAGCTAATGGTGGGAAGCTTTGGTGTCTCAGACCCTGTAACGGGAGGAGTAGAGACCAGAGAAGGCTTGGCCTCTGACTCCGACTCGCTGCTTAATGGGGAGAACCGGTTGAAAGTTTCTGTCGGCTGAATTAGCGACACTGGTTGAGCATTCCTACAGCATTTCCCTCCAGAAGCCATGAGAAAGTTGTCCAGCTGCGGGGACCGTGCGAGGGGATTTATACTACTATCTGTGCTTACTGGTGGCACAGACGCTGTTTCATCCTTTCCTACACGGAAATTACCCTTGCCTAACGATTGCGTCTGAAGCTGGGCTTGCAGCACAGCTATCCTCACCGCAAGGCGATCATTCTCCTGTATATTATGAGTATAGCGACTGCAATTAGAAGGCATTATGTTAATGTTACTACTTAGCTTTGGCTGGTGGAGGTCCTGACGAACCCCGTCCAGATAAAGCGTCCGGAGTGAAAAAGTTGAATGTGAAAAAGTTGAGTGATGAAAAAACTACAAATATAAACGGTAATTAAAAGTAAAAACAGTAAAGTTGTCAGGTAACTAAGTAAGGTTAGCAACAAAACGCACAGCCGCACGTAAACCACCAACTAACTAAGATGTTTTTTAGGGGGTAGATCAGCTTCAATATTGCAGATAGATCGTGGCTCTAATCTAAGTTTACATATACCATATGCACTACCGGTCAAAATTTTTAGAACACCTACTCATTCAAGGGTGACCTCATGAGGACCTCCACAGACCTCATGAGGACCTCCACAGGAATGGAAGACCCAGAGTTACCTCTGCTGCAGAGGATAAGTTCATTAGAGTTACTAGCCTCAGAAATTGCAGCCCAATTAAATGGTTCACAGAGTTCAAGTAACAGACACATCTCAACATCAACTGTTCAGAGTAAACTGCGTGAAAATCAGGCCTTCATGGTTGAATTGATGCAAAGAAACCACTACTAAAGGACACCAATAATAAGACGAGACTTGCTTGGGCTAAGAAACACAAGCAATGGACATTAGACCCGTGGAAATTTGTCATCTGGTCTGGAGTCCAAATTGGAGATTTTTGGTTACAACCGCCATGTCTTTGTGAGATCCGTTGTGGGTGAACGGATGATCTCCACATGTGTATTTCCCACCGTAAAGCATGGAGTAGGAGGTGTTATGGTGTGGGGGTGCTTTGCTGGTGACACTGTCTGTGATTTATTTAGAATTCAAGGCACACTTAACCAGCATGGCTACCACAGCATTCTGCAGCGATACACCATCCCATCTGGTTTGGGCTTAGTGGGACTATCATTTGTTTTCAACAGGACAATGACCCAACACACCTCCAGGCTGTGTAAGGGCTATTTTACCAAGAAGGAGAGTGATGGAGTGCTGCATCAGATGACCGGGCCTCCACAATTTGAGATGGTTTGGGATGAGTCTGTGAAGGAAAAGCAGCCAACAAGAGCTCAGCATATGTGGGAACTCCTTCAAGATGTTTGAAAAAGCATTCCTCATGAAGCTGGTTGAGAGAATGCCAAGAGTGTGCAAAGCTGTCACCAAGGCAAAGGGTGGCTATATTGAAGAACCTAAGATATAAAATATATTTTGATTTGTTTAACACTTTTTTGGATACTACATTATTCCAAGTGTTATTTCATACTTTTGATGTCTTCACTATTATTCTACATTGTAGAAAATAGTAAAAATAAAGAAAAACCCTTGAATGAGTAGGTGTGTCCAAACTTTTGACTGGTACTGTACTTATCCAGCAGCAATGCCACACACTACATACACCGGGACGGCAGAGGAGGGCACAGCCATTGCGGTCACAATAGTGCTGGGCGAGTGCCCCTTATCACACCTCCATCCCACCCACCCAAAAAACATACCAGGCTTCAGAGGTTACACTAAAACTAAGACTATCCAGGGTGGAATACTAAAACTAAATGCACCAATACATGTGTTAAAGAGCCCGTACCAATAAATAATTGAATTACTAAAACCAATAACATTATCGTGTTCCGGTTTCTGGTCACTGATCCCGGCGACTATCTTCAAATGTAACATGGGGGATTTGTATAGCCTAAAGCATGAAAGACACAGAGAATCTCACTGTCGATAGACTGACGATAAGCAATAATCACAGCCGGAGGCCGTTTCTTCTCTTGCTAGAACAAAAGCGGTACCTGTTGCGTGCCGACCCGGTAATGACGAACCTACTGTTTCTACTTCGCAATGCTCATCTAGCTAGCTAAACATTTGGCAAAATTATCTCAGATAGCTTGGAATCTCTAGACCAGGGGTGTCAAACTCATTACATGGAGGGCCAAGTGTCTGCGGCTTTGAGTTTTTCCCCTTTTCAAGACCTAGACATTCAGGTGAGGGGAGTTCCTTACTAATTAGTGACCTTAATTCATCAATCAAGTACAAGGGAGGAGTGAAAACACTCAGCCTTCTGTCGAATGAGTTTGACACGTGCTCTAGACCATAAGAAATACAGACAGATATGCATTGCCAAAAAACGCTACTGCCACCTTCTAGTTTGGAGTATTTTAACAAGGCTGACGACCTCCAAGGTCTTTGCTGTGTGAACACAAAATACATTCGGTTCAGAAGTATTGTTGGCAGGCAAACATTTGACAATCCTACCAGTATGTCTGAGGTTTTACTGTTCCTGAAGCCGATTCTACCCCGTCTTTTTTTTTACACGAGGTGGGAGGTTCTATGGACTATTCTACCACACAGGTTATCTTTCACACAGGGAGGGAAGCATTTGAATAACCAGTCAGATATGATACAAAAATACATGTTTTATTCATAGAAACTGGAGCAACTCAAGGACAGCTTGTTCTCTCTCAGTCAGTAACTACCATAGCTTTGGGTTCAACAAGTTACAGTTTGTTATCACAAATAAACTTCATCACAGACAGGTATTCAATAAGTAACTTATTCAAGTGTTCAATATCAGGAAGTTTCAATAAACACTATGGTTTCTGGCTCAACGATATCGAAACACAACATACCTAGGGAGGTGTGCCATAAACATAATCACAATTCATTCTCATCATAGATTTGGTCTAGGCCAGAGGTTCTTAAAGTGGGGTCCGTGTACATTGTACTGCAAGGGGTCTGTGGCCAGATCTCGATATACACTGAGTATACAAAAACATTAGGAACCCCCCCCCCCCCCCCTTTTGCTCTCAGAACAGTCTCAATTTGTCAGAACATGGACTCTACAAGGTGTCGAAAGAGTTCCACAGGGATGCTGGCCCATGTTGACTCCAATGGGTCCCACAGTTGTGTGTAGTTGGCATTTGGCTGGATGTCTTTTGGGTGGTTGACCATTCTTGATGCTCACAGGAAACTGTTGAGTGTGAAAAACCCAGCAGCGGTGCACTTACCATACCCCGTTCAAAGGCACAGAAATATTTTTTCTTGCCCATTCACCCTCTAATTGCACACCAATCCATGTCTCAATTGTCTCAAGGATAAAAAATCCTTCTTTAACCTGTCTCCTCCCCTTCATCTATACTGATTGAAGTGGATTTAATAAGAGACATCAATAAGGGATCATAGCTTTCACCTGGATTCACCTGGTCAGTTTATGTCATGGAACGAGCAGGTGTTCTTAATGTTTTCTATACTCAGTATATATATACTTTTTAAAATGAATATTACTAACATATTAAACAAATGTATCCATGGAATAAATTTAGAGGGTGTAATACAATGTAATCTTAATCTACAATTTATGTTCTTAACCCTGGGCAACATGGGCCTTGGAGGCTCACAGGGATATTGCTTTCCACGGTACTGGCTTTATTTTTTTAAACACATAAATGCACTGTAATTTAAGCTTTAAAACTGCAACGTTTTCTCTTTGCCTCATGGAATAATGTGTAGAATTGCAGGGTATTAGCTTTAAAGTTGCAACAACAGTCGCCGCACTTGTCCTTCCAAGGCACGCCAGCCTGCAAATAGTAAGGGGATTCCCTAAATTAATGAAACGGACAAACATTTATACCTTGGGCCATGTTCTTAATTACAACGTGGCACACCTGGGAACCAACAGGCCAAGAGACAGGTTCAATCATACAATTAGGAATTAGAATAGGATCTCTATGGGTTCAAGACAATTCAGCAGTTCTACCCTGTTACATCTTTCGCATATACAAGGACATTTGCCGACCCTAAAATGACAGGACATCATGATGCCAAATAAGTTATCCTAATATCCAATTAGGACAACAGTTTGTCAATAAAATCCCTTAAAAATAACTATCAGTTGAAAACATGCATACACAGGTGGTCATCAGGCACTTCACCCAGGTCTCATGTATTTCTCTGTGTTAACGATGTCACAGGGGAGTCCTGAGCCCCTGGGCCGAGCGTTCGCTGAGCCGGAGCTGAAGTTTGTGGAGGAGCCATATAAGAAGCCCATGCTGAAGTTCTTTGACATCAGCCGAGGCAAAGCCTCAGCGGGGGAGCTCCTGGCGGCCTTTGAGCTGATAGAGCTGGACTACTCAAGCTTTGGAGAGGTCAGACACTTAAAGCATTAGTTTCTTATGGAAATAGCAAGGTCAGAAGCCCTGCTTTATAAGGAAAACAATATAGCAAGTGAGTGAATTAGTGAGTGAGACTGGACAGGGGAGATGGAGAGAGAGAGATTGGAATGTCAAAGCAAATAGAGAAAATAAATACTATCTTATACGTTATTAAGCCACTATGTTTACACTTATGGTGTGGTAAATATATTAATATATTAATTAATAATTTAGATGTATATAGGCCCCACGAATGTAGCATTGCTGCTGTGGTTGGGAAAGTATACTCTTTCTGACTTTTTTTCTCCTCTCTATCTACCCAGCCATCACTACCTGCTGATGTGTACCCAAGGGAGCCTGAGTATCTAAAGGAAGAGAAGTATTACATCATCCCAGATGGGGTTAGGCCTGTACTGAAGAAATTTCGTATAGAAGTAGGTGAAAACCTTTCCTCTATAAAATGTGTATGACATTATAATATGTCACTTTATAAAAGCTTTTTATCCAAAGTGACTTATACAGTACAGTGAGTGCATACAGTATTATGTGTATGTGATCCCTGTGGGATATGAACCCAAAACATTGGTGTTGCTAGCGCAACACTCACCAACTGAGCTATATCAATACCTTTTGATGGCTGCTGTACTACAGTATGTTGAGTGTGTTTCCTATCATGTGATGCTGCTGCCTCAGTGCTATGGTGTATTGAGTGTCAGTTGAAACCACTGTGATGCTTGTGTTCATTTGAACATCTTGGCCATGTTCTGTTATAATCTCCACCCGGCACAGCCAGAAGAGGACTGGCCACCCCTCATAGCCTGGTTCCTCTCTTGGTTTCTTCCTAGGTTCCTGCCTTTTCTAGGGAGTTTTTCCTAGCCACCGTGCTTCAACACCTGCATTGCTTGCTGTTTGGGGTTTTAAGCTGGGTTTCTGTACAGCTCATTGTGACATCAACTGATGTAAGAAGGGCTTTATAAATACAATTGCTTGATTGTGTTCAGGTGCTGTATTGGGGTGTGCGAGACCTGAAGAGGGTCAACCTGTTTGAAGTGGAGAGGCCTCAAGTGAGAATGGAGTGTGCGGGACAAAGGATCGAGTCAGAGGAAATCGAGGGCTACAAAGTCCTTCCCAACTTCAAAGAGGTTGTCAAACACTTTGATGTGGTAAGTACTTATTTTCCACTGACAAAACTGGCCCACTGTGTTTAATATTGAACTGTAGCTCCAGGTTTTAGATGTGAATTTTTAACATGAGTACTTGTAGTACAAGCTAAATTCACCAGAAGGATTACTTCAAGGGGGGTTGGACACATTTGCTGCCTTTAGTCCAGCCATTCATTTAGTGTAAGAGTACAAAAGTCTGATGCTTGATGATCAGAATGTATGCTTTTGTCCCCGTCTAGCATCTTTCAATCAGAGACCAAATTATACAGATCAATGACACTAATTGATCAATTAAGTCTCATAGAGAAATGACAAACAGAACTGTGGCCCTCAAGGGACTATTTATTTTTGTAGTTTTATTTAACTAGGTAAGTCAGTTAAGAACAAATAAACCCTAACCCGGACGACGCTGGGCCAATTGTGCACCGCCCTATGGGACTCCCAATCACGGGCGGTTGTGATACAGCTCGGAATCGAACCAGGGTCTGTAGTGACGCCTCTAGCACTGAGTTGCAGTGACTTAGACCGCTGCGCCACTCGGGAGCCCCCAACTAGAGTTGTGCATCCCTGATCTCCAGTTTCTTGTTTTATCCCCCTATAGGACCTTCCAGAGCTGACGTACCTTCACCCTCCTCTCACCATCTTTGTGATGGAGCAGCGGGCATTCGGCAGGCTGGTACTGGTGGGAACACACGTGGTCCAAAGTCTGATGCAATTTGCACCAAAAAACTTGGAGGAATGGGGAGACGATGAGGAGGAGCCTGAAAGTTGGGGTACGAGTGACTAACATGTTAGTCCTATCTTTTACCCTAGGTCTTTTTTTGTTTACAGATAAACCTATCAGGACTCAGGATGAGACCCAGATGCAGACACAGGAGGCGGATGGTTCAGTTCTCAGATAATTTATTATAACACAGGGAGCAGGCAAAGGGCAGGTCGAAGAGGCAGAGGTTCGTGACCAGATCAGAGTCCGACAGGTACTGGACGGCAAGTAGGCTCAGAGTCAGGGTTGGGGCAGACAAGAAAGGTCAGACCCGGAAAAGCTAGAAACAAAAAACTAGAGAGCAGGGAAAACAGGAAACACGCTGGGACGACCTGACAATACAAGATGTACTGGCAGAAACAGAAAACGCAGGTAAAAATACATAGGGGATGAATCAAAATCAAATTTTATTGGTCACATACATGGTTAGCAGATGTTATTGCAAGTGTAGCGAAATGCTTGTGCTTCTAGGTCCGTCAGTGCAGCAATATCTAACAAGTAATATCTAACAATTCCACAACAAATACCTTATACACACAAATCTAAGTAAAGGAATGGAATAAAATATACGGATGAGCAATGTCAGAGCGGCATAGGCTAAGATGCAATAGATAGTAAAGAATACAGTATATACAGTGCCTTGCAAAAGTATTAATCCCCCTTAGCGTTTTTCCTATTTTGTTGCATTACAACATGTAATTTAAATAGATTTTTTATTTGGAATTCATGTAATGGACATACACAAAATAGTCCAAATTGGTGAAGCGACATGAAAAAAATGACTTGTTTAAAAAAATGTAAAAACATTAAAGTGGTGCGTGCATATGTATTCACCCCTTTGCTATGAAGCCAATAAATAAGATCTGGTGCAACCAACTACCTTCAGAAGTCACATTATTAGTTAAATAATATCCACCTGTGTGCAATCTAAGTGTCACATGATCTCAGTATATTTACACCTGTTCTGAAAGGCCCCAGAGACTGCAACACCACTAAGCAAGGGGCACCACCAAGCAAGCGGCACCATGAAGACCAAGGAGCTCTCCAAACAGGTCAGGGACAAAGTTGTGGAGAAGTACAGATCAGGGTTGGGTTATAAAAAAATATCTGAATCTTTGAACATCCCACAGAGCACCATTAAATCCATTATTAAAGAATTGAAAGAATATGGCACCACAACACACCTGCCAAGATAGGGCCGCCCACCAAAGCTCACGGAAGAGACCAAAGATAACCCTGAAGGAGCTGCAAAGCTCCACAGCGGAGATAGGAGTATCTGTCCATAGGACCACTTTAAGCCGTACACTCCACAGAGATGGGCTTTACGGAAGAGTGGCCAGAAAAAAGCCATTGCTTAAAGTAAAGAATATTAAACACGTTTGGTGTTCGCCAAAAGGCATGTGGGAAACTCCCCAAACATATAGAAGAAGGTACTCTGGTCAGATGAGACTAAAATTGAGCTTTTTGGCCATCAAGGAAAATGATAAGTATGGTGCAAACCCAACACCCCGAGAACATCATCCTCACAGTGAAGCATGGTGGTGGCAGCATCATGAATACAGGGAAATTCCTGAAGGAAACCGGTTTCAGTCTTTCAGAGATTTGAGACTGGAACGGAAGTTCACCTTCCAGCAAGACAATGACCCTAAGCATACTGCTAAAGCAACACTCGAGTGGTTTAAGCTGAAACATTTAAATGTCTTGGAATGGCCTAGTCAAATCCCAGACCTCAATCCAATTGAAAATCAGTGGTATGACTTAAAGATTGCTGTATACCAGTGGAACCCATCCAACTTGAAGGAGCTGGAGCAGTTTTGCCTTAAAGAATGGGCAAAAATCCCAGTGGCTAGATGTTCCAAGCTTATAGAGACATACCCCAAGAGACTTGCAGCTGTAATTGCTATTACAGGTGACTCTACAAAGTATTGCACGCTCAAGTTTTCCGTTTTTGTGTGTTATTTCTTGTTTGTTTCACAATAAAAAAATACTTATTCAATCAAAATATTCAACAATATCAAAAGCTTTTGACAGGCCCTCAAACAAAGCAGCACATTTATTTTTTGTGTCTTAAAGCACTGACAAGATCATTAATAACTAAAGTGGTTGCTATAATAGTGTATGCCCAGGCCAAAACCCTGATTGAGGGCAAAGTTGAATATTTACCAAGGACTCAATCTTAACTGGACAGGAAAGCCTTGAAATGGGATGATAATGATCAATACTATCCCGCCCTTATGGAGTGGCAGCACAAGAGCTGATTTCCATCATTTGGGAATATTTCCTGATAACAATGTCAAATTAAATTTATGGGTTATTGAGCCAACCACGATGCACACTTAAGCAGACCGGATCCAATTGGTTGTTCTCTGTTGATTTCTTGTTGTCTATTGCTAGCAAAGCATCCAGGACTTACTTTTCTGTAAATATCCCCCCCAAAAAAGCTTTAACTATCATTTCTCTGATCATTCAACAAGTTTCCCATATCAGCATCCAGCCTAGTATCATTGTGAATAGACTTAGCAGTTCTTTCTAAGAGAGCCTGCTGAAATAAAATTATTAAATGCATCAATGATGGCATTTTTTTCCAGAATGAGGCCAGTGTCTGAATTAATTTGTTGTGGCAGAGAGGAGGAAGTAGAAACCTTCAGTGATTTGACAGTTTTTCATGAACTTAGCAGGGTTCCCATTACAATACGAAAGAGTGGTTACATTTAGCCTTTCTGATATGTCTTACACAATGATTCCTTAGTTGCTTAAAAGCTTGCCAGTCCCGTCCTAAGCCTGTGTTCCTAGCCTTGACACAAGCATAATTAATTTTATTAATGACTCAGATCAATCAGAGTTGACTTTGAAGGATCTTTAGTGTTGGGCCGTGTAGGCTTAGTCTCCAGCTGGGTTAGGTTTAGGTCAT